>NC_084481.1:7588257-7891287 GCF_030035675.1 Rhineura floridana | reverse complement strand
AAAATGTTGTGTTATTTCCTTGTCTTTGGTCCTGCATAAAGGGAGTAAATCAGATACATGTTCCTGAAGATTAAAGCATGTGATCTATGGAAGATGTATTGATTCGGAATAATCCCAGCAGAAGTTATTTATTCCATTTCTTTGCCTATAGGCACTGTGCTTATGGATGGGTTCACACGTGCATGTAAATCACTTTATTTCTCATCCCTAGATAACAAAAGTCTAGATGAATTACAGCTAAGTCCTGGTCTATTCATGCTGTGGAATGATATGGGAGAATGGACTGTACCACCTCGGAATGTAGAAGGGAATAGCATTTTTTAAGCTTTCTTATGTTAAACAGCAACAGCCTACTTGTAAACAGAAAACTAATCCAGCAGAGATAAGTCCTAGAAACTGCCTTCCATAGGTGCTAGTTTTATTACTTGCAGAGGGTTTTTTTTTCTTTTCTTTTTTTGCAATTACATGAGGGGAGCCAGGACCAGCGCCAGGCATGCCAGGGCCCTTGGGCACCAGACTTCCCCAGGCCCTGGCACATGCATGCACGCCCCACCTACCTACCTTTCCCTTGGTGAATGCTGCCCGCGCTGTGTGTGCATGCTTGTCATCAACGAAGATAGTGGCCGAGGCTTCCCTAAGGGGCTGATGCCTCCACCGCCATCTTGGTTGATGGAACATGTGCATACTATGAACATAAGAACATAAGAACATAAGAAGAGCCTGCTGGATCAGGCCAGTGGCCCATCTAGTCCAGCATCCTGTTCTCACAGTGGCCAACCAGGTGCCTGGGGGAAGCCCGCAAGCAGGACCCGAGTGCAAGAACACTCTCCCCTCCTGAGGCTTCCGGCAACTGGTTTTCAGAAGCATGCTGCCTCTGACTAGGGTGGCAGAGCACAGCCATCATGGCTAGTAGCCATTGATAGCCCTGTCCTCCATGAATTTGTCTAATCTTCTTTTAAAGCCATCCAAGCTGGTGGCCATTACTGCATCCTGTGGGAGCAAATTCCATAGTTTAACTATGCGCTGAGTAAAGAAGTACTTCCTTTTGTCTGTCCTGAATCTTCCAACATTCAGCTTCTTTGAATGTCCACGAGTTCTAGTATTATGAGAGAGGGAGAAGAACTTTTCTCTATCCACTTTCTCAATGCCATGCATAATTTTATACACTTCTATCATGTCTCCTCTGACCCGCCTTTTCTCTAAACTAAAAAGCCCCAAATGCTGCAACCTTTCCTCGTAAGGGAGTCGCTCCATCCCCTTGATCATTCTGGTTGCCCTCTTCTGAACCTTTTCCAACTCTATAATATCCTTTTTGAGATGAGGCGACCAGAACTGTACACAGTATTCCAAATGCGGCCTTACCATAGATTTATACAACGGCATTATGATATTGGCTGTTTTATTTTCAATACCTTTCCTAATTATCGCTAGCATGGAATTTGCCTTTTTCACAGCTGCCGCACACTGGGTCGACATTTTCATCGTGCTGTCCACTACAACCCCGAGGTCTCTCTCCTGGTCGGTCACCGCCAGTTCAGACCCCATGAGCGTATATGTGAAATTAAGATTTTTTGCTCCAATATGCGTAATTTTACACTTGTTTATATTGAATTGCATTTGCCATTTTTCTGCCCATTCACTCAGTTTGGAGAGGTCTTTTTGGAGCTCTTCGCAATCCCTTTTTGTTGTAACAACCCTGAACAATTTAGTGTCATCAGCAAACTTGGCTACTTCACTGCTCACTCCTAATTCTAGGTCATTAATGAACAAGTTGAAAAGTACAGGTCCCAATACCGATCCTTGAGGGACTCCACTTTCTACAGCCCTCCATTGGGAGAACTGTCCGTTTATTCCTGCTCTCTGCTTTCTGCTTCTTAACCAATTTCTTATCCACAAGAGGACCTCTCCTCTTATTCCATGACTGCTAAGCTTCCTCAGAAGCCTTTGGTGAGGTACCTTGTCAAACGCTTTTTGAAAGTCTAAGTACACTATGTCCACTGGATCACCTCTATCTATATGCTTGTTGACACTCTCAAAGAATTCTAATAGGTTACTGAGACAGGACTTTCCCTTGCAGAAGCCATGCTGGCTCTGCTTCAGCAATTCTATGTGCTTAGTTAATCTAGCTTTAATAATACTTTCTACCAGTTTTCCAGGGACAGAAGTTAAGCTAACTGGCCTGTAATTTCCGGGATCCCCTCTGGATCCCTTTTTGAAGATTGGTGTTACATTTGACACTTTCCAGTCCTCAGGCACAGAGGAGGACCCAAGGGACAAGTTACATATTTTAGTTAGCAGATCAGCAATTTCACCTTTGAGTTCTTTGAGAACTCTCGGGTGGATGCCATCCGGGCCCGGTGATTTGTCAGTTTTTATATTGTCCATTAAGCTTAGAACTTCCTCTCTCGTTACCACTATTTGTCTCAGTTCCTCAGAATCCCTTCCTGCAAATGTTAGTTCAGGTTCAGGGATCTGCCCTATATCTTCCACTGTGAAGACAGATGCAAAGAATTCATTTAGCTTCTCTGCAATCTCCTTATCGTTCTTTAGTACACCTTTGACTCCCTTATCATCCAAGGGTCCAATTGTCTCCCTAGATGGTCTCCTGCTTTGAATGTATTTATAGAATTTTTTGTTGTTGGTTTTTATGTTCTTAGCAATGTGCTCCTCAAATTCTTTTTTAGCATCCCTTATTGTCTTCTTGCATTTCTTTTGCCAGAGTTTGTGTTCTTTTTTATTTTCTTCATTTGGGCAAGACTTCAATTTTTTGAAGGAAGACTTTTTGCCTCTAAGAGCTTCCTTGACTTTGCTCGTTAACCATGCTGGCATCTTCTTGGCCCTGGCGGTACCTTTTCTGATCTGCGGTATGCACTCCAGTTGAGCTTCTAATATAGTGTTTTTAAACAACTTCCAAGCATTTTTGAGTGATGTGACCCTCATATTCATTTAGAATATCTAGAAACTTTGCTTCTTTGTCATGACTGGAACACATATGCAGCCAGTCTATGTCCGGGTAGTTGAAGTCACCCATTACTACCACATTTCCTAGTTTGGATGCTTCCTCAATTTCATATCTCATCTCAAGGTCTCCCTGAGCATTTTGATCAGGGGGACGATAGATCATTCCCAGTATTAAGTCCCTCCTGGGGCATGGTATCACCACCCACAACGATTCTGTGGAGGAGTCTGCCTCTTTTGGGGTTTCGAGCTTGCTGGATTCAATGCCTTCTTTCACATATAGAGCAACTCCACCACCAATACGTCCTTCCCTGTCCTTCCGATATAGTTTATATCCAGGGATAACCGTATCCCACTGGTTTTCTCCATTCCACCAGGTCTCCGTTATGCTCACTATATCAATGCTCTCCTCTAAGACCAAGCACTCCAGTTCTCCCATCTTGGTTCGCAGGCTCCTAGCATTAGCGTACAGGCACTTGTAAGCAGTGTCTCTCTTCAAGTGTCTTTGGCACTTGTGGTTAGGCCTGTGGTAATTTTGCTCTTCTGAATTTATAACCTGTGCCCCTGCTCTCACAATGCCTTCTTCTAGGCCTACCCCTTTTAAAATTTCATCATTTCTTTGGTTTTTATCCCAGGGGGGAGGTTTATTCCGAACCGGACCTTTCTCAGCTCCTGTCGGGTTTCCCCCCTCAGTCAGTTTAAAAGCTGCTCTGCCACCTTTTTAATTTTAAGTGCCAGCAGTCTGGTTCCATTCTGGTTCAAGTGGAGCCCGTCCCTTTTGTACAGGCCCGGCTTGTCCCAAAATGTTCCCCAGTGCCTAACAAATCCAAACCCTTCCACCTGACACCATCGTCTCATCCACGCATTGAGACTGCGAAGCTGGGCCTGTCTGGCTGGTCCTGCGCGTGGAACTGGTAGCATTTCAGAGAAAGCCACCTTGGAGGTCCTGGCTTTCAGCATCCTACCTAGCAACCTAAATTTTGCTTCCAGGACCTCACGGCTGCATTTCCCCATGTCGTTGGTGCCAACGTGCACCACGACCACTGACTCCTCCCCAGCACTGTCTACCAAACTATCTAAACGACGGGCGATATCCGCAACCTTCGCACCAGGCAGGCAAAACACCTTGCGGTCTACACGCCCATCACACACCCCACTGTCTATGTCTATGAGCCTGCAGCTCAACCAGCATTTAGGTCAAGAGAGAGGCAGGCGGGCATTACAGGCCTGCGCAGCAGTAGGGGGCATGCCTGGGAGCTCCCTCTCGCATTCCTTGGCAGGGTTGGGAGCTGAGACTGCCACAGATCATAGAAGAGAGTGCTACCCACCCACCCTAAGGAGGGGTCCTTTAGGGGCCCTCAGCCAAGGCCCGACCTGGCCACCCTCTGGTGCCAGCCCTGGGGGGAGCATTCAAAACTTGCACTCTCCAGCTGCAGTCTGAAATAGTGCAGTCTACCTCAAGATTCTATCATCTCATTAGCCTGAATGTTTATTGATCAGGCCTAGAAGTATAAACAAATTCCATTGAAAAGGTGTGTGTGTGTGTGTGTGTGTGTTTGTGTCTGTGTATTAGGTGAAAGTTGTATTGCGTGGTGTTTGACCTATGATAGTTCATTCATTCATTCATTCATGCAAGTCCTCATCTTGCAGTCATCACATGATGAACATGCATAGATGAGCAAGTTCTACGTGGGGTCTGGGACTTCATGTAGAAGGAGTAGGCTGGATGTTCTTGTGATATTTATTTTATGCAGATGATTTTTATACTGCTTAACTATAACTGGCTCTAAGTGGTGTACAAAGAATACACTACAATAAAAAATAAAAAAATTAAAATGATAAAATCGGAATTTTTTTTTTTATAAAAATATTTATATACTGCCCTCTCGCAAAACATCAAGGCAGCGTGCAGCAACATAAAAACATTTAAAAGCAATACAAACTGCTACAAAATAACTGGCTACCATTCAATAAGTAAGTCTTTAGTAGGTGTTGGAAATTCAGCAGGGAGGGGGCCTGTCTGACCTCAACTGAGAGTTCCTTAAAATTGGGCCCACAATACCGAACACATGACTCCTGGTGGATATGTGCCATGCATCCATGACATGAGGGACCACTAACAGTGACTCCTCAATATTATGCATAATGATTTTTAATATTCATAATCCTTTTAAATCTAAGAGGCAACCAAAAGAGAAAATTTTCAGTGGGGAAAAAAAGGAACTTAGGACAAAAGGAAAACAATAATACACTTTCTCCTGGTTAGTCGGGCCAAACCTTTAGAAACTGAGACAAGAGATTTAGTCCCTATTTTAGGATTCAATATGTTGCTGTTAAGCAGCAAGCTGGTGTTCACAGGAATGTTTTCACTAAACACTATTGGGACACATTTCTCTTGACCTCCTTGTCCAACTCTGCAGAAGCCCAAGGAAAGGTTCTAGGACAGACAAAGACTCTTTCTGGTACCAGAGAGCCCAGTTTTATATTACAAGGTCATTTGCTACCCATAATGTTGATTTCGCTCTAAATCCTGACAGAGCTTGTAAATCATGGACCACCCATGCCTTTCAATTAACTATAAACAACAGGTAATGGTTCTAATGAAATAGAACAGCCTTGGCTAACTGGTACCCTCCAAACCTTTTGGGCTATAATTCACATCAACCTCAACCAGCACAACCTTGCTGGCTGGGGCTACTGGAAGTTGTAGTCTAAAGCATTTGGAGGGCACCAGGTTGCTGAAGGTTGACATTTACAGACATTCCTTGAAATCTTACTTTTGAGATATTGACCATCTGAATTACAAGGGATGTTGGGAGAAGGCTGAAACTGATTTGAGTAAGGCTGGACCTTTGATGGAATCTTGCCTGTCACATGTGCATGGAATTAATACTGTTCACAATTAACAAGGCATTAATGTACACATATAGTACTGCATACTGAAATGCCAAATGCTACAAATGAATTAGAATGCAACAGTGAATCATTCATCACTGCACAGGAGCCATAGAAACATGCATTCTAGAGTTCTCAAGTCCTGCTCTCTTGTTTTAAAGCATATCAAGTCATCCACCAGCTCACATGATGCTTGTCCTTACATTCCTAGTTCTTGTTGTCAACTTGTCCTCCTGCAGTGAATTATATGAAAAGTAAAACAGATAAGTGCTTGGTGTGTCAAAGCCTGTGCAGAGCTTGCAATTATAAATTTACATTTAATTTTGTTTGGAACAGGGATACTTTACCCTTTAGACCTTAAGCTGAGCTCCATTCCCATCTGACTCACCTGTATTTATTATTAGTAGCATTACTAGTATTAGTATCAATGTATTAATTGCTTTCTACAATTGTCTCAAGGAGATGCACGAGAAAAATAGCAAAAACAATCAAAAACACAGAAGACAGCAGATATGTTAAAAACAAAACAAAATTGACACCCATGGCAGACACCCATTCATCCAGCTGGGAAAGCTCGTTGAAACAAAAAATGTCGTCAGTTGTTTCTGGAAAGTGTAGATAGTGGGCACCTGTCATATCTGGACAGGAATGGTATTCTACAGAACACTGGCAGCCACACTGAAAGCCCTGTTCCAAGTTATTGTGGAGTGGACTTCTGAAATCTTTGGAACTTGCAGGAGAAACTCTCTCATAGACCACAGTAACCTACTGGTTATATAAGGGACAAGGCGGTCTCTCAAGAATTTTCCTCTTTCAACACGCCTTTTAGGTTGAGACCTATCCCAGTCTGTGTCTGTGTTAGAATTGCTTAATATGTTTTTTAATAATGTTTTTAACCCTTTTAAAAAGTTTATTTTTTAAAATGTTTTTAACGCTGTTTTGTTTTAATGTATGTTAAGATCTGTTTTTATGATGTTTTAAAGTGTTTTTAGCACTTTGTTTGCCGCCTTGGGCTCCTGCTGGGAGGAAGGGCTGGATACAAATTAAATAATAAATAAATAAATAAATAAATAAATAAGAACTGTACTACATCTCTCTAACACTGGGAATTTGTTATGTGTTTCTCAGAACACCTTTCATCTTTCTTGTGCATTTGCTGTGAAGTTTTGAGGAAAGAGCAGGTCTTTCATTTGAGGATCTATGATGAATTAGACTTCCAAGAAAATAGCCCTGAAAAACAATTGGCCATGGCATAACCTTGTAGACACAAATGCACTCCTGAGAATCATATCAGTGTCTCAAGGAAGAAGGATCACATGAGCTGCTATGGCAATGTTCAGCATATACTCTGTTCAGCACGGGGCCACAATACCTGATGGAACGCCTCTCCTGATATGAACCTACCTGTACACTGCGCTCAACATCGAAGGCCCTCCTCCGGGTGCCTACTCAGGGAGAAGCCCGGAAGGTGACAACAAGAAAAAGGGTCTTCTCAGTGGTGGCCCCCGAACTATGGAATACTCTTCCTGATGAGATACGCCTGGCGCCAACATTATTATCTTTTCGGTGCCAGGTAAAAACCTTCCTCTTCTCCCAGGCATTTTTAGCACTTTAGTATTTTTAGTATTTTAGCATACAATATGTATCTCAGTTTGTGTTTAAATATGTTTTAATTTTTGATATAACTAATTTATTTACATTGCTTGATATGCGGTTTTAAGTGTATGTTAGATGTTTTATTTGTTGTAAACCGCCCAGAGAGCTTTGGCTATGGGGCGGTATAGAAATTTAATAAAATAAATAAAATAAATAAATAATCACGGCATTCCTGACTTTCCTTGCACCAAAGCTTAATTTGTGTTAATCTCCTATATGACGTGTGACATACGTAGGTGCATCTCAGTTCCAGCCATCATGTGGATGATGCAGTGTGCACTTTTTATGACTTTAGCTGTGTTCACTTGGAGAAAAGAAAGCAGGATAATACAGGAGTAATATCTACTACAGATGTACATCAGGTATCAATTTTTCACTGAAGTCACACTATGTCTGGGAATGTGTAGTCAAGCTTTTCCTGACGAGACGGAGCAGTCTAAGGCCTAGTTTTCACTGAGGTGGTCAACTTGAGTCTGGGTTGTATCACTTCAATTGCAAGGGATTGAATACTTCTCTGTGCAAATTTTCCCTCTGGAATGACATGTCAGGAGAAGGACTCTAACCTGGGATCCTTCCTGATATGCTAGTTTTCCATGTGAATATTTTTCATATGGAGGGGCACTCAGTCATGTGAGTTTTCACCTGCAATCTGAAGTCATGCAGTCTAGACATAGCTTTGCTATCTCAATGAGAATACATCTTGGACACTTTGGCAAGTGTGTGCAAGAGGTTGAGCCAATGCCCCACAAGAGCTGCTCTCTCAGCATTCCTCTTTCCCATCTAGATTAACAATCAAGGGGCCAAGGCCAGTTTGTGTTCAGACTCTGCCAGTTGACATGCCCAGGAGGGGGAGATCCGAAATGCTCTGAAAAATCTAGAACCCATAGATTTTAGACTAGATGATAGACTGATGGGATACAAATCAATAAACACATATCATATCTTAACTTATCCTATGGGGTTAGCTCACTCTTGATTCCTTGAGATGATACAGCTGAAATTACTGCCTGAAAGCATTGTATGGGTTATTATACAGCCACAACAGTTGCTGCATACTATAGCCAGCATGGATTTTTTGAATTCTGCAATGTTAAAATGAAAATGCCCTGCCATGCCATTCCGATGATTCCCATAAACTCATTTCAAAACATAACTTTACAAAACTTATAATCCTGAACTCAGAAACGCTTGCTTAACAACCCTTTAAATTTTTGTGGCAATACACAAAACAGTAGAGAGAATCGAGAGTTCAAAGTGTAAACAGAGAAAAAAAAACAGACCCCTTTTGGACTTCTTTCTGTCAGAGTTCTCATAATTTGTTGAAATTAATTAAAAATCAGCCATGTTCACCTGTAATCCTATTACTGAACTTGCCCCTTCATCTTCTGCAGTTTAAAAGTTTTTAAAATGCCTGGCTGATTTTTAATTAATTTAAGAAATTTTGCATTGAACTGAATGATAATGTCGGGCATGCTCAGTAAGAACCAACTGTTCTAAAAGCCAAACTCACAGCTGCTGGGCTTGCCTAGTCAGGGGGCCACACGAACACTCAACCTTTATTTCACTTTAGACAGTCATGGCTTCCCCCAGAGATTCCTGGGAAGTGTAGTTTGTGAAGGGTGCTGAGAGGAGACTCCTATTCCCCTGACAGAGCTCCAGTGGCCAGAGTGGTTTAACAGTCAGCTGCTCTGATTGAAGCTCTGTGAGGGGAACAAGGAGTCTCCTAGCAACTCTCAGCACCCTTCACTAACTACACTTCCCAGGATTCTTTGAGAGAAGCCATGACTGTCTAAAGTGAAATTAAGGTCTAGTGTGGATGTGGCCAGGGATAGCTTTGGTTTAAATTTTAGTGGGAGACTATATGTGCCTGCTGTAGAATAAAAAGGTGAGGCAAATGCTGAAAAACGATACTGTTCACAATGTTTTGCTTTTGGAAAGGAAAGGGGTTTCCCCTCTGCCCAGTGCCCACCCCCCAATCTCATGTCTGGTTTTTGTTATTTTGGCTGATTGCAGGTGTTGCCACCACTCACCATATGCTCAGAGTCACATGTTACCAAATTATTCTAAGCTACACAGGAAGTGGATTGGACTGTGAAAGACCAACTCAAATTGTGTTTGCATTTTTACAAATTTGTACGGTAGTACAATATCTCAGGGAGGAGGTCAGGTCTCCTGTTCCCCTGGTGCATTCACTATAGCTGCCCAATTTCCCTGCTTTTTAAAGTTTGATAGAAATATCTGTTGGCTATAGGTACGTTCTTAAACCGCAAGGTTTTTTTGCCTGTTAGTGAATAGCCATCTGAATCATAGTTAGTGGGTGTACTCACATATGAGTCTACTCTTGACTCTGCTCTCCTCTACTAATTGAAATGGGCCTACTCTGAATATGACTTAGTTGGATATTGTTCTATGCGTTTTAATGAATTCTAGCATTGCAAAACTGCAGCAAATCGTCTGGAAGTCAGTAGTGTTCATTCTGCCATAAAGCACCACTGCTGAGAAAAGACACTTTTTTACTTGCACCTTTTAAATGATTCATTAAGCTCCCCTTAAACCAGCCTGCTCCACACAGCTAACTTCTAACAACAACATGTGCTCATTCGCAGATCAAAAGAGGTATTTTTAATAGCATGTAAAACCAATTTAATGCTTGAAAAAATGACAGAACCCTCTCTCTGCTCCTTTCGTTGGGGCCCCAAGTTCCAGTTTTGTTTTATATGTGTGTGTTTTCTTCCTGCTAAGGAGAATGGGCCTTCCCTGCCTTCCCTGCCTGTCAGCAATGCTCTTTAAACTGAGCAACGAGATCAGGAGATGATTGATTTGAGCCACTCCCTTCTCGTCCAGGGGCTGAGAATGCTTCTTAATCTGTGTTCGAAGTCTCTGCTGGCTCAGTCAGTGGGAAACAAGGGCAGGAACACTAAGATGCTAACGTGTCTCTCGCAGCCTAAAGGAATATAAGCAGGATGCCTCGTTTGTCCAATACTCATAATCTTCAACTCAAAAGATGACCCCTTTCTATTTCTTCCATGTTTTTGCAGTGCTGCAGCCAGATATGGGAAAGGAATTAAAATCAGTTTGCATTTAATGCTGAGTCTGTCAAATGTGCACTTTCCAAAATAACATGAAACATGAAATATAGGCATCCTTTGAAATTCGCACTTATGTGAATTTCACAATGCAGTTCTCCAATCAAATAATATTTACAAAAATGCATATTTTAGGGTAAAGTGTACATAAATGTACATATTAGTGAAAAAAACATGCAAAAATGCATTCTGTTAGGAGAAATTGCTTGTAAAAATGTTTACATTCATTGAAATGGCATTAAAAACTGTTATTAGGAAATATTGGCACTTAAGCGCTAAAGAATTTTCATGAGAATTCTTTTAAAATATATTTTAAAATGCGGAGAACTGAATTTTCAGGCTCAAAAAATGAGAAATTGAGATAATTGAAATTGACAGATCCTTTTATCCCTAGATGCAGCTGATAAGGGGAGCCTATGGTTTCTATTCACCAGCACTAACAAGCCTGCGGTTGTTCACATAATCACTTATCTTGCTGTGAAAGAGAGGCAAATCAAGTGCCCCTGATCTTGGCAGGACAGCTGAGCTCCTATCAGCTCACTTCAGAGACCCTATCAGAGATTGCGTTGAGGGGTTATTATCCCAGATAAATGTATGAAATTGCTTTGTACTTAGCCAGATCATCCAGTCAAGTACTGTCTACTTCAGCTCTCCAAGGTTTGGGGCAGGGGTCTTTCTCAGCTCTCTTCGCTGAAATCTCTTTAACCAGCAAGGACTGAATGTAGAGCCTGCTGTATGCACAACACATGCTCCATCACACTGTGCTGTGGCCCCTCGCCTATGGATCCTGGGCTCAAGGGCTTAACAATGGGGTAGTAGAATGAGATGTCATTACACCAGATGTGTTGGGAGAAGGGAGAGTGGGGCAGATTCAAAGAACTATCAAGTGGAGAACAGTGGCTGAATATTAGTGTGACTAAGACAGTGGCTGGGGGTGGACTCTCAAGGAAAGGCCTGGTATGGATTTGTTATTCCTTCTGTTGAGCCTCTCCAGTCTTGGTTTCACCTCACCTGGTTTGACTGTTCTGTGCTTCTCTTTGCTAGGGGCAAGTGGGAGCAGTTAACATCTCGTTCACCTTTCATGTGACCCTTCCATTGCCGCACCTTAGTTGGGTGACGATAACAAAAACAGAGCTGAGAATTCCCAAAAGGGCGAGGTCCAGCTAATCCTCTCAGAACAACACCAACCTGATACTTCATGGGTGGGTCTCTGGTAGTCTCAGAGTGAATTAACGTCTCCTATTCTCTTCCTTATCCACTTTATGACTGTCTCTTTTCCCTCCCTCCCTTCTATTTTATGAAGGCAGTCATCTGTCCCATTCTCCAGTGATGACTGCTGTGCCTCTCCTACTTATGGAGTTAGTGCCTTAAACAAGCAATTTTTTTCACCCTGTAAGATTTTTTCCTTTACTGACATATGCAAGCGAATGGAATGCATAGGAGCAGTTTTCAGTAGACAATGAATTTTTTTTTAATCTTGGCCAATTCACACATTATTGAAGACCACTTCTGTGTGGGTGAATCCCATGACCCTTCAGTAACCTTTGCAGGAAGAAATTGTGTGTCAGCTGTCTAGCACGCTGAAGACTAGATGACCACTAAAATCTATTCAAACTGTGTGATGCTGTTTGGGGTGGGGGGCCCTAAAGAATGTTGTCCCATTTTGGTTTTGGATTGGTTTTGGGGTGAGTATAATGCTTTCAGTGGTGGCATGGGGAAAAGATGGACAATTCATCTCCAAATAACCACCAAAACACTTCTTAAAACTATCATTTTCTGCCTTCTCATAGCTGTTCACAAGCATCATTTCCCTTCGCTGCTGCTGCCTTCATAGCATTCCCCCTTTCTTTTGCTTTCCCTAAGTGATCCAAGGCAATCACTACATAGTAAATGTGACCACATTGCAACGCCACACAGCTAATCAGATGTGCCTATGTAATGATAAAAATGAGGCAAACAAAGCCAGTTCAGAGTGAGCTTAGTGCTTCATGGACCAATAGCATCACAAATTTCCTAAATTTGAAATCAGCTTCATGTGGGCAAATTCTAATTTTTGTTTCAGCCCACACCCTAAATTGCCAGAAAAGTTCATCACAATGCTGTCTTTTTGCCTCAGTTTAGTATTATTAATAATGTACAACTTACGCTGCACAATACTATTTACTTGGAAGTCAGTCCTACTATGTTTATTGAGACTTCCAGGTAAGTGTGCATAGGATTGCAGCATTAGTTAAAAATCTGTGGGACAAAGGAAACAATCTCAGTGATAAAAATACCATTCTTTCCCTGCATGCATTTTATGCAGATAGAAGCAGGTATGCAAGCCTTCTCAACCTGGTTAGAAAATCTTATCTGTGTTCCATTTTAGAGATTAATCTACCAAAGTGTTGGATCAACAAAGGCTCACTGAGAGGAAGACCCATTTAGCAATTAAACTGATAATGTGAAAACAAAGCAGTGAAGCACATGTTCCTAACCTACATGTCATCATGCTTCATTTGGGGACTTTGTCTCTTAAGACTGCCAGCATGTCATCTTTTTTGGCAATGGGCAAACACTGGTTCTGTGTTGCAATATGGACCACCAACCTGGAAGAAGACAGCTCCACCTTGCAAATATACCTGTGCCAGAGACTTCCTGGCTTGAACAAAAGCTGGCAACCCTGTCTGATTCATTTGCCCATTTATAAATGGAAGATAACAGTTCTGGCACCTTACAGGGATGTCACAGTGATTTTTAAAAAAAAGAGGTTAATAAGTGTTTTTAGGTCTGTGAAATAACTTATCTGCTCCCAAATGCTAAGCTTTGCTGGACAAGGGCTTAACACCAAGAGTACAGTTCAGTTTACACATTACATAGTTTTGTAACAATGATCATTTGCTATTTATGGGTGGATTAGAGAAGGTTTTAATTTCCAGATTAACATGCAATAATACAGTGTTTATGATTATGTTTGTTTATTTGATATATATACATATCTTGGGAAACCTCAACTTTTTGACACCTTTGAATCCAATTCATTGCAATTAAGTTTGAATTGCTTCTACAATAATGAAAAAAATGTATCTAAACCATTCATTTTCCTACTTCCTCTAAGCTGCCCTAAACTTTTGCTTCAATTTAACATTTTTTGCCCAGCAAATTGCTACATTTTTCTTTACTTTGGTCAGTTATTAATACTCCTTTTTGCTCTGCTTACATACCCAAGACCTCACATTGCATAATAGCATTCTTTTTCCAAGTCCTGTGGTTAGAAAAGAAACCACAAAGTCATTGAGTGTGCACAGCCACACGTGTGCATGTATGCAGTCATGTGCATTCATGTTCAGAGTAGAAAAGGACAGACCAGTATGTACTGTTGGCTTAAAAGAAACCTGCTGTTGTGTATAGATGCTAATCTTCTACCACGCTAATGTCAGAACATCTTAAAGAATTAGAAACCAAGTACTAAATATAGGAAAAGAACATGGCCCCTTGTCCTCTACTGATTTGGGCATCTCACTGTCACTTTCTTTTTACAGTTTGTTTCACAGAATACGATTATATTTGCCAATAGATATTTTGGAATCATATCACATATTAGAAAGTTTTACTCTATATTTATTTCATTAAAATATCATTATTTTCTTTTATTAATTTAAACATTTCCATCCTGCCCTTCTGGTGCAAAACCACCATTCAGGGGGGCTGACATCACTCAAAATCATCATTTACTAAAGAGAACAACATAAAAGAAACAACCTAGAAGACAAGAGCAGCAGTAAAAGCCAAAGATAAAAACTTTATCTGCCACCTATAATAGAAGCCTGCTGGAACAAAACGGTCTTTCATAACCGCCAAAAAACACAGCAAGTGAGGGGGCCAACCATGCTTCATGGGGTAACGTGTTCCATAATCTAGGTGCAGCCATTGGAGAAGCCCCTCCCCCCTCTCTCATCCCAATCAAACATACTTCCACTCCAGTAGGTAGGACACAGAAAAGGGGCCCCTCTTTCTGATTTTAAGCCGTGGTCAGGCTGATATGGAAGGAGACATCCCTAAGGCATCCTGGACCTAAACAATTTAGGGTGTTAAAAGTAATCACCAACACGTGAAGCACATTGGTAACCAGCACAGCTGTCACAGGATTAGTACAACACAGACATGCACCCACCGATAATTTTGCACCTGCATTTTGGATCCACTGAAGATTCCAGAGACTTTTCAAAGGTAGCTCCATGTAGAGCACATCACAGTAATCTAGCCTATAACTACATGCAGTAATGGCTGTAACTAGGGAATGTGTTACTGTGGCCAGGTCTGACCTCTTCAGGAACAGGTGAAGTTGGTACCTCAACTTCAGCTGGCCAAAGGCATTCCTGGCCACAGCTGCTACTGGGTCACCCAAATCTAAAGATGACCCTAGAAGCACCCGCAGACTGCAAACCTGATTCTTCAAGGTGAGAACCACTTTGTGTTTCAGAGCACGTCTCCTACTTGACCAGAAACACATCTGTCTTGTTTGGATTAAGCCTCAATTTGATAGCCCTCATTCAGCTCATTACTACTTCCATGCATTGATTCAGACCATCACCAGCTTCCTTGACATTAGAGAAAAAGAAGAAACACACTTGCGTGTCATCTGCGTGTTGTTAACAACATGCCCCAAATCCTAGCAGATCCATGTAGAATGTTAAAGATGTTAAACAGCTTGGAAGACAAGAACAATCCCTGAGTAACACCCTCAGGCAATGACCAAGGCCCTGAGTAGGAGTCCCCAACACCATGAAGCACAGTTGAAACAAAAACTCTTCTGAAGCTAAAAGTATGAATCAGAGACATGGAAATGTGGGAAATTGCTAGGCCTCAACAATAACGTGGGCCTCAGTATTTTAGGCCATGAAGAATCTGGTCTTCACTTGTCTTCAACTAATAGGCCTCAACCAGTGATATGACAATGTTTCCTTTTCTTTCTTTCTTTCTTTCTTTCTTTCTTTCTTTCTTTCTTTCTTTCTTTCTTTCTTTCTTTCTGTAGTATAAAGAAGGTATGGAAAGAAGGAAACAGAGAGAGAACCAGTTGAATGACCACAGTTTCTTCTCAAACATCCTGGGAATTGTAGATTGATGTAAGTGCTCAAAATTCTTTGCGGGAGATCTCTGTGGAGAGTGCATAATGGTTAAATCTACAATGCCTTGCAGATATGCCATGAGAAAGATAGTATTTAGAACAAATGCAGAGAGGGGAATGGGCATATACATTTTTTAAAAATCGGGGTCTTATGTTGCAAGTTGGATCCTGAAAAGGTTGAAGATTACCTATCTTGGTCTGTTTTGATCAAGACTCTAGCAGGGTTGGGGTTGCATCCGATCACTTGCTAGGAGGGTTCAAGAAGCTTAACCCACTGCAGGATACTGGAGAAGGGTGGCAATGTAAATAACTCAACACAGCATCTCGCTATGAGAAATAACAGACGCAACTCTCCCAATGGATTACCACAGGGTTGGGGGCATCACGCTTTGCTCCTCCCTCTCTCTTCCCTGTCTTTATACTGCAGCCCACCTGGGGAACTCTGCTCTGGTGACGCACAAGTTAAACATGATAGGTGGCTGGAAGAAGGAAGGTAGGTAGGTGCAGCTGCTGTTGCAATGTCTACTTTGAGCAAGGCAAATGTGATGTGACAATTGTTTGCAGAGTTAATTTATCCATCCATTTTATTTAGTTTATCCCAGAGCTTGGAAGATTACTTTTAAAAAGTAATAAATTACAGTTACAATTACATGGCCCAAAAAGTAGTAATTACTGTTATAATTACAATGGCTCTGAAAGTAACTGATTACTTTTTCTCAAAAGTAATCACTACAATTACATTTCAGTTACTTTTTTAAAAAAATGTCTACAAGGTGCTGGCCTTGGCTGCTGCACATCTAAGTAGCCTAAAACAATATTAAAAATAAACGCACACATATACAGAGGTAGTAGAATAATTCTTTTTATCCATAAGATAGCAATGGTGGTCTCTCCACTGGTAAGGGAGGTTCGGAGGGAGGCAGAGGCCACCACTCAGATCTTTGCACATCAAACCAAGTGCAACCCCCCTTCACTCAGCAAGCAAGCATAATCTCTTTCATTTAACCACCTCCCGGACCCTGCGCTGCCACCAAATAAGTGAAACTAACCCAAGCAAACATTTTCCTCTGAGATGCAAAAAAGTTAAAATACTGCAAATGCAGCACAGTAGCCAGAGAGGGTGGTGGAGGCCACTTTGTGTGCCAAGTGCAAACACACACACACACACACACACACGTCACACTGTCCCAATATGCCATTGGCCCAACACATGTAGCAGGGCATACGCTAGACTTGGTTTTTGCAACTGGACGTGGAGTTGGTGATCTGAATGTGGGGGGCCTTACATCAGTCCCTTTGTCATGGACAGATTACTGCTTGCTTGAATTTTAGACTTACAACAGCTTTTCCCCTCTGCAAGGGTGGGGGACCTTTTAAGTTGGTCCGCCCCCAGAGACTAATGGATCCAGATGGTTTCCAAAGGCTCTGGGGAGTTTTCCAGCTGATAGGGCTGGCGCTCCAGTTGAAACCCTGGTTGAACTGTGGAATACAGAAATGATCCAGGCGGTTGACATGATTGCTTCTGAGCACCCGTCCTATGTAGAGCTTGTACAGTTCCACGATATACCCCAGAGCTGAGAGCAATGAAACAATATATTGTTGTTGTTGTTGTTGTTATTTATTTATTTATTTATTTATTTATTTATTTATTTATTTTATTTGTATCTTGCCCTTCCTCCCAGCAGGAGCCCAGGGCAGCAAACAAGGCACTAAAAACTAAATATAGGAGATGGCTTGAGTGCAGATGGAGACGAACTCTTGGTGGATGCAATTACACACTGGTAAGTGCCTATGGTAAGCTGTATTTAGGGGCAGTGAGGGCAGCAAAAAAAATTATTTTGCTGCCACTATCAAATCATCAATCTGCCGCCCCGCGGAGCTCTTCAGAATTGTCCGGGGGCTATTACATGCTGGCCCCAAGGACATGGTAGAACCATCTGAGGCCCACTGTAATGAATTTGCTAGGCACTTCCAGGATAAAATCTTTAGCATCCACCATGACTTAGACTCCAGTATTATAGCAGGTGAATCAAGCGGGGTATCCAGAGCACAGCCGTGTCCTGATTTCTTGGATGAGTTTCAGTTGGTACAGCTTGAGGACCTTGACAAGGTGCTTGGACAGGTTCATGCAACCACTTCTGTACTTGATCCTTGCCAGAGCTTGGAAAAGTTACTTTTTTTGAACTACAACACCCATCAGCCCCAGCTAGCATGGCCACTGGGTTGGGCTGGTGGGAATTGTAGTTCAAAAAAGTAACTTTTCCAAGCTCTGAACCTTGCCCTTCTTGGCTAATGAAAGCTAGCAGGGATGGAACAACCGGCTGGGCCAGGGAAGTGATTAATGCCTCTCTGCAAGAGGGGGTGGTCCCTGGCTGCCTGAAAGAGGCAGTAGTGAGACCACACCTGAAGAGACCCTCCCTGGACCCAGCAAATCTTAATAACTATAGGCCGGTAGCAAATGTTCAATTCCTGGGCAAGGTCCTTGAACGAATGGTGGCAGGCCAGATCCAGACACTCCTGGATGAGACCGATTATCTGGATCCATTTCAGTTGGGTTTGAGGCCTGGTTTTGGTATGGAAACAGCCTTGGTCGCCCTGTGTGATGACCTCTGTTGGTAGAGAGACAGGGGAAGTGTGGCTCTGTTGATCCTCCTTGATCTCTCAGCGGTTTTCAATACCATTGACCATGGTATCCTTCTGGAAAGACTGGCTGAGGTGGGAGTGGGAGGGACTGCATGGCGGTGGTTCCGCTCCTACTTGGCGGGGCGGCTCCAGAAGGTGGTGCTTGGGGAACATTGCTCGGCACCCTGGACTCTCCAGTATGGGGTTCTCCAGGGGTCAGTTCTGTCTCCCATGCTGTTCAACATCTACATGAAACCATTGGGTGCGGTCACCCAGAGCTTTGGAGTGTGTTGCCATCAGTATGCTGATGACACACAGCTCTATTTCTCCTTTTCATCTTCTTCAGGTGAGGCTATCAATGTGCTGAACCAGTGCCTGGCTGCGACAATGGACTGGATGAGGGCTAATAAACTGAGGCTCAATCCAGACAAGACTGAGATGCTGCTAGTGGGTGGTTCTTCTGACCGGATGGTGGATGTTCAACCTGTCCTGGATGGGGTTGCACTCCCCCTGAAGAAGCAGGTTTGTAGCTTGGGGGTTCTCCTAGAACCATCTCTGTCATTTGAGGCTCAGGTAGTCTTGGTGGCACGGAGTGCCTTCTACCAACTTTGGTTGGTGGCCCAGCTATGCCCCTATCTGGACAGGGATAACCTGGCTTCAGTTGTCCATGCTCTGGTAACCTCCAAGTAAGATTACTGCAATGCGCTTTACATGGGGCTGCCTTTGAAGACAGTTCGGAAGCTGCTGATTGTGCAAAATGCAGTGGCCAGATTGGTAACAGGGACCAGACGGTTCGAACATATAAAACCAATTCTGGCCCGCTTGCATTGGCTGCCTGTATGTTTCGAAGCTCGATTCAAAGTGCTGGTTTTAACCTATAAAGCCTTACACAGCTTAGGACCACAATACCTGATGGAATGCCTCTCCCAACATGAACCCATCCGTACACTATGCTCAACATCAAAGGCCCTCGTCCGGGTGCCTACTCTGAGGGAAGCTCGGAAGCTGGCACAAGGGAGAGGGCCTTCTCAGTGGTGGTCCCCAAATTATGGAATGATCTCTGTGACGAGGTGCGCCTGGCACCAACACTGTTATCTTTTCTGCACCAGGTCAAGACTTTCCTCTTCTCCCAGGCATTTTAGCATGTGTTTTTAAATTGCTTTTTAAAAATGTGTTTTTAAATTTGTATATTTCTTTTTAATGTTTTTAATTGTTGTAAACCGCTCAGAGAGCTTCTGCTATGGGGCAGTATACAAATGCAATGAATGAATAAATAAATAAATAAATAAATACAGTTTGAATTCTGATCAGAAATTGAAACATAACATGCTGATTGTGTTATTGAGGTTGCTAGACTCCAGATTCCTTGGCTGCTGCACCTGCATGCAGGGGTCAGCACTGTGTAGATTTGGAAGGGTCTTAAGGTTCATTTATTCTAGGGGTCTTTTAACTATGGGTAGACATTTAAGAATGAAGGAAAATTGAAGTGACTGGCGGCTGTTCAATCTAATTTTCATTTATGCTGAAATAAATGCTATGAAGACTGAAGGGGTAATGCGTATGTTTTTATCACTTGTTTCTGTACCCATTCATACCTTTTGGGAGTGGAGAGCCCACTGCACCTCCGTGGTAGCAGTAGCAGAGGAGCTTATTTTGGCACCTACTCCCGTTAGCTGCTGTTTGATTTTTCCAGAATTCCCTGAAGTGACACAAATGTTCAGGGCATTCTGGCAAAATAAAATGGCATCCACCAAGAGCAAATGCTCAAATCAGCTCTAGCATCACTGCTACCCCAAAAAAGGGGAGGGGCAAAAAAAGAACTCTTTAAAAAAAAGACCTGTGTTCACCTTTATTGATCTTGTCATCAGTTTGAAAGCTGGTCTAGTCCAAGCCTCCCTCCTTAACCTGGGTATCCTTCATTTGCATCTTTGACATGTGTTTTGAAAGCCACTAATTAAGGAGAGTCAACAACCATCCTAGGCAGTTTATTCCATTGCTGAGCTCGCTGCTCTTACAGCTAGGGAATCTTTCCTAATGCTTAACCTAAATCTGTGTACCTGCAGTTCAAAACTATTGCTCCTTGATCTCTGAAACACATGAAGTAGTTAAGTTGTTACAACTGGTCTAAACAAGGTTTTGTTCTAAAAAAAAAAATTAGCTGTTTCTTCCAAAGATGAGAAAACAAAGCACAAGCTGAAACAAGATGATACCTGAATCTGTGAAAGTCACCCTGCTGCTCTGCTCATTGTGTTTATACTGTAATTACAGGTAGGCTGCAAAGGAACTGGAGCATGGCACCTCTGACTGATCATCACATTCAAGAAACTGGGAACATGAAAGCCACATTGTTACATGTAGCCATTGGCACTGTTCTGAGTCAAAATTGTCATCTCTCCCCAAGGTGGAGCTGAGAAAATGTGGAGTGTTCATTTCCGCATATGAATATGTCACTCAGCATGCTCAAGTGTACACCAGCCAAATGCCATCAGAAATAAGGAAATTGATCTAATGACAGTTATTTTTCCTGGTTGATCATGTTGCCACTCCCAAAGAAGCTATTTTTCCACTGTCGGGAGTGGAAATGGTTCCACAGGACTTGAAGAGGTTGGATATGTCCCTGGCATAACATTGGTGGCCACCAGACCTTTTTCAGTTTATTTATTTATTATTGCATTTATAGCCCATCTTTCCTCCAAGGCGCTCAGGATCCCACACATGGGTTTGAACATTGACCACTAGAGTGGCCAGAAGTCAATCTGAAAATAATGTCTGTCCTTTTGGAAGCTTAAAAAACAGTGAACAGTATACAGCCCCCTGCCCCACACTTTCAATGGACCCCCCCACACACACACACCTGTTGTAGCAAGCACGGTTTGCCCTACAATAGGCAGGGGCAATGAAGGTGAGCAGAGGATGGGAGCTTCAGTGGTTGCATCTTTCAGAGCTTTCAAAGCAACAGGTATAATCTCTGGGCTCACAGCAGCTGGGCGTTCTTGCTACTGGCAATCTGTAGGTGAGCTTTTGACTGGGAACAGACCTCTTTAGCATCTTTGTGTACTGTAGAGGCTGGTCTGTTGGGACTAGTGGGTCCACTACTGCCTGCCTTATAACTAGTCCAGGGGGCTGCCCTGGCTATCAACTTCCTCCCCCTCCTCCTCCTTAGTCTCATTGTTGACCTTGTAGCACTCAGCAGGGAGAAGGATTGGGGACAAAATCAGAATTAGCTGGATCTTCTGTGGCTCCACCTACAGGTGGGCTCCCTGCCTTCTGTCTTATCAGCAGTCCTGTAGCTATGATGGGGCAAATGGGTGCACCGCACCTCTAGAGGTGTACGTCCCTTCCCAGGATTTTTTTTGGGAAAGTTGTGTTTTAAATTTGTGACATGACAGACAATGACAGTCTCCATTTAAAGAATCACAGCTTGTTTTAAACAGGAGCAGTTTAAGATTAGGATCCTCTGAAAAATCCAGTGAATGAGTCAGGGCACGTGTACAACATAAGGCTCATTCGAAGAGCCCCCCAAAAGTCTGCTCACTCACGACTTTCCCTGACTGAGGATGGTTTTTTCATTATCACAATCACCCTACAATTACTTAAGTGATCCTGAAAAAAAAAAGCAGCCTGTATAGTAATATGATGACCCTCGAAGAGTTAAATATTAAAAATTTATATTATCGGCTAAACTCCACTCCTTGGTTGGTCTCTGATTTTCAGTTTCAGTTGTGTTCTCTACCCAGCCAGAAATAAAGACACATGTTTGTATGCCTGCAGTAAGAGTTCATTTTGCAGTTATTATAATGAGTGGAGCCGGATTGGGTGCTCACTGTTAAAGGGTGAAAGAGATAAAGTGATCTGAACAAATATTTCCCCTGTTACCCTTTACTCTTCTAAAGCACTCACTATACTCACAATCATAGTGGCTTTTTTTTCTTGAGTACTTTATGGCAAAATTATGAAAACAAGGCTATAACAGCAACTATACTGCTGTGCATACTATAGTTAGCTAGCTGGCTGGCCACCTAGACTAACTCAGGCCTGATTTCTGATTTACCCAAGGTGTGCAGCTCAGCATGAAGCCTTTTTGAGGGTTTCTAAAGGTCAGGAAAAAGGCTAGAAGGAGGGATCCGAAGAAGGAGTTAAAAAATGCACCCCAAAGTATTTATTTTCTCTCTGCTGTTCCTAAACTTGTAGTATGGGTAAGTTTGTTTGTTGGGGTGGAATAGAAAACTGAGATACCTAATTCAGCATCAAAGCCAAGCTCAGGACCTCACTTTTATTATCAAAGTAGTTCAGTTCATGAAGACTCAGAACACAGGGATGGACCATACGTGAAAGAGGACTGTAGCTATAGGTAAAGTCACGCTTTCGAGTCTGGTATTTCTGGGGATTTCTCAAAAAAGGTTGAGACAATTCAACAGATTAAACTTCATTCATGCCAGAAGAACAGTGAGGGTTGTAATTTCTGACAAGAATGGTTCCAGAAATATGAATGGTTAAGAGTATTCTAAGCTCCACACTAGTTTAAACTTCTTAGTTATAGCATAAACTATTTTGTTTATTTTTCACATTTTGGTATGTGCTTGTTCACTATAGTCTTAACATCCTTTTTCTTATAAAAAAAATGCCAGTCATTTAATTATTGTTGTACATACTAACTTTTCTGTTAACTTGACCTTTATGTAAGGCCATTATGTAAGTTAGCACACTCTCTGCATAGAAAAGGAGGGGGGGAGGTCACTACCTTTCTCTTTCTCTTCCCCTGGCCCTCACATTCTCTCCACCAGTCGGGGGGGGTTGGCTGCTGTGATATGCCTCCCCTGCCAAAAAATGCCCTACCTGGAAATGTGGCTACCCCACCTAACAAGGAAGGCTGGCTAAAGGGCTGCTTACCAGTCCCAACAGGCACCAAGCACCCCTGACTCTGTAGCACTTTCATATTCTACATCTATCCAACTTCCTCAAGCATTCTACTAATTAAACACGCGCACACCGGAAAGCACTAATTATACAATCTCAGATCTGTATTTTTTTCCCTTGAGTTTTTGCAGAATTGACACAAGAAAGCTATGATGGTCATGAGAAAAGTATGAATAAAGGAGCAGGTGGGGCTATCAATAGTGAAGTGTGGTTGGAGACCATGAGAAAGGCAAGGAATCCCACATGCATAGACATAGAACCTTATAATCCAAATGCCAGAGCCTTCTGCAAGCATTGCCAGATTCCAAGACCTCTTGAAACTAGCCATGAGGGCTAATAATAACTTGCTTTTAATAGGACTGGGCTTTGTATTTGGCCAGGTGTCTTCGGAGGCATCTGGGCCTCAGCTGAGTCAAATGGAGATAGCCCCGGATCTCTAGGGGTCAGATACAGGAGCCCAGAGTCATCTGGGAATCTCAGGGGGCACGGTGTAGGTCAGAAGGAAGAGGCAGGCATGTGTGGGAAGAGAAACTCCCTCTTTGCGGGAGAAGATAGGTGCCTTTCCCGCCCAACCTCTCCTCCTTCCCTTCAGGGCTCCCCAAGACCAGCGTGCCAAATCCCCTTTCCCTGCATTCAGGGAAGTCACTCACAAAGGAGCAGCACCCCGCAGTAGAGATCCTCTTGCTTATCAGGTGATAAGTGGAAGGATTTATTCTGTGTGCTGTTGGTCACTGCTTGTTCACAGGTGGCTTCCTTGAATGCAGAGAAGCTGCTCACGAAGGAACAGCAACCAGCAGTGGGCAGGATGGAATCGTCCTGCTTACAGAACAATGCCATCCTGTGCAGTGCTGGTTGCACCCTGCTACTCTCAGTAGCATTGCCTTCTTCCCCCCTCCCAACTGTATTTTTAATTTTAAAAAAAATCCTTAACCCTGCCCCCAAATAACTTTAGGGATGGAACGGATCCAGGGCAGGGTAGGTGGTCTCATCTTCAGGGCAGGGCAGATAAGGGCCTCGGGGCCCACAGATTGGAGCCACAGGGCACATAAGGAGGCCTAGCTTTTAACCAAATAAAAGCTGAGCTGCTCAGGAAGCTCAGTTCCACAACAAAGACCACGCTCTATGATATGAAACTTTGAAATCATCACAAGTACAGAATAGCCCCAGTTGGTTGGTTGGTTGGTTGTTTAAAAAAGGTACTGAAGTGGGACTCAATTCTGCAAAGGGTCCTCACAAGAGCCCGCGACACAGACAATATATCAGTGACATTATACCTAGTAGAGGTATGTGATGCAGATGAGCAAAAGTGGGAAGACTGTTTTTTAATTGAATTCATTGCTTTTGATAGCAAGAGAGGACACCTCAGCAGAGCACCCCTGTCAAATGGCAGCTGGATACAAGGCTCAATGTCACAGATAAAATGATTCTAATAAGCACATAGATATAATTAGCACTGGTAATTGGGAGCTACCTTCAATACAAAGAAAGTCAGGCTCTCTTCCCCAAGTTGCTAGCCAACCAAAGCCAGAAAAATATTTGGTTTTGATCAACTCTGTCTTTGACCATGCTGTGTGCGGGCTTGAGTGCCTCATTTTGAAGCAGAAAGGCAGGATAGAAACGGTTCCAGTAAGGCTTTTTATTTTAGAGATGATTGCTGACATGTAATCCTGAAGGAAACCTTTTGCAGTCTGATCTTGACTATTGCCTGTTGCTACGTTCCAACAAAGTCTGAGAGTGAGGGGTCTAACCAGGTTGCGTTTCTTACAGGACTTGCACACTATGATTGCAACTCATGTGGTAGGGGGAAAAAAACAGTTCTGTCTGCCTCACTCTTGTTTTTTCCCTTCACCTTTAGAAAATTTAGTTTCATTATGTTTACAAAGATATGGGTCTTTGTTGCAATTAAAAGATTCCAATGTGGCAGCCCAACACACCAGTAGAGCCGGATTCCAGCTTTCCATGGTAACAGTCGCATGTTTAGCCAATCCCACCCAGACAACCTTAATCCTACCTTTGTGGTCACCCTGAAAAAGCTTCCAGCTCTGTTATCAGATGCAATCTTCCTTGGGTAAATATTTACTAGAGTCAGCTTAGGTTTTTCTTGGGGCGGGAGCAAGGGAAAGGTTTCTTATATTCCAAGCCCTTGTCTCCATGTGCAAGAGATTTTCAGTATCCAATTTACATGTATCCTGACTTCCTGGTTGAACGCAGATTAAACAGAGGGAAAGTGAAGCACCACCACAATGGCAGGCAGAGTTTGCAGCCATACATTGCTGGTGTGTTGTCCAGGGATCCAGTGGTAAATTCTAAAGTGAGTGTGCTCCTCGTGAGTAGGGTTACCATCATTTTGTCATTTCAAAAAGTACATTTGGCTTCGATAAGTGAAAAGTAAGAGTATGCTGTTGCACCATCTCGAAAAGAGTACATGTACTCTTAAAAGAGTACGGTTGGTAACCCTACTCGTGAGGATTCCCTTAGCCACACTCCTTCTAAACTGTACGCCAAGAACACATTTTTGCAGCCATTTGGCTTCAGTACAAAGCCAGTGTTGTTTTTTTACCCTGCCTCCTGCTTTTCTTAATATCCACCCTGATGAAATGTCTTGGTGGACTCAAAAGCTTGCACACTATTTTTGTGATATTTTGGTGAGTCATAATAAAGGAGCTTTGGGGGTTTTCAGAATCATGTAGCCTACCTATTTCTCTGCTTAGCTGATTTTGTGGGGTTTTCTCTGATAAAAGCTTATTTATTTGGCATGCAGAGGAATGGCAAACAATCCCCCAGGAGATGGCATAATCATCCCTGCTGGAAACATCTCAGGCTTGAGTTCTCAGCTGTAGTGCCAACTCTTTGGAACACCCTCTCAACCGAGAGCCCCATCAGCTGAAACTTTCAAATGTCTCATTTATTTACCCAGGTCTGCCTTGAAGTTCAGGAGGGTGACCCTGCTCTGTTATTGACTGCATGATTTTAAAAGATGAAATTTCTGTAATGGTGCTTTGTTTTCTGTTTGTAATATCGGTGAAATTTTCTTTTTAAAATGTGAAGTGGTATAGAAATTATTTAAATACTAGGGACTTCTCATGCCAGCCCCACCACCCCCAGACATTCCCATTCCCCTCACTAACTCCTCCTCGCAACCCCCCCAGTGCCTCCAGGCATTGGCATGCATTGGCCGTCATGGGCTGGCTCACACTCCTCGCCTGATTGCCTCACCTGTTCCTCCACTGCTGCAGCCCCTCGCTGCTGCCCCCTCAACAAACACCACTGCGGTAAGGACCTGCCTCAGCCTGTCCTAACTGTTCTGCTGCAGCATGCCTAGGCCACCATCCTCGCCTGCTTGCCAGCTGGCCTCTCTCCCATCTTTCCTCCTACCCAGGCTGCCACTGCCACCTTGTTTGCTTGCCAAGGTGGGTGGTGGTGATGGAGCAAGTGATGGGCAGGTGAGGTGGGCAGCTGAAGCATTCATGCTGCAGTCCACAGTGCCACCTGTCTGTGGCCAAGTGAATTGCAGTGTGATGCTTACGTGTTTATGTATATAGGAAGGAAGAAATAAATAACTGGTGATGCTTCATCCTTACCAATCCCTGCTCTGCTATATTGCAAGGTGGGCTGCCCGTGAGCTATATAGAACATCAGGAAAGGGGTGTGCATGTGTATGCAAAATCCCAAGAAAAGTCAGGTGGAGCATTACATCATTGTCCAGCCAAGACATTATGGGTGGGTTGAATGCCCTTTAGAAGTGGATCACCATTGATTTACATTATATTTATAGGACTGACTGCTGCATTATCCAGACACGATCTTGGGAACAGCTGCTGCTTGCTTTCTTTTGCCTTGTGTGTGGTTCTAGGAGAGATCAGAGAGGACTGACATGATGGACTAGTGCTATAATCTGCACACCAGCAAGCTGTGTGTATATAACTGCATGCCAAGAGCTCTGAATGCTTGCTTATAGAAAAAGATGGTTCGTGCTTAAGGGGTGTAGGGCAAAGTCAATGAATGAATGTAGGATTAGAAGAGGGGCTAAACTCAAAACATTTGAGCAACACTTCCACTGATTTGGGAGAATCAAAGAGACCCTGTTAATATATTTCTTCCTCGGCAACAAACCTTCATAGTGGTGTCTTTTTATGGCATAGTCCAAGCTTATGTTTTGCCCATTCTCTTCAGCATGGCACATCTTCTTAGCTGACTAGGTAGGTAACATTCCAGGAGAGTATCCTCAGGCTCCCCTAGCAGCTATGGCATAATCCCAGTGGGTGAGTAGTTCTTGGGTACAGGAAACTGGTCTATCTTACTCTTGCACTTACCCTGAAGAAACAGGTCTGTAGAGTGGAGGATACTCTGGATCCATCTTTGTCACTTGAGGCCCAAGTGGTCTGAGTGGCTAGGTGTGCTTTTTACCAGCTTCGGCTGGTATCCAATTATGGCCATTTCTGTGTAGGGATAACTTGGCCACAGTGGTCAAAGCACTGATAACCTAAAGACTACATTACTACAATGCACTCGGGGGGGTAGTGTGATGTTCCTATATTAATGTATATATGGTAAGTGTTGGTTGTTTAGAAGATACATGGTAAGTGGAGTGAAAGAGGAGGGGGAGTGAATGGGCAGTAGAATGCTAGATGATTGGCTGAGTGTTTAAAATAGCTGAACGTATAAAAGGAAGAGTGAGAGTGGAATCTGGGGGGAGAAGAGAAAGAGTGGGTTGCTTGGTGGGGTTTGAGAGAGTTGTTTGCCAGGAGAGAGTGAAGAAGGAGGGGGGTGGAGTTCGGATTAGTATTGAGTAAAACCATATGCTTATGTGCCTTAAGAACAAATCTTGTTAATCTTGTTAGCTTTGTTATCTTTAATAAATACTTAATTTGGTTTACCAAAGGCCTGATCCTTGGCTGGGGTTTCACAGACCAGAAGGGAGGGTAAGGTAATGACCAAGGCTGACGGGAAACTGTAACAAATGGTGGCAGCGGTGAAGAGAATAACAATACCAGTATTCAGAGTCTCTGGGAATACTAGTATTAGGACGTGACTGGTGGTTGCCTAGCAGGGGGATCTGTTGAGATCTGTGCTAGAGCGGGGGGAGAAACAATAAAAAAGGACAGTCCGGACTGGTGGAGTCCCTGGTGGTGCCTAGTGACAGGCAGTAGCCACGCGCAGGTAGGAACCTGACAGGGAGAGCCAGGGAAGGGCGTCACAGGTAGCCCTAAGGTTGGTCCAAAGGCTGCAGTTGATGCAAAACACAATGACTAGGTTGTTTAGTGGAGCAACCTACTACCAACATATAACACCTTTGTTAAAGGAGTCATACTGACTGCCAATATGATACTGGGCCAAATTTAAGGTGTTATTGTTATTTTATAAGGCCCTAAACAACTTTGAACCAGGTTACTTGAGAGATTTCCTTTCTCCCATGTACCTTTCTGTAATCATCTAAAGAGGCCCTCCTAGTGATGATGCATTCTTCACCAATTCATCTTGTGCTTACCCAGTGCAGAGCCTTTCATGTAGTGGCTCCTGCTGTTTGAAATATCCTTCCCCTGCAAATGAAGCCTGCATCAACCATGATGTGCTTTCGGCACATGCTAAAACCTTTTCTTTCTTTTTTTACCCAGTCTTTCCCAGATTAGCCTGTGGGTAAAGTATACTGCTGTTTTTTTGTGGATATATTAAATTATTGTAGTTTGTAATGGTTTTATGTTATTTTATTATATCAAATCCAATGGGGCTTACTTCTGAGTTGTGCTTCCTTGGATTGGACTTGAGGTAGCCGTGGTGAAAATTTAAGCACAGCAGCCTTTATTCCAGAAAACTTTTATCTCTGGCTCCACACATAATTCGCTCTTGTTCCATCCATTGGCAGCATGCAGGCCCTGATAGACTACCACCCCCCTGAAGCAATGTTACCCTTGACAGAAAAAAAAAGTTGCCCATCACCACTGTAAGGTCAACAGCCTGACAAATTGCAAGACCACCAAAAGGTTCTTAGCACCTGCTCTTAAAGAGCAGGAAGATAAATGAGGAAGAAAGCTCTGCTTCAAGTACCTTGGGCCCAGCCCTAGGTAGGGTTGCCAGGCTCAGGGCCTGAGACTGATCCTGTATCTTTAGGAGAAGAGAAAGTCAGCCAAGTGCAGGTGTTCTTGCAACACTGTAATGGCCCAACCTCCAAGAGGTCTTCTCTATCTTTAAAAGTTGTGCAGGGGAAGGGAGAATTCCACCTTGTGGTTTTTCCCATTACACTTTTGCAAGAACACCTGCACTTGGCTGACTTTCTCTTCTCCTAAAGATACAGGATCAGTCTCAGGCCCTGAACCCTAGATAGAGTTACCAGGTCTCCATTTTTTGGCTGGAGTCTCTGGTTTTGGGGTGGCCCTCCAGCTCTCTGGCTAGCACCCCTTAATCTCCAGGCTCTCAGCTTCAATTTTTTTAAAAAATTAAGTTTCTAGGTGGTCTGGTTCCCGAGATATACACCAAAACGTCAGCTGCCCCCGCAACTGTTTAATCTATTTAACTGATACGACACTGAAGTTGGTTCCTAGTTCCCAGTTCCTTATTTGCTTGAAAGTTCAAAACACTAAAGAAGAAGAGTTGACAACTTCAAACCAAACTTAACATGTCTCTGAACCCCAAACTATATGTTGGGGTACCCTGTATGATATATCACAGAGATCGGGGGACTCTCCCCATCAAGAATAACAATATATTTATGCAATCAAAATCATCAGGCTTCTGATATTATCATAAATACATAATGATGTCATAAAATCATAAAAAATAAGTAACTGGGGGTGCCCACCCCAAACTCTGCTCTGGGACAGGACAAATCATATACCCCAGGAAAGGAGAGGGTGTCCTCTATGAGATGCCACTGCGTCCCGCCTGGCCCAGAGCTTCTGCTGGGTGCAGGGCACAGAAGAGGGCATCTATACAAAATCAAAGCAGAAAAAGACATACAGGAAAAATAAGTAATTAGGAGCAGGGGAAGGATGAGGGCATCTATGCAAATTCAAAGCAGACCAAAACATACAGGAAAAAATAAGTAACTGAGGGTGCCCACCCCAAAATCTGCTCTGGGCCAGGACAAATCATATACCCCAGGAAAGGGGAGGGTGTCCTCTATGAGATGCCAGTGCATCCCATCTGGCCCAGAGCTTCTGCTGGGCACCAGGCATGCACAGGTGCATCAATGCAAAATCAAAATGGACAAAACACATAGAAAAAAATAAGTAACTGGGGGTACCCATCCCGACATCTCCTCTGGGACAGCACAAATCATATACCCCAGGAAAGGGGAGGGTGTCCTCTATGAGATGCCACTGCGTCCCGCCTGGCCCAGAGCTTCTGCTGGGCGCAGGGGAAGGATGAGGGCATCTACGCAGACAGAAAGTGTAGAGAATCTTCTTACTCTTACTCATTTCTCAGACCTCTTTCTGAAGTGAAGGGTCAAATCTGTAAAGAAGTTTGGAGCAGCCACATTAAAAGATAAGGGCAGGGCATTCCAGGCAGGGGGTTGCCAACCCTGCTTGGATATGGATGCCTTTGCAGAGGATCCCTAGTCAAGCTTTACCAACAGCACAATCCAAACTATATCTACTCAGAAGTAAGTCCTGTTGAGTTCTATGGGGGCTTAGTCCCTTAGTACGTGTGTTTAGAATTGCAGCCTTCAGGGGCATCCATCTTTACTGCCGAATGCTCCCATCTAACATCTTATCCCGTCCAGAGCCGAAAGAATGAGACTGGAGTGTGTGTGCAAGTAAATCTCATTTTATTAGAGTAATGGATACATCAAAGGCATTGCACTTCATAGGAAACCCTACGCTAACTCACTAGAGTCCCTAACTATACTCTAGACATGCTCTGCAGCATGTGAAGGAAGTTGACTCAACGACCCCCCACTGGGAGTGGCAGGCTTATATAGGAAATGTTTTCGAACGTAATCTCTGACTCCTTCGTAATTCCTGTCTTTGCCCTGTCCGTTTCTCATGGCGACGGGAACGAGGAGACAGGGGACGCGCATCCAACAGCTCATCTGAAGACACCTGCTCCCGAGCAACGGGCTCGAGGTCAGGGGGCGGTGCCACACTGGAATCCTCCTGGGAACTGCTTGGCAAGGGAGGAGCTGGCACTGTCTCTGAAGCTTCCCCCCACAAGTCCTGTGCATCAACTGGGGCGGTGCGCTCGGCTCCTCGGAAAGGGCGTTACTCATGGGAACTGGCTGGAGAGCAGGCTGCCCCCCTCCCGCACGATCCTGCTCAGACACAACAATCCCCAACTGTGCTTCTTCTGGCTGCGGAGGTGCCTGAAACTCATGCCTCCCCCCTTCCTGTCCCTTCTGAGTTGGCTGCAGTGCAACATCATCCCCCCCTCCATGCTTTAACCCTTGCCACCCCTGAGGTCTAGGTTTCTCTGGATAAGCCTCATGGAATTCTCTCACCAATGTCAGAGTGTGCACATTCTCCTCTGTTTCCCAGGAATGTTCAGTTGGATCGTACCCCTTCCAATGAATCAGGTACTGAAGATGCCCTCGGCGTTTTTGCGAGTCCAACATCTGTTCTACTTCATATTCCTCCTCCCCCTCTACCAACAACGGCAGTGCAGGCTCCACTCGCGGACAGTGAGGGTCGGTTGGCAGCATCCTTGGTCAACAATGCCCTGTGGAAGACTGGGTGCATCTTGAAGGTGGGCGGCAATTTTAGTCTGTAAGCCATGGGGTTAATCTGAGCCTCCACCTCAAAGGGCCCTACACGCCGATCCTGCAGTTTACGACACCGGCCAGGCATAGCTAGGAAACGTGTAGAGATCCAGACCTGGTCTCCCACTCGTATGAGGTCCCCCTCTCTTCGATGCTGGTCAGCTGCGCGTTTGTAATCCGCTTTGGCCTGTTCTAGTTGCTCTTGGAGTAGCTGTTGCATAGCGTGGAGTTCCTGCAAGTAATCCTCAGCAGCTGGGACTGAGAGACTGTCTTTTGGGGCAGGGAAGGCTCGGGGGTGGTAGCCAAAATTGGCGAAGAAAGGAGTCTGTTGCATGTGCGAATGCACAGCATTATTATAGGCAAATTCTGCTAAATGCAGGTAGGACATCCAGTTGTCCTGCTGATACCCCACAAAACAACGTAAATATTGTTGCAACACTGCGTTGACCCTCTCGGACTGCCCATCCATTTGGGGATGATGGGCAGACGACAGTCTCAGCTCACTTTGCAGCAACTTCCACAACGCTTGCCAAAAACGCGAGGTGAATTGTGTGCCCCGATCGGAAACCAGGCTGTCTGGCAGACCGTGCAGCCGATACACATTTTGCACGTACAACTTGGCAGTGTCTTGAGCGCTTGGGAGCCCTGCGCACGGAATGAAGTGAGCCATTTTCGAGAAGGCATCAACGACCACCAAAACTGTGGTTTTCCCCTGCGAAGGTGGAAGGTCTGTTATAAAATCCATAGTAATCATTCGCCAAGGTCCTCCTAGAGTAGGGAGGGGTTCCAGTAGCCCCGGTGGCTTCCCAGTGACATGTTTAGCCCTCATGCAAGTGGGGCAAGAGCGAACGTAATGCTCTACGTCCTTCTTCACCTTGGGCCACCAGAACTCCCGAGTGACAGCTTGAATGGTCTTAAAAACCCCAAAGTGGCCTGCCGTGGGGGCGTCATGGCACTGACGTAGTACCCTCACTCGCAGTTCTCCGGGGGACACATAAACAGCTTCCTGATGGTGTAGTATGCCATCCTTCCATATAAGGTCCTTCTGTTCTGCCTGGGGTGACACGCCCTCTTCGACCCGCTGCTCCTGCACGAAAGGGTCCTGTTGTTGCGCTTCACGCACTTCAGCTTCCCAAGAATCTTGGCAGGCCCCTACTACTCCCCGCTCGGGAGGGATTATGTACTGTAACGGTCTTGGGGTGGGATCCCTCAGAAATTCTGGCTTCCTTGAGAGGGCATCAGCCCGCTTATTCTGTGCTTGGGAGATATAATGAATTTTGAAATGGAACCATGCGAAGAACTGAGCCCAGCGCACTTGCCTCTGATTGAGTTTATGGGCGGTATGAAGACTCTCTAGATTACGATGGTCCGTGCACACCTCAATTTCATGCTGCGCCCCTTCCAGATGGTGTCTCCAGGCTTCAAAGGCATCTCTAATGGCTAATAGCTCCTTTTCCCACACAGTGTAGTTTTGTTCAGAGTCGGTTAACTTTCTGGAAAAGTAGGCACAAGACATCGGTTCTCCCCCTTTCTGGGCCGGTTGCAAAAGAACCCCTCCGATCATGACGTCCAATGCATCCGTCTCTACCACAAAAGGGAGCGCCAGGTCGGCATGCTGTAGTATGGGTTCGGTAGCAAACCTTCGCTTCAGGCTCTCGAAAGCCTCTTGTGCAGCTTCTGTCCATTGGAAAGGTCCTGAGCCCTTCAGGCAATCCGTGAGCTGTGTGGTCTGATGGGAGTAGTTGGCTATGAAACGATGGTAGTAATTTGCAAAGCCCAAGAAGCGTTGCAAATCCTTCTTGGTCTTGGGGGGTTGCCACGTGAGTACACAACAAACTTTTTCTGGGTCCATTTCTACTCCTGCTGGAGAGATCCGATACCCCAGAAAGTCCAACATGGTTAGGTCAAACCCACACTTTTCCAGCTTCGTGTAAAGACGGTGTTCCCATAACTTCTGCAGCACTACACACACATGCAAGTCGTGTTCCTCGGGAGTATTCAAATAAATCAGGATATCATCCAAATACACTATCATGAAGCGGTCCACAAAGTCCCGAAAGATGTCATTCATAAAATTTTGGAAGACTCCAGGTGCTCCCGACAACCCATATGGCATCACCAAATACTCAAACTGACCATAACGGGTCTTAAACGCAGTCTTCTATTCATGACCTGCCTTAATCCTCACCAAGTTGTAAGCTCCTCTCAAGTCCAGTTTCATGAAAATTTTGGTGGAACGCAACCTCTCCAACATTTCCCTAATGAGCGGCAGCGGGTAACTATTGGGGATAGTGAGCTGGTTTAGGGCTTGATAATCGTTACAGGGACGGAGCTCCCCCCCTTTTTTCTTGACAAACAGCAGGGGTGCACCAGCGGGGGACTGTGAAGGGCGAATGAAGCCTTTCTTCAAATTGGCATCCAGAAACTCCCTTAACGCTGCCAACTCTGGTTCAGATAGAGAGTAGATCCGCCTGGCGGGGATGCGAGCTCCAGGCACCAAATCAATGGCACAATCATAGGGCCGATGAGGAGGGAGTTTTTCCGCTTCCTTTTTATTGAAGACGTCCCGAAAACTCCCATACTTGGTGGGCAAAGTTATCTCCCTTGGGGGAGACGCCCCTGCCAACACCTGTGGCTCCTCTTCAGGCTGGCAATGTTGATGGCAGTACTTGGAGGTAAAAACCACCACAGCTTCATTCCAAAAGATTGTGGGGTTGTGCCTAACCAGCCAAGGCATACCCAACACCACCGGGAAACGCGGCAAGGACGCCACATAGAATGACAGGTCTTCCCGATGCCCAGGGACCTTCACTTCCACGGACTCAGTCACCCAAGTCACCCCCCCAGACTTCAGAGGCCAGCCATCTATAGTTTCCACTGCCAACGGCTGACTCTGTTCTCTTGTGGGAATAGCGTGGTGTAGCGCCAACTCTCAGTCTATGAAACAAGAGGATGCTCCGCTGTCGATCATAGCCTTGGCTGAGAAGCTCTCACCTGAGGATAGGGTGATGCAAATGGGCAACAGAAGGCCCCCTTGGGAGGGAAGGGGTCGTAATGGAGGCTCAGTGTCTGTAGCACCCCCCAACACTCTAGCCTCTACGAGAGCTGGGATGTGAAGTTTTCCGGCGGCTGGGATCTTCCGGTTTTGGCTGCACAATTTCTGGCGAGGTGTCCAGACTTTCCACAATAGAGACACAGTCCTTCCCTCCGACGTCTTTCCCTCTCCTCCTCTGTCAATCACGGTCTAGCCCCCCAATCTGCATGGGCTCCTCTCCCGAGACAGTAGGGATGCCAGGATTGGGCACGGGGCGCGCACGGGGCAGTGGAGCAGCAACCTGACTCCATGAAGGCTCCATTCTTCACTCCAACTTTCTTCCTTCTAAGCGGCTGTCTATCTGCAAACTCAGTTGAATCAAACCCCTCAGTGAGTCGGGGTGTGTGGAGCGCACCAGTTCATCCAACACTTCTGGACTCAGTCCATTTCTCTAGAAGTACATCAAGGCTGGGTCATTGTACTCCGTCTCCTGAGACAAAACACGAAAAGCATTCGTGTATTGCCCTACAGACCCCCTTCCCTGTTTCAGGGTCCCTAACTGGTGGGCAACCTTCCTCTGGGGGTCTCGGAACATGTCCCCCATCGCATTCTTGAAGGCGTCAAACTGGCACAATATCTGATCGTTGTGAATCAAATACGGGGTGGCCCATTTTGCCGCTTCCCCTTCCAATAAACTGATGATGAACGCCACCTTCGCATCATCAGTTGGGAACTCAGCTCTGCGCACTTGAATGTACAACTCACATTGGGCTAGAAACGTGGCAAACTGTTCACTCTGGCCCCCATATCGCATGGGGAGCCCCACTGGAGACTTCACAGGGGCTGCCGCCCCGGGAGGCGCAGCCTGGACTTGGGCGACCAAGGCATGGAGATTCTGGTTATCCACTTGCAAGGCTTGCGTTGTGGCTCTGAGGTTTTGGTTCTCGGCTTGTAGGGCTTGCGTAGTCACTCGGAGGTTCTGAATTTCGGCATACAAGGCTTCCATGGTGATAGGTACTCCCCCTCTGGCTCCGTTCTGGTCCATGTCATCCGCCATGGGAACAGGTTCGAGTAGGGATGGTGGTTGAGTCAATCTATCCCGTCCAGAGCCAAAAGAATGAGGCTGGAGTGTGTGTGCAAGTAAATCTCATTTTATTAGAGTAATGGATACATCAAAGGCATTGTGCTTCATAGGAAACCCTACGCTAACTCACTAGAGTCCCTAACTATACTCTAGACATGCTCTGCAGCGTGTGAAGAAAGTTGACTCAACGACCCCCCACTGGGAGCGGCAGGCTTATATAGGAAATGTTTTCGAATGTAATCTCTGACTCCTTCGTAATTCCTGTCTTTGCCCTGTCCGTTTCTCACGGTGACGGGAACGAGGAGACAGGGGATGCGCATCCAACAGCTCATCTGAAGACACCTGCTCCCGAGCAACAGGCTCGAGGTCAGGGGGCGGTGCCACGCTGGAATCCTCCTGGGAACTGCTTGGTAAAGGAGGAGCTGGCACTGACTCTGAAGCTTCCCCCCACAAGTCCTCTGCATCAACTGGGGCGGTGCGCTCGGCTCCTCGGAAAGGGCGTTACTCGTGGGAACTGGCTGGAGAGCAGGCTGCCCCCCTCCCGCGCAATCCTGCTCAGACACAACAATCCCCAACTCTGCTTCTTCTGGCTGCGGAGGCGCCTGAAACTCATGCCTCCCCCCTTCCTGTCCCTTCTGAGTTGGCTGCAGCGCAACACATCTCCACAACACTAGGCTCCTTTCTTCCTACAGTGACCTTCTGGTGACTGGCCTGGCCTGAAGGCACTTAAACCCTTCTTGCCGAAAGCAAGTGCGCTAGATTAAATGTTCCATACCCAGGCTCCATCTTTTAGCTAAGATGTCTAGCTTAATTTCCAGTAAGATATTTTTTTTAATTGTACGCTCCAAGCAACTGTGGTTGATGCTTAATGTATCATGCTTAATGACATCACTTGGACTCGCCCCGTGACATCACTCGGGCCCGCCCCTAAAATATCAGGTTTTGGGATGCTTCTGACCTGGCAACCCTAGTCCTAGACCATTATAGGTAAGCATCAGTACCTTGAATTCAACCTAGAAACAGATTAGCAATCAGTAGAGTTCATACAGAACAGGTGTTCTGTGTTCCCTGCAGCTAATACTAGAGATTAATCTGGCTGCCAAATTTTAAATAGTTGCAGATTCCAAACAGCCTCCAACAGCAGGCCACAGAGAGTGAATGCATTACAGTTAGAGATGAGTTCCCTGGGAAGACATGATTGATTGTTAAACCACTCTGCAGACTGTAACTCTGTGAGGGAATAGGGGTCTCCTAACAACTCTCAGCACCCTTCACAAACTACACTTCTCAGGATTCCTTGCAAGAAGCCATGACTATGATACTGCTTTAAATATATAGCGCGGGTGGGTCCTTATTTGTGAAGACATGCAAAAGGGACATGGATTGGAAATAGATTGATTTATCCATTCCTCACAAAGGGAACAAGTCTAGCTGTCAAAGGAATCTTATGTGTGAGAATGGTTATTGTTGTTTTAACAACAGCCCAGGAATACACCATGGAGCACAGCAGAAGTTATCAACAGCGATTATAGGTTTATGGATGCATCCTTACCTGAGGGCAAAATGTGTTGTGCTTTTACCCACAATAATCAAGAGCACAGATGATGCATAGGAAGGTTTTGAATGTTGATTTAAGGCAAGAGAGTGTAAACTTGACAAAAACGTTTTTAAAGGGTCTACTCAAGCACAGTGGGTCGCAGGGGAGGAGACGCACAGGCACCCAAGCAAGGAAGATCTAAAAGGGCTTTTGCATCTGAAATGGTTGGCAGGAAAAAGAGGGCAGGTTGAGTGTGAAAGGAGGCAAGGTCAGCTGCAGGCAATGGTGGCACTACGCAGCGTTTGCGAAGAAGAAGGGTGAAGCAATGCAGGTGCACCAAAAGAATGACAGAGAGATTGGGGTGTGAAAAGGTTCAAATGACAGGCAAGGAATTCATTTGGCAGGCAAGCTCTTGGAAAGGCAAGAAGGAAGCCAATTTTTACTTTTTGGGTCTCTGGACTTCTTCTTTTCCTTAGAATAGAACAGGGGTTCCCAAACAGTGGTCCACAGGCCACTGGTGGTCTACAAGCTTCATTCAGGCAGCCCATGGTAGGTCTGCGGATTTGTAGCTGAAGATGAGAGATGGCACATCCATTGCATTAATAGTCCTATTGATTTTTCATCCTATTGTTATTGCTTCTTTTGTTTCTTATACTGAATTTTGTCATATTACAATTTGAACAACAATAAAATACAATATATAAGAAATAAAAGGAGCAATAAAATACAATTAAAAATCATACAACATCTAGCGCAGAGTATTACAATTGCTACAACTGGCAGAAAAATTAAAAAACAAGACTCTCAGCAATTCTGAAGTGGTCCTTAGGGAAAAGGGTTTGGGAGCCAAAGAACTCTCACGAATGTGGTGGGCTCTGAAGAAAACTGTGTAAAAAGGGCTAAGAAAATCAATTTCGTGATAGCCCACTGGGGACTATGTCATTTTTTTTTGGTAGCCAGAATGACCTTATCTGTGCAGTTTCCTGCAGTTTTCCCTCCCTTGGGACACATTTAAAGGTACAGCCCTGAAACTGAATTTTGTAACCAGTTGTAATAAGAATCTGGGACTTTGGGTTGCATTCAACTAAATCTACTCAGAGTAAACCCAGTGAAATTAATAGACCGGGCAGGGACTGGAAAGTAAAAGCCGGGGAGTAAGCACTCTCCATAGACTTCCATCGTAATTATTTTCTTAGACCTTTTTCCCAGATTGGGACCCGCAGCAGCACTCCAAACGGAAGTTGGATATTGTGTAACCACCACCCCCAGCAGTGCACTAATTTGGCAACACAGGAGGTAGATGACGCAGGCAGGCCTATTTAAGCCCTCGCCACCTGCATCAGAAGGAGGTGTAGGGGAACAAGACAAGATGGGCCCGGGGCAGTCTTGAGCCCAAGTCATGCCTGCTGCTGGCCCTGAAGCAATGTTCTATGCTCTGTGGAAAGAAACATAAACCTTTGTGGGTGTGAAACTATATGTGCCATGGCAAATAGCTGCATCAAAGCCAAGGTCTATGAAACATGCCTACGTCGCACCTTTCTTGTGAAAGTCTATCTGACTGGCCTCTGTGAAAAACAATGCTGATTTGCATAGAGTAAGCGGGTTTACTTTTTTAAAAATAAAGATTTTATAACCAAAATATGTATTCCCCCCCCACAACTATATACATGTCAATAACAGATTGGTTTAGAAGCCTATGTGTGCGTGGAGCTCCTATTGGTGCTGCATGCAAAGAGTAGAGAGCTCCTTTTCCTTCCATAACTAGCAGCACAGAAGTTCTACTCGTCTATGCAGGGCTGCCTTGCTGGATCAAAGCCAGTAACTCAGAGATACATCATGAGTACATTAAATAGGAGCAAAAAAACAGGTCTTCTTGAAAGAACTAAAAGATGAGTCATATCCCCTGAATTCATATGAAAAGTGAATCTAATAGCAATTACCAGGGTGTGAATTGTTTTCCCTTAATTACCTGACAGTTTTGACAGATCTTTGATTTGTGTCCTTAAGCTGTCTATCTTCCAACATTAAAGTTAATTCTGTAATTAATTCAATATTAATAGTAACCTTTAAAATGCTTATATGTGGTCTGTGAATTAATGGGGCTCATACTAAAAATAATACAGACATTTTTAGAAGAAACATTACACAGAAGATCAAAATTATGCTTGGAGGGTTTGTCTTTCATTTTGCAAACAGCATGTTGGCAGTCATTACTGCTTCCCAATATGCTGTTGCAAATGACACCACTAAACATGTATTTTCCTGTTAGACCTTCAGGAGTCTTCTTCACTGATGCATTGATCCTAAATGTATTGGTCCTGATCCATAGGCCCTCCTTTACAACAGTGGCTGATCATGTGAACGGAACTGTGTGTATGCATGCATACACCCACCAAATAAATCAGGTGTGGGAAACCTTTGGCCCTCCAGATGTTGCTGAGCTACAACTTCCATCAGCCCCAGCAAGCATGGCCAGTGGACAAGGATGATGCAAGCTGTAGTCCAGCAACTTCTGGAGGGCCAAAGGTTCCCCACATCTGACATATATGGTCAGCTTTGCTGGCTGGGGCTGATGGGAGTTGTAGTTCAAAAAAGTAACTTTTCCAAGCTCTGTCTAAGCAGAATATCACCACTGTTAAAACTGTAGTACTCTAAAGGTCTATTTGTGCTATGTAGAACTATCTATGTAAACCAGAGATGGGGAAACTTTTTTGCTCCACAGGCCAGATTTTTATCAGGATCTGCCTTGCAGGCCAAATTTGACAGATGGGCAGGGCTGCCCACTTGTCAAAATTCCTTGCACTTCCCTTAAGTCTCCACAATTGAGGGGTTAAAGATGGAGGTGGGAGACTTGCAAAAACCTCTTCCAAGTCTCCCCCTCCCCCTTGGAAAATGCTTTTGCAAGCCCCCTTCTCTTCCCTTTTTAGTGTCTAATTGTGGAGACTTAAGGGTAACACAGGGAAGCTTGGAAGAGACTTTAAGACAGCCCCTGTGTGACAGCAAATGGGAGAGCAGGGGCTATCTTAAAGCCTTTGCAAAAGTCTCTATCAGCATGAACGCTGCTTCAGCTGGTGAGTGGGGTTTAAGGCAGGATTAAACCCTGTCCTCCTGCCCATCAGCTGACATCACTAGTGAAACAATCAGAAGATTAATCAAAATTGGGGTCAAAACACTGAAATTTTACAGTAATGCATGTAGTTCCTGCAACTTATGGTACACAAGGGAGATGGCAGCACACCCAACTACCTTTGATTTATCCAGCCTAGTGCCTCAATAGCTGACACACAAACCTATGAGCATTTCTCAAGCCATTTGATCTTTGCATCATAAAAGGATTAGGGGTGACTCAATGTACATTTAGTGTGCTTGGAATTTTCCACATAAGAGAGTCTGTGGAATGGGAGTAAGTATATATGATCTTTTATTATTGGGAATATGTCACCCTAGAATGAACTGTCTTCTTATGGTGACGTTTTCTTGTGAATACTCCTCCCTGTATTCCTGAACCAAGAATAAGAGAAATCCAATATTATTCTTTTGTAGTTAAATATAACCCTAACCTGACCCTGTAGGGATGTCTAAATGTTTTGATTCCTACATACCTTAGAGACCACCTCTTCCTTGATGTCCCATCACAACCTTCAAGGTCAACCAATGGTATGCCAAGTTCAAAAGGCAAGTAAATGTAAGGAGGTATCCTTGGTAGCTTTTCTCACAGCTATAGAAAGTCATTCACTTAGAGGTCCACTGAAGCTTGATCCTGTTGTATGGGCTGTCTTTTAACAACTAGGAACGGGGTAATTTTGTTTTTAACCAGGTTTTTGTACCATTATATTTTAATTAGATGTATGTTTTTAATTATATGTGTGCTTTTATCTGGAAGCCGCCATGAGTTCCAGTTTTGGAAAAAGGGCGGGGTAAAAATAATGATAATAAATAAATAAAATAAATTAGATACATTTTTGTTGTCTACCCAGAGCAGCACAGGGATGGGAAAAGAGACAGAGAGTGGGAAATGTACACCAGAGTCTGTCTCTATGGAACAATGAGAGTGTGACTCTTCCCTATTAACTTGACAAGCAATTTTTCAGTATAAAGAACTACTTTGAGACTCTGAACATAGCTGTAAATGTGGTGGTGAAGAAAGGTGTTCTTCTGCTAACAGTATTATCAATGTACTTTCAGTATGATGAGACACTCCCCCTTGACTGTGTCAAAAATCCCACCCAAAATGTCCATTCTATCAGCATTTTTTAAAAATGGATGTTTCTTGATCAACTTTTCAAAAAGATGATTGCTTCCCCAAATGTGCAAATAAATGAAATAACAAAAAGTGGGGAGGAACCATGACAGGTACATTCATGCCCAAACAACCTGTGACAATTGGAAACAGAAATATGTGTCAACCTTAAATCACAGGACCATAGCTATTTATTCCTGTAACAACTTCAGTCCTTTATTAGCAGTGTGGGACTCTTTTCCCAATTCTGGATTGTTATTATTTAAAACAATACCCTGGCTTTATTACAGATGGATTACTCCCACTGAATTTTCTTTCAACTGCAGGTGGAACCATTTTCATGAATGGAAAGTGAATGGTTTACTTCAAGGCATAACCGTAATTCTTGTCACAATAATTGCGGGAAGTATAAAGTTGACCAAATCTTCATTTGTCATTTACTGTCATTCATTTAATTTTTAAAGAGACTGCTACACCACTTTTTAGGACACTCACATCACAAAGCACTGTGCAATCAGTAAAATACATCAAAACAGTTAATATGACAATAAAAGAATAAAATCACATTACATTTAAATAGTAAAAAACTGACTAAAACCAGCCCTGGACAAATGCCCCCCCTCAATCCAGCATCAAAATATAAACCCCAAAGTTCAATTTAAAAAGATGTGACATTTAAGAATCCATGACAGATGCCTGTCTCAAAGCCTTTCTCTTGGAAGCTTCCCAGGTGCAAGATTCTATCACCTTTTGGAGCAGTATGTTTAATTTCAACACCTATTCTTAGGAGGACGCAATCCACCACAGAGTTGACTTCATGTTGGATAGTAGCTGGGGTGAGTTTCACTGATATTTAATACTTTTTGGACACAATCTAGCCAAAGTAAAGCACTGTGAAGGCCCACTGCTGTCAAGGGGAGAGCTAAGCATATGCTTAACTTGGCTTTTGAAACCAATTAAGTGTGAGTGCTTAACTTTGCCTGAATTGTGTCCATTGTTTCTGCTGCATGTATGTAATTCTTTAATACTTCTAGATAGTTTTCCCATTAGAATAGTCTTTTATCCTAACAGCCATTTCTGGCTTGTATCCAATGCTATGTGAGCAGATGGCAAGCTTGTGCAATGGACAGGGTGGCCAACAGGATTTTCTGACCCCAGTACACTCTGTGTGGATTGAGCCTTCTGACCCGTTCACAAAATAGAACACAGATTTGCATACATTTTCCATATGCTTTTTGTCATATAGAAATGTTTGTACTCTTTTGAAGGTGGAATGGAAGACCCAAAAATAAATCACAAGCCACGCACATAATAAGATATCTGACAGACAGAATGTGAAATGGTGAAGCTTTCCCCGTACTTGTATTTCCATAGCAGAAAGGCTCAACCTGTTGAAAACAGAATCCTGCTTTTTCCCAAAGCCAACCCTAAACCAAAGCCTAGGCTGTAATCCTGTACCCACTTACCCAGGAATTGTATTAAATACAATGAAGCTTACTTCTAAGTAGACACATATACCATTGTACTATGTATTAACAGTGAATTCTTCATGAGTCCCTGATCTTCAGCTCCTCCTAAGCCTCGTTGCAAAGTTTTCATATTTTGCATTTGCCATTTGGTGGGGGGAAAGATTATTTATCATTCACTCTCACTGTAGAAGTGTTTGCAGAAAATAACTTCTAGGGAATACCTGATCTCAGACAAATCTACCACCGGAAAGATATGTCCTGGTTGCTAGGAAAAAAGAAAGGGCAAACTACAGAGATTCCAAAAAGATAAAAAGCAGGAGAAAAACACTAAAGGGGAAAGGAAAACAGCAGCCCTTTAGGACCTCAGGAATTCCTGTCATCTGGTGTCAAAAACAACTCACTCATCAATCACAGCTCTGACTTCACATTACCTAAAAAAAGAAATGGCTGAGAAGGGTACCTGCACCTTTGCTTCACAGAGACTTTTTTAAAAAAATTAAAAATCAGAGTCTGTGTTCCCTGTTAGCTGTGGGCCCAGGACATCAATACCCCCTATACTTTCTCGGAAACAGGTCTTCCCCTTCTTTTCCCCCACCACAACACTCTTGAGAGTGTACATCCTGCATCAGGCACTTGCCACATGCAGCAGCAGTGCATATGCAAGATCACTGCTGCAATATGCATGTAGTATTTCCAGTTTACTGATCCTGTCTCCTTCTGGTCTGTTCTTTATTATAAAGGGTACAGGGATCTATGGAACTAACACCACCACCCTACCCATTGAACCTTCGCTAATCAAACTTTTTTTTTTGCTTCCCTCAAAATACCTTAAATGTTTTCAAATATGTCATTTAACTGAAACGTCTGCAGGTGGCACTGTACTCGTGATAAAACTGTGCATATCTGGTATATTTAAAAGCAGGATAAGAAATCCTTGCTATCCTTCATGGCCCTTTGCCTTTCATCTCAGAGACCCTTCTTTTGCAGTTCACTCCCTGTATTGACACAGTTTTTATCTGCCCATCTTTCCTGCATCTTCCCTCACCCTGTTGCCTGCCTAGTCCCAATCCACACAAGATACATCCCACCCCCCATATCTGGACCTCCCAATATAATTCATCACACATAACATTCATTTCAAGTTCCCACCTCCATCCCAGACAACCAGCTAGACAGCAGGTAGACAATGATGACAGGATGGTGACAGAACAAAGGGACAAAACAATAGAGTAATGTCAAATGTCTTCCATCTGACATAGTGCTGAAACTATCATATTACCCTAAATTTAATAAATTGGTGGGTTTAATACAAAAAGGAGAGACTCAAACAGCTGCCTATTGGCATTTCATCTCCACAACTGATGGTTGTGATTTTTTTAATGCCCTAAACCTAGAGCCCTTGCTGTCCGTGTTCTGATGAAGTAAGTCCCAGTTTGTTCCTTGGGGCCTACTTCCATGTACATGTGTACAAGCTGCAGCCTTAAACTATGTGGTGTTTTTTTGGGGGGGGGGGAAGCTGGAAACCAATTTTCTCTAGAGTAGTGTTCAGACCAGTCCACACCCCCTGCAACTATATGCTTGGATTTATGCCAATTTTAAGTTGATTTAAACAAATGCTTTTTCTCTATCATAAAGTGATTCTTTCCCCAGTTACCGTGTAGAAAGAAATGGGTTCATAAAAACAGGCCAGGTTGAAATCTGCACCTTAAAATCATTTCAGACAAAATACTGTGATTTTCATCCATTTCAGGCTCTAATCTTAAACCTCATCTACTTGGAAGCTAGGCAACATTAAAATTGTTGGGACTCATTTTCCAACAAGTAAATTAATTTAAGATTAGAGCTTGGTTCTCATTGATCGGAGTGAGAATGGTGATTGGTTTACGTTATTGTTTTGGAGACTGTTGTGTATGGACCTGCCATAGATATTACAGAGACCATAGGAATTTTCTTGCCAGATCAGTCCAGTGCTTGTTTCCAGCTAGCAAAACATGAAATCAATTGGAGGGATGGAGGAGAAATTCGACTGAGTTCACATTTAAAGTTCAATTTATCAAATTCACACTTTCCGAAACAAATATGAGAACCAAAATGCAGCTGTGCTTTGAAATCTGCACTTATTCAAATTTTATAATGTAGTTCTCCAACCAAGCTACATTTACAAAAATGCATTTATCAGGGGAATTTGGGCATAAAAATGAATGTATTGGTGAAAGTAACATACAAAAATGTATTGTAATTGCTTGCAAAATGTGTACATTAGTCAAAACTGCATAAAATGTGTTTATGAGGAGAAATTCACAAACTGCTGAGGAATTTTCATGAGGATTTTTTTAAAAAAAAATCGCAGCTTGCTGCAGAAATATGGAAAATCTAATTTATGGTTGGAAAAATGAGAAACTGACAGAAGCAAAATTGACAGATCCTTCCACTCTAGACAATGGCCTTCTTTGCTACCAGCATCTAAGGTATATTGCAGAACAGTGCTGTACTTCAGAATTATTGCTCAGACGCACTACTTTGTTTAAAATTGACAATATGACCATTAAACAACTCCTTAGAATATGTGCTTGATATGCTGAACAGCACATGACATCTGTTAATGTAGCCCCTAAGTACCTCTTGAAATTCTGGCAGTAGCTACCTGTAGTTGAAAAAAATTATGTTTCTAGACATTATATTAATCATAAGCTTCAGAACACAGGAACAGTGCATATGAAAGACTGAGTAATTAGGATGCAAATAGGGATGGTATTTCTTATTATATTTTCCAAATCTGATGATTTTCTAAACCAATCATATTTTAAGAGACAGAATAAAGGGTCCAGTGGGGCTAGCCCAAGACATCTTGCTGCGTGAGGCAAAGGTTAAGATGGTGCTCCCTTCCGCTCTGCAGAAGCTAACTGGATTGGAAGTTAACTCTTACTTCAATACTGGCAATGGGACAGTGTCCTCCTTCACACCTAAGGACATAGAGTTGCCCTCCAATGGAAGGGAATGGCTAAGGGGCTCAGGAGGAATGTCAGGAGGGCTGCCACTGCTGCCCTCCCCCATGCCAGCCTAGTCTTTGCTGCCTGAGGCAGCCATCTCACTCTCCCTAATGGTGGGGCCAGCCCTGGATTCCTTTATGACCCATGATAGTGACAATATTCCTGACGAGGCATGTGGAATTAATAAAACTAAGGCCGTTGGCAGCCTCATCCTTAATGCCTCCACATAGCTGCTACAGTGCTAGAATTACCACCGCAGTAGTCTCTGTCACATTCTATCCTGCCTGAACTCGAAGAACTCAGATACGGCTGTGTTTTCTTCTTTTATTGAAATAAGCGAAAGTTTCAGTTCAGTGCACTTCATGACGGCTTACTCAGAAGTCAGCATCTCTCTAGGTCTAACTAGACACAACTTTGTTGCACTAAGACGTTGACTCAGCAACTACTCCCCCCCATACACACTTAGCTTAAGTAAGGCTGGGCAGGCACCTTACTTGTGTGTGGTAACTGTCACTGTTGGGAGTGCGAGCGCAGGCAAAGACTCCGCCTGAACTGTGCCTGTCGAATTTCCTGCTGCATTCACCTCCTGGTGTCAGATGAAGGCGAAGCCCCAGCCACTGTCCCATCTTCCCCCTCAGAGGGAGGAGGGCTGCCTGCGGGCAATGCGGTATCAGGGAAAGGGGGAGCATCAGGCTGGGAAACAAGCAGCTGGTAACATTGACTCTCCACAGGGCTATCTGGAGCTGCTGGGGTTGAGCTGTCAACGTCCAGAGCTAGGACGTTTTCTGAGTCCAACTCCCACTCTGACCCTCACCAGCTTGATCATCCCACTCTAAGTCCTCCTCCTCCTCTGCTTCGTTCTCACTGGTCCAGCCCCCTCCAGCAGGGCTCATGACATATTCCTAGTAAGCATTTACAAAGCTCAGTGGCAGACCACATGCTTTGCATACAGAAAGTCCGCAATTCAGTCTGTGACTTCTCTAAGTAGACCTGAGAAAGCACCAGCCCCAGACTCCTGAGAAGTTGGGCAGTCTCATGAGAGGCAAGGAAGGGGTGGGATGAGGCAGGCTATATAAAGCCTCACCCCACTGACTGTGGGCCACTTGATCTTCGAGATGGCTTCCCCATCTACCCTCTCTTGGTTTTGCTGAGCGTTTTGCTGAGCCTATTGGATCACTGGAGCCAGACCTTGAACACTGCATACCTTCTCCCATCAGTTGACCAGCTCCACCCACATGCCTTGGCTTTCACCCCACTTGGTGTTGAAAATCTTGGCCAATTCCCACAGGTGCTTCCCTCCCAGCTGCTTGCTGGGGATGAAACATTCCCTCAGCATGGGGCTGAGAGAATTAAACATTGCTGCCCTATTGTCATGCCAGCCCTGTTTCCTTGCTGTAATCAATAAAATTGTGGCCTGATTTCACCCATAAATCACTGTTGTGTCAGATATTTCCCACAGCATGGGTGATGCAGCATGCACCTGTCTCAGAAACTCTTATCTGGAAGCATGGAGAGTCTCTGCCAATTGGGATACGCAGTGTTGAACTAGACTCAATATAGGGCAGATTCTTGGTTCCTATCCTGTTTTGGTTAGAACATTGACATCAATGTGTTTTCCATATGCTGTCTTTTCTCTGTGTCTTCCCTTTGGACATGTGGATGTTGTTGGCGTAGAATGTTGGAGGAAGAGTTTCCAAACCTTTTCCATGCTCTCCTTCAGGCAAAACAAAGAATCCAGAAGAGTGACTAAGCTTTTAGAAACAAGCTTACGTAATTTGCAGTCCAATTAATTAATTGCTCATATTTTCCAGTTAACTCAGCCTTACTATCCATTGTTTATGAACCCTTACCAGTAAGTGCAATATTGAATCAGTTAATTAAAGTGCACAAGCAGAAATCTAACCTAAATGTCTGCTTGACAAATGAAAGTGGAGCGCTGACACTTCTTTCAAAGGATAGTTCCATAATTTATCTTGGTTCCTGGATGTTCATAGAAACTTTTGATACACACCTGCTGTACAAAATTATATTGATTGGTTGAAGTGTGCTAAGTTGGGAGTTGGGAGAGCAGGGCTGCCTTTTGTGGCCTTGGGATAGTAGCTTAACAAAGGCTCACCCACATGCTATCTTGCTTCACATTTGCAGGGGTACCCCTTTGCTGGAAAAATATATTGCTATTTGCATCTTTGGAAGATTTTCTTGGGGCATTTCCACACATCACGTGGTAGCAAACTCAGCTTTGCCACTGTGCATAAAGTTGACAGGCAGTTGCAGCCAATTTGTGGCTTTCTTTTTTTTTAACTTATACAATATAGAATAAGAATTTGAAACACACTAATGTAGTACAGAGAAATTAGAGTAACCAAATCATAACATCCAAATAATAATCAACATATTATTTACGATTCATCTTATTTATCATTCATTCATTCTTCTATTTTTTAAAAAGATTTATATCCCATTCATCTTACACACCATTCAGGCTAGCTAACAATGAAAAGCAACTATAAAATACAAATAATAAATTTGTTTAGTCAGTCAGGTACCGCAACACTTTGCAATAGACTAACACGGCTGTCTTTCTGAAAATTAAAAAATACATTACATTTCAAAAATATAATATAATTAAAAACAGAGGCAGGTGCAGCAGATAAAACAGAGGCAATGGACGAAACAAATGATCTCTCTGATAAACCAAAAGCCAGCCTGAACAAACTTTTTTTTGCATACAGCAAAGCACCATAAGAGAGGAGGCTCACCAATAGATGCAACCACAGAGAATGCTGCATTATTTAATTGACTTTACCTCTAGTATCTCGTTACCAACATTTTGATAATTAATTCTCTCATTTCACTAACATATACATTTGTTTTATACCAGCATTCTAACAGATCCATGTTAGTTTTACATCCCTATCAAAATTTCTTGTGATGAGATACCTTATGCATTAAAAATCTGTGCCAAATATTTTTTTCTTCTAGTAGTGGAAGTTGTTTTTCCCTAATTCTTAGCTATTACCCTACATGCTGTAATTAATATATTAATATCTACCATTTCAGGTTATTTATTTGGTAGTAGCTTTCCAAGTCCCTCCCCTAACAGCCTTTTCTGATCAATTTTCTGAACATGTGTATATGCCTCATTCACACATTACATTTTAGTAATCACTTTTAAGTCTGCTGTCATCTGTGCCACTTGATGTTCCAAAATTACAGTCATACTTGCATATATTTTTTCCAGACTTCCCTTGGGAAGGAAACAGGGAACAAGGAAACAGCCCACTGCAATGGAAAAGGTAACAGATGCAATCTCCTAAAATTCCCTAGTAATGCAGCCCCAGGCAACCAGTTACATCACCAAGAACAATGGGTGGACAGTTGTCACAAATGTAGCAAAGATTTTCTTGTTATCTTTATTTAGCTTACCCATTATTTTGCCTTGTGTAATGCTTTGCCCAAGGCCCAGCCCTGATGTTAGCTTTGGCAATTATTTTTGGTGCTTGTAGTATGTTTCCTATGTCTTTGGGACCGGGAGGAAGATAAGTCAGAAAGCAACAGTGAAATTAGGCAGTGAAGTCCAGGGACAGTGTTTTCTTACCAGGCCTTATTCCATGAATGGTGCCAAGCTCTGTGCCAGCAGCCATGGCTCATGTCCCTGATGGCAAGGCTTTCCTTTTTAGTAGTGCACCCATGTGATCCTGAAGCTGGGCAGATGTACAGTGGTTTTGGCAATGGTATCCAAAGGAATACACCAGAAAGAAAGTAGCAGTCAAAGCAAATGAATAATTACAGTTTCCATCTCCATTTGCATGGATACCAAGTGGAGGGGGAGACTTCAGGATTTTAATTTTGGGAACATAGCTAAGCGGTACCAGCTTCAGGATCTTAGATGGCTCCTTATCAATCAGAGTCACAGAGGAGAAGATTATGTGAGGTCTACCTTTCCCAGACAACATACCAGCATTCACAGATGAAAATAGGCTCACACTTGTATTATTCTTAGTAGCATACCAAGGATCACTGCTGAAAGACTCTCCCCAACCCCTGCACCATTTCACATTGCTGAAGGCTCTACTCCCATCTGCTGTATAAATGTGTTCATTTACTCTGCAATGGCTTCTCCCCTACTAAATTAAAAGCCACGAAGATGTTTGTTCTTTGGATGAAAGATTTACAAGATAAATATAAGCCTTATTTGGGTGTTCTAATCCTCCACACTATTAGAATTGTGCGAGGGAGGGAGAGTGGGAATGAGTGCGCTAGCAACATCCTTGTTACCAAACTAGTTGCACTCTGAAAATCGCAGGCAAATGTCTGCAGCAAGATTCTAAATCATGATGGGAACTTACAGAAGCAGAAAAGGCTCGCTCCTTCAGAAGTTATCCCTCCAACCCAATGAGGGTGACAGGGACAGAGCTAGCATGTTCTTTCCTGCTTTCTCTCATTGCATAAGGACTAACACAACTAAATGGGGTTATATAATTGTCCTACAATGTGTTATCAACAGTACCTAATAATCCCACATCCGTTGTAGGGTGTACAACAAATGTGCGTGGGAGGCAGAGTGGCCGCATTGCACTTCTGCTGGTGGAGGTACTTGTGCTCATGAGTAAGATGCTGTTACATAGCAACAGTGGGCATCTAGTGAGGTGTGGAAGTATGTTATTCAATCTGGGCAAACAGTGAGGTACCTTATTCAATCTTTTTTGCATTAGGATTCTATACTTACTGGGCAAGTAATAGTAAGCTGATGTGGATGTTGTCACACACAGCTCCAAGGCAGTCAGAGAACCCCACACATTATGGTTGCTGCATAAAATTCTTCCAGTGTTTCTCACAGCAAACATGTAATGTGTGGACATCAAACACATGAATACATAAATGCACCTTCAAACACCCATGTACACATACTAGGGAAATTTGATTGGGCCAGAGCTCCCATTTGCTTGTGTTTCAAGGTTCATGTACATGCATGTATGTGATCTAGGGATGGATTACAGGAGTCACCAACTCCTGTCACAGGAGGTTTGAACCAGTGGGCACATTTTGAAGTTTGAGAGAGTACTGAGGGCTGCTATCAGAGCATGGCATAACATGGCCTATCTGAAGGACCGTATCTTCTAATATGAGGCAGTCCGAGCCCTGAGGTCACCAGGGGAGGCCCTTCTCTCGGTCCCACCACCCTCACAGGCATGTCTGGTGGGAACACGGTAAAGAGCCTTCTCAGCAGCTGCCCCCAGGCTCTGGAACTCCCTTCTTAGGGAGGTCAGACTGGCTCCTTCCCTACTCTCCTTCTATCAGCCAGTGTTGGCTTTTCTTTTCTGACAGGCTTTTGGGAACTGACTGCAAGGGCTATTAAATACAGTACTGTTTTTACTGATTTGTATTTTGTGTTGCTTTCATTACTATGTTTTAATTGGTTTTCATTTTATAGTTGGCTAAATTACATTTTAATTAACTTCTGTTTTATTTATTTATATGTTTTTAACTGTATTTGTTTTGATTTTTGTAAGCCTCCTTGAGTCCCAGTTCTGGGGGAAAGGCGGGATATAAATGAATAAAATAAATAAAAATAATAAACAACACATTATTATTATTATTATCGCCACACTCAGGACTAGCAGGACATAGCTGACTTCCCACTGTAAACACGGCAAACATGAGGTTCTTGGGGGAGGGAGGGTGGAGGGGCAGGAACAGCAATGACTGTACTCTCTCTAATTTTGTGTTATGCCATACCCCCAAGGCAGCCAGTATAATATTCACTAATAGGCAAAAAACCTTGCGGTTTAAGAATGTACTTATAGCCCACAGATATTTCTACCAAACTTTAAAAAGCAGGGAAATTGGGCAGCTATAGTGAATGCACCAGGGGAACAGGAGACCTGAACTCCTCTCTGAGATATTGTACTGCCCTACAAAGTTGTCAAAATGCAAACACAATTTGGGTTGGTCTTTCACAGACCAATCCACTTGCTGTGTAGCTTGGAAGAATTTGGTAACATGTGCCTCTGAGCATATGGTGAGTTGTGGCAACACCTGCCATCTCCAAAAATGGAGAATTATATTTTTGTATGTTTGTTGGTACTCTTCTTACTTTGCTTCTTTCCTGTGTTACTAATGTTTCTACAGAGAATCTAAACCAGAAAATTTCCCCCCTCCTTATTCATCCTAGAAATCTGTGTCAAATGTATTTTTATTAATTTCAAAGCCTTTTTATTGGTCATTGTCATGTGATGGTGAAGACAGCCTTTTGTGTTTTTTTTATTGGAGGTTATGTTCTATTTCTATTTTGGGTGCATTAACAGTTGAATCTGAAACTGCAGTTTGATATAAAATCAGACTGATTACAATATGTTGCTACTTCAGCAATGACTCTAGCTGCTGGAAAAAAGAGGATGCATGTTTTCAGCCTGCTATGTTTAAACCACTTTATTTAAGGCAAGGTGTTCACGATCAATTAAAAACATAGAGCACACCTAGAATTTTGCTAGAATATATTTCACTTTCCACTGTTTTATCTTGTGCAAATTGAGACACTTCTGAGGTCCACTGGAGACTATTTTGCAGAAGTCAGTGCCATTATTCCACAATTATGTTTGGAGATTTTTTAGTATAAATTTTGCAAAGTGTTGCTGTACTTCACATATTCATAGAAACAAAAGCAAAAGAAAATGATTTCCTATAGAAAACTTCACTAAAATTGCAAAGTAAATCAGACATATTTAAAGCGACCATCTGAACTATATCAACTGTCTTAATAATGTTGCTTCCTCCCGGCTAAAACAAGTTCAGCACAGGACATATCTTCTTTCTATTATTTGAGCTGATTACAGGTGTTGCCACCACTCACCATATGCTCAGAGGCACATGTTACCAAATTCTTCCAAGCTACACAGCAAGTGGATTGGACTGTGAAAGACCAACCCAAATTGTGTTTGCATTTTGACAACTTTGTAGGGCAGTACAATATCTCAGAGAGGAGTTCAGGTCTCCTGCTCCCCTGGTGCATTCACTATAGCTGCCTAATTTCCCTGCTTTTTAAAGTTTGGTAGAAATATTTGTGGGCTATAGGTACATTCTTAAACTGCAAAGTTTTTTGCCTATTAGTGAATTTCCCTGCTTTTTAATCCGGGAGGTAAGAAATGGGATCCTGTGCAAGTTTGCTGAGAATGGATTGATCATTTGCATGCTTATTGAGTTAAGTGGGATTTACACACACACACCAGGCAATCATGCTTAGGATAGGTGAAACTGACCACAGGGGATGGGGAAGGGAGGAGGGGGAGGAGGTAGCGGTGGAAAGGCAGAGGGGAGGACTGGGATGGGAGCAGGCAGGAGGGGGAGGGGAGAAGGACAGATGTGGTCGTTTGCATGTTTATTGAGTTCAGTGGGATTTACTCCCATGCAATCATGCTTAGGATAGGTAAAACTGACTGGGGGGGGAGGGAAGGAGGGCTGGAGTGGGCAAGGAAGGCAGAAGAAGGAAGAGGGGAGGAGAAAGGGAGAGGAAAGGGGAAGGAGGGAAAAGGCAGGTCTGATCATTTGTATGATTATTGAGTTGAATCGGATATACTCCTATGCAATCATGATTAGGATAGGTAAAACTGACCAGGCTGGGCCTGCCAACCAAGATGCCTTCTGTATCTTTCAAAGTTGGGCAGGGGGAAGGAACAATTCTACCTTGTGGTTTTTCCCATTACAATGTTGCAAGAACACCAGCACTTGGCTGACTTTCTCTTCTCCTAAAGATACAGGATCAGTCTCAGGCCCTGAACCTGGCAACCCTACCTCCCACCCAAATTTAAAACAAAGCTGTCCCTGGCCACATCCACACCAGGCCTCTATTACACTTTGGACAATCATTATTTATTTATCTATTTATTTAGTCTATTTATATACTGCCCCATAGCCAAAGCTCTCTGGGCGGTTTACAATAACTAAAAACATTAAAAACAAATATACAAATTTAAAAACACATCTTTTAAAAACAATTTAAAACAATTTATCATGGCTTCTCTCAAAGCCATGGCTCAAAGCCAATCATAGCTTCTCTCAAAGAATCCTGGGAAGTGTAGTTAGTGAAGGGTGCTGAGAGTTGCTAGGAGACGCCCTGTTCCTCTCACAGACCTTCAATCAGAGTGGCTGACAGTTAACCATTCTCTCAGGGGAATAGGAGTCTCCTCTCAGCACCCTTCACAAACTACACTTCCCAGGATTCTTTGAGGGAAGCCATGACTGTCTCAAGTGAAATCAAGTCTGGTGTGGGTGTGGCCTTCTTATTAGGCAAGCCCAGCAGCTGTGAGGCTTTTAGAACACTGACAGTTGGTCCTTACTGAGGATGCCCCGCGTTATAATAGGCTTCCAGCCAAAATTTCTTAAATTAATTAAAAATCAACCAGGCATTTTTTTAACTTTTAAACTGCAGTAGATAAAGGTCAGAGTATGGGGCAAGGTTAGTATTAGGATTACAGGTACTCTGTGAACATGGCTGATTTTTAATGAATTTCAACAGATTATGAGAACTCACAGAAAAAAGTCCAAAAGGGCTCTGAGGTTTCTCTCTCTCTCTTTAGACTTTGAACTCTCGAATCTCTCTGACTGTTTTGTGTATCGCCATGAAAATTGACAGGGTTGTTAAGCAAGCGTTTCTGAGTTCAGAACTATTTTATTTATTTAGTTTAATTTATATACCACCCTAAGCCCGAAGGCTCTCTGGGCGGTGTACAAAAAGATAAAAACAAGCACAATATATAAATACAATAAATACAATAAATAATAATAATAATAATAATAAAACAAACCAAACAACATCCAAAATATGGAAATGCTGTTTAAAATACACTTTAAAATGCCTGGGAGTATAAAAAGGTTTTCACCTGGCGCCGAAAAGATAGTAGCGTCGGCGCCAGGTGCACCTCATCAGGGAGACTGTTCCATAGTTCGGGGGCCACTACTGAAAAGGCCCTGGTTCTAGTCATCACCCTCCGAGCCTCTCGATGGGATGGTACTCGGAGGAGGGCCTTAGATGTTGAGCGTAGTGTACGGGTAGGTTCATATTGGGAGAGGCGCTCCACCAGGTATTGCGGTCCCATGCCGTGTAGGGCTTTATAGGTCAAAACCAGCACTTTGAATCTAGCCCGGAAACAAATAGGAAGCCAGTGCAGACGGGCCAGAACAGGTGTTATATGAGCGGACCTTCTGGTCCGCGTCAACAATCTGGCCGCTGCATTCTGGACTAGCTGTAGTTTCTGAAGAGTCTTCAAGGGCAACTATAAGTTTTGAATGGGACGGTGTGTGGCTGTGACTGTCATGAAGGGACCTTGCACTTACTGCTGCTGGAGATTTTAGGAGAGAGGCTGGACAATGCCACGGTCTTCTTAATCATAAAGTGCCATATTCTGTTTTATAAGCTCATTCTTCTACTGCAACTGAAGCATTTAAATACAATCTAGAATCCCTAAAGCTGAACATAAAATATTGATACGGAGAGATTATACACTTCATACATTATGGTTTCTAAATGGTTTTAGCAGTAGATAGCAAAGTGTAATTTTTCCAACAGTAATATTTCAATTTGTTCTTATTAAATGTCCTTGTATTAGATTTTCAGGAAACAATAACAATTATAGAAGAATATAGAACAAGCCTTATTTTTAAGTGAATTATTATTCTGTTCAGCTTGACTTTGCTATAGCAATTAGACATATTTAAGCTCTCTAGTGCAGTCTCAATGCAGAGACACAGAACTGTTTCTGTGCCTGGTGTTCATCAGATACCCTTAACTTTTGTTGTTGAGACTTGTGTAGCTGATTAATGAACGGATTGTCACAGTTACCATCAAAGACGAGTGCTAGGGACTTTCTGGCTAATTGATATAAACAAATAGATCTGCTGTTGATCCCACATCCATGTAGACCAGCAGGAAGTTCTTGAATACCAGCCCATCTATCAGGCAGGGAGCCCAGTTTGCCACAGCTTACAGTGGAAAGGCATTCTCATAGACTTTCTTTGATTGCTTGTGTTCTGTCCTCTAAGGCCAATCTAGGCATGATATGCATCACTGGTGTGTGTAGAAGCCCTAATTGTATGATGGCTTTAGAATGTCAGCTAAAGCAGACAAGTCACCCCCTTTCTCCACCCACTGTGGGTTATTGTAGTAAAAATAATATAACATGATGAGAAGGAGAGCTCCTATGCAGTTGCAAGGGTGCAAGAGCAAACAGTATGAGGTTATGCAAGCACAAGACTTCTATGAACCCCTGTCCTTCTTAGCTCTTTGCAGCACATAGAAACTCACATTAAGGTTTCAATTCTATGCACACTTATTTGGGAGTTGAAAGCAATGGAACTTCTGAATAACCATGGGAAGTATAAAGAGGTTAAAGGTGACGATTCTTTTCTTCTCTGAAGCGGCTCTATCTTCATTTCCCTCCAGAGACTCCTTGTCTACCGTTCCTTCTTACCTGTCAGTTTTCCAAGCATGTTTATTTGGGGGTCAGTCTGTCCCATTTAATTCAATGGGGCTTTCTGGAATACTGCCTCTTGTCTAGGGATGGGTGCGAATTTTGATCCAGTTCACATTTCAAGCCAAATCAATCAAATTTGCACTTTGTGACACAATATGACAACCAAAACACAGCCAACCTTTGAAATTTGCACTTATACAAATTTGGCGAAGCAGTTCGCCAACCAACCAGTGTTTACAAAATGAATGCATTAGGGGGAAGCATGCATAAAAATGAATACGTGAGTAAAAATAGCATGCAAAAATGCATTATATGACGAGCAATAACATGTAAAATCTGTATAAGTCAAAAACTGCCTACAAAAATGTGTTATTAGGAGAAATTCACACTAAAATGCTGGAGAATATTCATGAGGATTTTTTTTTTAATCACAAATTGCAGTGGAAGTGTGGAGAACTGAATTTAAGATTGAAAAAAATGAGGAAGTGAGAGAACCAAATTCGACAGAGCTTTCCATCCCTACTCTTGTCGCAAAGGTCTGCAATCATTCATAATTGTATGGGGTATATTTAACAAAGCTGGCTAAACTAGTCTGCTTACTTTCTGGAATTTTTTACTGGCTTTGATCTAATGTCAAAGGAAGTAGCGCTGAAAGTGGGAGATAGCAAATATTTGAACACTGTATTCCATAGTAACAACCCCACCCAAGACCCCTAAATAACTTTCAGCCCCATTGGCAGGAGTAGTCCTTCACTGAGCAGCAGGAACAGCATGGGAAAGTCATAAAGAGTGATGAAATCTTTCATTTTCTGATCCAGAAGCCCACCCCAGCCATTCCTAAGACAGGTATTTCCTTTCTTGTCATAAATGTTTTAAAAATTCAGCTGTATTTTCAGTTTGCTTACTAGAACACAAGCAAGATGATCAAGGGGAAGGGGCAACTCCCTTATGAGGAAATGTTGCAGCATTTGAGGCTTTTTAGTTTAGAGGAAAGGCAAGTAAGAGGTGACATGATAGGTATGAAATTATGCATGGCATGGAGAGAGTAGATAGAGAAAGGTTCTTCTCCCTCTCTAGAAACTCGTGGACATCCAATGAAGCTGAATGTTGGAAGATTCAAGACAGACAAAAATACTTCTTCACACAACAGTGCATAGTTAAACTTTGGAATCCATTCCCACAGGAGGTAGTAATGGCCACCAACTTGGATGGCTTTAAAAGAGGAGTAGACAAATTCAAGGAGCATAAAGCTACAGTATCAGTGACCACTAGCCATGATGGCTATGGTCTGCCTCTATAGTCGTAGGCAGTATGCTTCTGATTACCAGTTACTGGAAACCACAGGGGGTGCGGTGGGGTGGGGGTGGGAGAGTGCTCTTGTGCTCAGGTCCTGCTTGCAGAGTTCCCACGGGCATCTGACTGGCCACTGTGAGAACAAGATGCTGAACTATATGAGCCACTGGCCTGATCCAGCAGGCTGTCCGTTTCTTCTTATGTTCTTAACACATCTTGAGGGCTTGATACTGTCCATGTTCTTCTGACCTGAATATGATTCTCTCTCTCTCTCTCTGGCCCTCTTCAAGTGCTTGTATTCAGTGATAATATGTAAGAAAGCCAATGGAGATGAGCATGCCCCCTCAATCATTCTCTGTTGCCCTTCAGGTTCCATGGGTACAGGAGGCTCCCTGCTTCGGACAGTTGCCCTCCAGCTTGAGAAGGTTGAAGGGAATGAGGGCTGGGGCCAGAGACAGAAAGCTCATCCATGTGCTTACTTAATCCTCATATCAAATGCCTGAAAAAGACCTCTCCCTCTCTCTCTCTGGCTCTGTGCATTATGGTATTCCAACATATAAAATGTCATCCTGATCCTTCTACTGGGCAGTTGATAGTAGAATGGCCCGGGAGTGGGGAGGAATAGGTCAAATGGAAGAGGCTCTTGAGGTGGTCCTTGCTCACCTCCTTCTCCCTCTCTCTCTTAGAACCCTTCCCACAGAAGAATAAATGGCAGATTATGTCTCTGCCTCATTTGGGAGAGCCACATGTTTCCTTTTGTAGCCACAAGACCAGTCTCCCCGATGAGGTGCGCTACTATCTTTTCAGCGCCAGGTGAAAACCTTTTTATACTCCGAGGCATTTTAAAGTGTATTTTAACAGTATTTCTGTATTTTGGACGTTGTTTGGTTCTTTTGTTGTTTGTTTGTTTTGTTTCTTGATTTATTGTATTTATTGTATTTATATATTGTGCTTGTTTTTATCTTTTTGTACACCGCCCAGAGAGCCTTCGGGCTTAGGGCGGTATATAAATTAAATTAAATAAATAAATAAATATTTCTAAGAAAATGTTATTCACTTTACACAGATTGAAATCACAGAATAATAGAGTTGGAAGGGGCCTATAAGGCCATTGGGTCCAACCCCATGCTCAGTGCAGGAATCGTTAAATGCAGGATTAAAACCACTTAACTGCATAGAGCTCCTTGGGAGATGGAGTACCTAAATTAAAGATGACCTGTGGTGTTGATGGACCATAACTCCCATCATCCTTGACCATTGCTTATACTGGCTGGGGCTGATGGGAGTTGGAGTCTAACAACATCTGGAGGGCCACAAATTCCCCATCCCTGACCTAAATCATCACATCTATATACAGAGGAGATGGCAAGTATTTCATGAGAACTGAAGGGTAATGCATAGTTTCAGTGAGGTCCTCAGGAATGTGTAAAATGTGCCTACATCTCACGAGGTGGTCAACCTGTGTTTGGATTGTACAACTTCAGACTGCAGCTGGGGTCTCTCACATGGTGGCAATGCTCCGTTATGAATAAAGAGTCATTTTTGCAGAAAATTAATATGGCATGGAAAAGGCTGGGCTAGAAGCATTCTCGTTGATATGCCAGTTTTATTTATTTATTTATTTATTTATATTAAATTTATTAGTTGCCCATCTGGCTGGTTGTCCAGTCACTCTGGGCGACGTACAAAATAAAAACATACAAATACATTAAAACATTAAAAATCCCAACAACAATAATAAAACCTAACCCACCCCAAAAGTCTGCCTGAAGAGCCAGGTCTTCAAGGCCCGGCGGAAGCTCATCATAGAGGGGACATGGCAGAGATCATTTGGGAGGGAATTCCACAAAGGGGGCCACAATTGAAAAACCCCTCTCCCTAGTTCTCACCAGTCTAGCTGTTTTAACTGGTGGGATAGAGAGAAGGTCTTTTGAGGCTGATCTTGTTGGGCGGCATCGCTGATGATGCTGGAGGCGCTCCTTCAGATAGACTGGGCCGCAACCGTATAGGGATTTAAAGGTCAGAACCAACACCTTGAATTGGGCCCGGCAAGCATTTATTTATTTGTTGAGAGAGGAGCATTCAGTCAGACACAAACCCCCAGAGATGTGATGACCATTACAGATGAATGTACATTTTGATGGGAGTGTTGTAGGCAGTGAGACTTGAACAAGGTCTCTATTTCATTTCATTGGATACTACAGTGAGACAAGATGGTGGTATGGTCAGTGTCATCACTGTGATATAAAATTATCTCCTAGGCATCATATTCATCCCATAAGGGTTGCTTCACACAAGCATGTTCTTCGTCCAGTACCTCATTACATGAAAGTTTGGAGCTATATGTGATAATGAAAGTGTCCTGTTGAGATGAAGTCAGATGTTATAGATGTTTTAAGATCTCTGACCTGGGGTGGCCATTTCATACAGGCATACCTCCATTTGATGTTGTGATTTCCAAAATGATGAGCATGCATGTGTGAAATAACTCTCAGACCAGCATTTAAAAAACAGTCGATTTTAACATACCATGAAAAATATTTCTTTCTTCAAATTCACAATGATCCAAGATGTCATAATGATTGTTACTTTGATTATAATGTGTCAAATGCTTTGCATCATTAATTAGAAACATAAAAAGGCAAGGCAAGGCTTCTAAAAATATGAGACCTATGTGAAGTTAGCTAACCTGAAACCCACCGGTTTCAAGAATCTATGTTTCACTTCAGGTTTACAGCTAAAGTGAAAGGAAAGAAATTTCCATATTGTGCTTAAATTTCATTTTAAACAGATAACACAGTGGCATCTAGTACCATGCAGATTAAAGAAAATGCATCCGGAGTCCTCCTTCTGTTCTTGGAGATGGAGTTGTAGTAAAGCATATTGAATACATCTAGAGTTGGCACACCCTAAAATCCAGCAATCATGGACCCTACTACTGAATAAGACTGAATGCATAGCAGAATTTCAAGTATTGTGACCCCATAGTTATAATTGTATTTGAAAAATGTTGGCCAAAAGAGATTGAAATGCTGTAACATTTATTACAGTAAGAATTTTAATAGAACAACATTGGAGAGAGCCTGGTTTTCATGGGAAATGAAGAACCGGTTCATGTTGAAATGTTTAAATTTGATGTCATAATATCTTATGTTTCTCACACAAGGTAAATGGAAAATGTAGAAGAGATTCTCTGTGTTGATACCTTTTTTCAGAACTGGAATCAAAAACAAGTGAATAATTGCCACAGTCCATAAATTAATAACAAATCATTGGAATACATTAACTGAATGAAGAATATGAATTTTCAAATCTCCTGCAATATTTTTGTAATTAGAATTACATGTATGTAAGAAACAAACTGCATGTTATGATACAGTTTTAACTGATTGAGCATGTCTTCCTAATATGGATTGGGGGACCTACTGGTTTCCTGCTAACCCCACCCCCTCCCATTGCTGTTTGCCCCTGGAGATGCTGCTTCCTGTAAACAGCACCTTGGGAGCAAATAGCAGTTGGGCAGGTGATTTTTGGCAGTCAACTGGTGCAGGGTTTCAATCTGGATTGGGACCATGTTCCAGACTCAGGCCCCTGGGGCTATGTTTTCTTCAAAGGAAAAGTGACCAGTTTAAGCACAGGTTGTTGTTGTTTTATTGTACGTTTCTCATAACTTGTAGACTGACTCCAATGAGCATGCGTCTACATAACAACAACAACAACATCTATTTTAAAATGTTTACAGCTAAGGAACAAGCTCAACATGATAGAGCAGCAGAAGCAGCTCATCTGGGGGGGGGCAGAGCCACAATGCTTGCTTCCTGGCAGTAGTGTTGATGCTGCTTACAGGGAGAAAGAGGGGGTGGGGAGGAGAGGGGCGACAAGGAGGTTGGGGCTATGCAGGTGCTTTGGCAAAGCCAATCCGGTGCTCCTGCTAGTGTGCCCACACCATGCCAGCCTTCCTGCCAGTTTGCCCCTCCCCCTCCCAGAAGGCAACAGTGACACTGCTGATAAAAAGCTAGCATTGAGCGAGCCACCTCTCTAGAGCAGTCATGTTTGCTCTTCATGTTTTTGCCCCATACACATCAAAAATGAAGGATGGGGCTCTACTGTGGGTGAGGAGTCTTGAACCCTTCTTCCTTTCCACACACCTCATCTTGCTGCACTCTGTTGCTTCCAGACCTGCTCCAAGATGAGGTGAGCTGGTCTGGAAAGAAAAGTGCTTGACCTAATAGAGCACAGGGAGTTAAGGCAGGGAAGCATAGTGAATGATTCAGCTCTCTTTATCCTCACACACATTTTGCTGTAAAAAGTGGAGACCCATGCCTCATTTTAGAGGTGAATAGGGCAGACATGTGAATAAACAAACATGGCTGCTCTGCTGACCTCAGGTTCGGCCCCAAGTTAAGGCTTATCCAGGTCAAGACTACGCTGTGACTATGCTGAGCTAGGGCTACTGTTGTTTTACCAATCAGTTAGGAGAGGTCTGATCTACCTTTGGTTGGTTGAGATTTGTATAGGCAAATGTGGTGGTAATTATTTCATGCCAAGAAAATATAATTAAACAGAACTAGCACAGGCAGGCAATTTTCCTGTGAGATTATTCTTTATATTCTTTGTCGGAGTATCACGACTCTATGAATGAGCAAAGATCATCTCCCCGTCTGTTGCAATCTTAGGAAATAGACTTAGGAAATTAGGTATAAGTACAGTACTTATTCATTAGGTAAAAAGTGGAGCCCTCACCTCAAAAAAGGATATTGTAGACCCAGGGCTGGCTCCAGGCATGCGGGGGCCCTTGGGCATCAGCTTGCCCTGGCGCCCCAGTCGGTGGGTGGGTGTGTGCGGCCCCCCCACATGCCCCCCACGGCCCCCCTACCTGTCTAGTCTTTACCATTGCCCTTAATGAAGATGGCGGCTGTGGTTTCCCTAAGGGGAATGAAGCCTCCACTGCCATCTTTGTTGATGGCACACGTGCATGCTATGTGCGCACATCTCTGCCATCAACTAAGATGGCGGCAGCGGCTTCAGTACCTTAGGGAAGCTGTGGCCACCATCTTCATTAAGGGCAATGCTAAAAAGCCGGCTGACAGGTAAGTGGGGGGCATGGGGGTCGCAGATCACGGAAGGGGAGCGGATGGCCCCTCAGGGGCTCCTGTAGCTCCGGGGCCCTCGGGCCAGTGCCCAACCTGGCCACCCTTTAGAACCGGCCCTGTGTAGACCTGGAAAAGGCTCACAAAGAGTAATCAAATGATCAACAGAATATAGCAACTCCCCTATGAATAAAGGTTATGAACCTTTGGGGCTTTTTAATTTAGAGTGAATAAGATGGGACATAATAGAGGTGTACAAAATTATGCATGGTGGGGAGAAAGTGGACAGAGAAAAGTTTTTCTCCCTCTTTCATAACACTAGAACTTGGGGACATCCGGTGAAGCTGAATGTTGGAAGACTCGGGCCAGACAAAAGAAATGACTTCTTCACACAACAGCGCATAGTTAAACTATGGAATTCGCTCCCACAAGAGGCAGCGATGGCCACCTACTTGGACGGCTTTAAAAGAGGATTACACAAATACATGGAGGATAAGGCTTTCAATGGCTACAAGTCATGATGCCTGTGCACTACCTCCAGTGTTGAGGGCAGTTTGCCTCTGAATGCCCAGTTGCTGGAAATCGCAGGTAAGGAGAGTGCTGTTGCCCTCTGGTCCTACTTGTGGGCTTCCCATAGACATCTGGCTGGCCACTGCGAAAACAGAGTGCTGGACTAGAAAGGCCATTGGCTTGATCCAGCAGGGCTCTTCTTATGTAGGTATATGCTAGGCTTTGGCCCCTTATTTCATCCAACTGAAAGGCAGTAGTGCCCAGCACAGTGGAGTAGTAACGTGGCGCCATCCATCCAATAGTAGCATTACTGTCCTTTAGCAGGTTGGTGCGGGGTGGGGCAAGCAGGGTGGCGGCGGAGGCAAGGTCAGAGCTTACGGCAGCCCCAGAGCCAGGGATAGATGAATCTGCCCGGTTTCGGTTCTCTTCGGTTCTCATTTTTCAGTTCTCTACATTTCTGCAGCAATTGGCAATTTCTTTTTTTTTAAACTCCTTATGAAACTTCATCAGCATTTTAGTGCAAATTTCTCCTAATAAAACATTTTTGTATGCGGTATTGACAAATGTACCCATTTTTGCAAGGAATTTTCCCAAACACAATTGCATTTTTGCATGTTATTTTTGCCAATATATACATTTAAATGCACACATTCCCCTGATATATGCATTTTTGTACATATTGCTCAGCTGGAGGATTGCATTGCAAAATCTGGAAAAGTGCAAATTTTGAAGGATGGCTTTGTTTCAGTTCATGTGTTGTTTCAGGAAGTGCAAATTGGACAAGTTTGCCTTTAAATGCAAATGGAACGGAATTTTTCTTTCATTCCTGTCCAGAGCTTACTGCCACCCTGCACCCTGCATTCAGCTGTTTGACAGCTCCTACATCCCTGCTCTTTTGCCCCGGTGGCTTGAAATCAAACTGCATAAGCAAAGGCACAGGGGCCTGCAGGCAGCACTGATCAACTGGCTGGTGCAACCCACATGCCCCACTACCTTCGCCCAGGCAGTTTGAAAGGGAAATGCTTCATCTGAGACTCTTGGTGTGGCTTGGGGAAAACAGGTTTGCAGATCAAATTAGAAGCCCTACTGTGCCCAACTAGTCACACGGAGTAAAAGTTCCACATGCCCAATATATAGAATTGCAGTCTTAGTCTTTTACAGTGCCATGATGTATTTTGCTGTCCTTGATGAGTATTTCAGTATAAGCCCTGGACTGTATCGTAAGTTAATGACTCCCCACCCCCATAAAGGATAGGAGTCATCTGTCTTGTCAACAGCTTCCTTGCAGAAATGCTTTCTTCATAGATCCAAAATACTTTGCATGCAGTAACACTGACATGCCAGCCTCACTGCAGTTATTCTGGGAATGCCTCATTGAAATGCAATTCAAAAGGGGTCATCACCTTGGTAACAACAGGGAAATGCTTAATCACTTTTTGGTTGTCTTCAAAATGTCCTAGGGGGATTTGCCTCATGTTTTCAGAGGTATTAATGGCAGTGCAGTAATGCAGTAAATAGTGTCTCTGCTTGACAAAGAAAATGTGTTCTATTTGGATATTGATAATAATAATTCTTAGCACTTATATAGTAACTTATAGTGGGGGATATCAGAAAATGTTTCACTATGTCACAAGTTAAAGTCCAGTAGCGTTCTTTGAAAACTTGGCCATACCTACATACAAAGCTACGGGAACAGTAAAACATTTTACATTAGATCAGAGCTCTGAAGATTAATGGATAAATAGCTCATTGGATAAAGAAACCCAGCCCTCCATCCGATCCAATGTCCTGTGTCTGATGACATTAAGATCCATCAAGGTATCTATATAGGGATACTCATGCAATTATATTGCTATTATATAATTCCAGGGTCACTCATATTGAGAACATTGTGTTTAGTTCTGAATCCCCCATTTCCAAATTTTTACTATAGAGTAGCAGAAAATACGGGAAAGAGCTAAGATATTCAGAGAGTGGAGCCCATGTGCATGTACAGCAGTATGACTTTCATCAGAACCAGTTTCCATACTTCTGACATTGAGCACAATCCTGCCCAATCTCTAATGAAAAATGTTGTGTAAGGTGATGCCAGGTAAGATGGATTTTCTGTCTGTGGCACTGGATTTGAGACGGCTGTTTCCACATATACAAGATATTATTTGATACTCATCAAGTAATAAACACATGTGTAAAGCCATCCCAAGGACCAGTTTACATGTTACATGCCCACGTGTAATTACCCTGTTCCTAACTTTCATTTCAAAGAGCAGCACCAGTGGAACTGAGAAACAGTGAAATGGTAACTGCTGAAAAAAGTTGTTTCACGAAGTATAAAATAAAAGCAAACAGAAAATATGTAAAGTAAATAGGCTGAAAGAAAATTCTTTGAATAATATGTCTGCTGAGCTTTATTTATCTCAAAACTGACTCAAGCATTTATGAGATTAATGATGTATTTTAGCATTAAGATGGCTCATTGTGATGATTCCTCACCTGATGGATCATGGCAGGCTATAGAATGTCACCAGTTGATTGTTCTACATAGCCCATTTACTTGGCCTTGAACTAAAATTTATCTTTTAGAAAGAAATCCTATCTTGACCTAATTATGTTCACATATTATAAAAAATCAGGCCATTGGGGACCAGAATATATCCTCATAATTTGATATTCTGACTAAAACAGACTCAAGAAATTTATCCAGTATTTAATTGTTTATTGATTGCACTTTCTGAAAATGGGTGACTTTCTATAATAGTCTAGAAACATTTGTAATCAACAACCAATTGCTCAGGAATAAAAGGTAAAGGTGTCCCTGCACTTATAGTGCAAGTCGTTTCCGACTCTTAGGGTGACATCTTGTGACATTTACTAGGCAGACAGGGTGGGATTGCCAGTTCCTTCCCCGGCCTTTCTTTACCCCCCAGCATATGCCGGGTACTCATTTTACCGACCACAGATGGATGGAAGGCTGAGTGGACCTCAACCCCTTTTACCGGAGATTCGACTTCCTCCTTCCGTTGGAATTGAACTCCGGCCGTGAGCAGAGCTTCGGCTGCGTTACCGCCACTTACCACTCTGCGCCACGGAGGGTCTCTTGCTCAGGAATAGCAGCTGGAATATGAAGATCGGACTCCAAAATCCAGATTATACAATGAATCCTGAATCAAGTCATATTGCCACCTGTTTTCAACCCATACACCTGCCAGGAAGCCATAACCTTGACTCTACTGTCCCTTCTCTTTAAGTTTCAGAAATGCTATCACAGTGAGGAGAGTTGCCAACCTGGTCTGCTGTTGTGATCAGCGAATGCCAGCAGGTGAAGCTAAGGCTGGGCTGGAACTCCCTCCTCTTTGCAGAACTTTCCCCCTCAAAGGTTGTGGGTGATATTGTCAACTTTCAGGAGTGGACGGGTGAATTCTCAGAACTTTCTGGTGTGGGTGGGCTTACCTTTAAAGATGCAATCACTGTGGGTTTTCTCTTTTTCCTTTTATAGGACAAAAATGCTTCACAGCGACTTTGAACAACATTATTCCTCATGAGAACAACAACACATGACAATGCACCATCATTGAAACACTCAGTCCAAAATTATAAAGGAAATGCCCCTGGGCTGCCAAGGGCAGGCAAGTTGCTTTTTTTCTGAAAAAGAAAGAAAAGGAAAAAGGAAAACAAGGGAGAAACACTTCCAGCGCCTTGTTTTTAAAGATATGCCCACCTCCATCAACAGGTTCTTAGAATTTGCCTCACCAAAAGATGAAGCCAATCTTTAGTGGGCATTTCTACTCCATTTCTTGAAAGTAAGGGAAAAGTCCCAATACTGGGATGAAGCTTTAATAGCTTAGAGATCAACTATCACTTGCTTAGTGGGTCAAGTTGCTGGTGATAAAGATCACGAAAAATATTTGGCAATGCTGCAAGTGAGCCAAGAATTCTGAAAAGGAGAGCAAAGAAGCCCTTCAATTTTTACAATAAACCCAATGTTAAGGGAGACAAGCTCTCCAGCTTGGTACGCACAGGAAACAGGATGGCACAAGCATAAGGGAGTGCTGAAGTGCCAGTAGGTTTGTGTACTGTATTCAGGTGAATCTCAAGGCCCAAACCAAATCATGCCCATTTGGATGTTTCTGGGCCTTGGCCAAGTCAGGTTCTGATAGCCACAGATTGCTATGGGTCAGATTGGATGACCCAGAGCTGTCAGAGAGTGGGGCATCAGGCAGGAAGCAGAGGCAGCTATTGCTCACCTTCCTGCCTGAGTGTCGCCCCATAGGATCACTGCCTCTGCTCATCAGCAGAAAGCCCCTTGCAAAAAGCACCCCACACTCGCCCCAGGATTGTTGCCTCTACTCGTCAGCTGATTCACAGAGAGGTTTAACAATCAATCCCTTTTTCCAGAGAGGTTTACAATTCACAGAGCTACAATTTGCAGAGTGATTTAACCATCAGTCCCTCTTCCCAGGGAGCTCTGGGAATTGCAGCTCTGTGATGGGAATAGGGGGTCTCCTAACAACTCTCAGCATCTTACAAACTACACTTCCCAAGATACTTTGGGGGAAGCCATGACTGTCTCAGGTGGTATAATGCTGCTTTAAAAATATGGTGCAGGTGGGACCTATACTTCTCTTTGTATTTCTGAAAGTGATAAGAGTACTTTAAATGCAGGTGGGGCTATAGTAAAGTTCTGAAAAGAGATAAAGGTTTGTTTAGTTCATATTAATGGTGCCAAGAACTTTAGTCTAAGAGAGGAATGTGGGCCCTGCACAGAAGTGCCACCCCATGTCCATGTATTCTGAGAACCTTCACCCTACATTTTTCATGTAGGCTTCAAGATGTAGGGAGTGCATAAAGGCAGAAGAGAGGTGCCCATGTATCCTGTGGGTGAGCAGCCCAGGCATCAGCACATCAGAGCTCCAGAGAGAAACAATGGTGGGATGGATGCACAGTGCCATTGCATAGCAGACAGTGATTCAACAGAATTAGTTTATTCCCTCAAAGACACTCTATGCTGGGAAAAGATGCACAGACTGAATTTCTGCCAGCCATCTGACCGTTAAGGGCACAGAGTCTCTGTCAAGGAAAAAAGGTGGCAAGTTGATTTCAGAGCCATTTGTCATTTAAATAAGGAATGCCTGGCACAGGTACATGCATCCAAGACTTGCTATATTAAAGCAAGGATGGGAATGTGTCAAGGGCTGGAAGGTTGCGGCTGATTTGTGCATTCAGACATCACTCTGCCATTGGAGATCATTTTCTAACTGTGTACTCCACAATCCTAAATAAGTCTCACTGAGTTCATTAGTACGTATGGAACAAGTGTGCTTTGGACTGTAGGCTAAAATATTCTTATTCAGAAAGTGTTATCCATAGTTTTTAATCATTTTACCATTTACATGAGTTGACCTCTGTATTTCTAGACCTGCATCTGTGACCATGAAGATTAGAATTTTTGAAGCTGGGAATTACAACATACATATTAATACAAATTTCCATGCTGCACAAACCAATAATCCACTCCATTAAAGCCAAGGTGTGCATTTTCATGCTGAAAGTCAAAGATGCCTAAACATTTTGGTGGAATGGAGGATTACAACAGGAGAACGAAATGTGCTGCCTTTAGGTTTGTAGGTATTATTCAGGTGCCTTAAGGTAGAAAAGAAAGAAACACAATCTGCTGATAAGTGTTGTAATGCACCATTCCCCTTTTATCAGTAAATTTCAAGGTGTGAGTGTTAGACTCAATGTAAAAATGGAATGTGTGGATTAAATGTCACATGAAAATCTAAGAGAAGGCCAAAAGTGATAATGTTTACATGTGGCAACATGTGGCTTTTAAAGGAAGTCTTTTTTATCTGCTGAATGAAAGTGTTTCTTATCTAGGAGACTGAATCATAGTTGGAATTTTAGCTCTTGGGACATCCCAAAGACGGATACTGATTATCCTGTGGGGAGCCTACCGTGGGGGTGAACTGGGGGAAAAACTGCAGTTATCTGGATTCTGTGGGAGTAGAAGCACTATGGCCCAGTAGCAGAGCACAGGCTTTGGATGAGAAGCAGGGCCGGCTCCAGGAATGCTGGGGCCATTGGGCATCAGCTTGCCCTGGGCCCTGGCGTGTGCTCATGTGTGCATTCGCGTTCGCGCTTGCGTGTGCGCACAGCCCAGCCCACCCCCACCTACCTGTCTCCTGTCTTTTACTATTGCCATTAACCAAGATGGCGGCCGCAGTTTCTCTAAGGGGATGAAGCCTCCGCCGCCATCTTTGTTGATGGCACGCATGCGTGCTATGCGCACGCATCTCTGCCATCAACTAAGATGGCGGCAGGGGCTTCAGTACCTTAGGGAAACTGCAGCCGCCATCTTTGTTAAGGGCAATGGTAAAAGACAGCAGACAGGTAAGTGGGGAGACGTGGGAGGATGTGGGGGGCTGTGGATCACAGAAGGGGAGCGGAGGGGCAGCTGAGGGCCCTCCTGTAGCTCCAGGGGCCATCAGGCCAGTGCCCCACCTGGCCGCCCTTTAGAACTGGCCCTGATGAGAAGGTCCCTGGTCTGATCTCTGGTGTCTCCATGATTCTCATGCAGCAGAACAGAGAAAACCTTTTCCTCAGAACCTTGGAAGTAGCTGCCAGTTGGAGGAAAGTATTCTGGGATAAACTCCCCAATATTCTGACTTGGTATAAAACAAAGGTCATACAGACAGAACAGGTACAGACACAATAAGTTGTATTCAACTAAGTCCTGCCTAAATTAGTCATGTCTATGAACTTCAGTGTGACAGCCAGTGTGGTGTAGTGGTTAAAGTGTTGGACTACGACCTGGGAGACCAAGGTTCAAATCCCCACACAGCTATGAAGCATACTGGGTGGCCTTGAGCCAGTCACTGTCTCTCAGCCTCATAAAAACCCTATTCATAGGGTCGGCATAAGTTGGCGACTTGAAGGCAGTACATTTACATTTATGAACTTCAGTGGGTTTCCTCTGAGCAGGACTAGCATTGAATGCCACCCGATGTACTCGTCTGGATTTTCTCACTGTAGATATGGCAGATTTTGCTTTCCCAAAAGAACAGGCAGTTAACAGATCTGAACCAAAGTGGAGGTTTTACTTAACATCATCATGGCTCTGGTTCAGAAATATACCACAATCTTCCCTCCTTCTCCTTCCATGACATAGATTGATGAAAGGGAGTGTCTGCCTCAGTTCCCTTCACCAAAGCAGAAATAATGGCATAGATTAGGTGCTCTCATTCCAAACCTCTTATGCATGTGATTATTTACCAACATTGTCCCTATATTCTGTTCATGTAACTGTACCAAAAGAAGAATCTATACCAGGAATGGGGAACCTTTTCTGGACTGGCAGAATCCTGGTAGTGGATGGGACCAGACTCATACACAATTGCACACCTTCAACCAGTGGTGGCTGGTGGCTTCATGTCAATGGGGCAGTGGAATCCGCTCTGTGTTTTAGTCTGAACTTTCAAGAAGCTGTCCAAAGTGAAGCTGATGGATCCAGTTGGTTTCCACACAGCTCTGGGGGATTTTCCGGCTGATATGATTGACGCTCCTGTCAAAGCCCTGGTTCATTTGTGGAATATGTGGATGACCCAGGCTATTGACATGATAGCTCTGGAGTACCTTCTCCTACTGTGTAAAGCCCATTCAGCTCTTTTGGTATACATCAGAGCTTAGGGCAATGAAACAAGTTGAGAGACAGCTTGAACACAAGTGGGGAAAAACTCCAGAGGAATGCAACCAGACACTGGTGAATGCTCATTATTGAGCCTATTCAGTGGCAATGAAGGCAGTAAAGAAGGCATATTTTGCTGCCTCCATTACATCCTCTTTTTGCCATCCAGCAGAGCTTTTCTGGGGTGTTTGGAGCCTTTTATATTCTGGCCCATAGGACGTGGTAGAACCAATGGTGGCTCGCTGTGACCTGTTTGCAAAGCATTTTGGGGGTAAAATTGCATGCATCCATCAGGACCTTGACTCCGCAGGTATAGCAGATGTTGTGTTGGGTGAGTTTCAGTTAGTAAGGCTCGAGGACATGGACAAGGTGCTTAGTTCTGTCCAGATAACCACTTTTGCTCTTGATGATTACTCCTCATGACTGATAAAAACTATCAGAGGGGGGACAGCCAGCTGGGCCAGGCAGGTGATTAAGAGGGTGTGGTCACTGTCTGTTTAAAAGAGGCAGTGGTAAGACCAAGAACTCCTCCCAGGATTTGAAAATCTACGTTTTAGACCTGTTGCTAATCTTCCTATTTTGGGCAAGGTTCTTAAGTGCGAGCTTGCAGATCAGATATAGTTTCTCTTGGGTGAAATTGATTTTCTAGATGATGATGATGATTTATTAAATGTATATCCCACCCCTCCTCCCAGAAGCAGTCCAGGACAGCAAACAAAAACACCAAAAAACATATTTAAAATATCTTATAAACAAAACATCTTTAGAAACATGTTAAAAACATCTTTTTTAAAAACCTAAAAACAATTCCAACATAGATGCAGATTGGGATAAGGTCTCTACTTAAAAGGCTTATTGACAGAAGAAGGTCTTCCATAGGCACCAAAAACACAATAGAGATGGCGCCTGTCTAATACTTAAGGGGAGTGAATTCCAAAGGATAGGTGTCCCAACACTAAAGATTCTCTTCCTATGTTGTGCAGAATGGACCTCCTGATAAGATGGTGTCTGCAGGAGGCCCTCACCTGCAGAGCGCAGTGAGTGACTGGGTATATAAAGGGTAAGACGGTCTTTCTGATATCCTGGTCCCAAGTTACATAGGGCTTTGTACACCAAAACTAGAACCTTGAACTTGGCCGGGTAGGAATAATTTCACGTGTGAAAAGTCTCACCTCCATGAGTTTACAGGAGTTGTGTGAATGGTTGTGTGCCCAAACACGCACACACAATTTCTTTCAAATGAATGGAGAGTTTGCAGACATTGAAAGGCCCATCTGGTCATGTATTTATGGGCTTACAACATTTGTTGAGAAACAAATATATTTATCCTTAATTTCAACAGATCCAGAACTCTGATGATGGAAGCCAGTTGGTTTCACACAGCTATTCACCATTTTAACAATTCTTGCAGTTGTCAAATTTAAAAAGAAGGGGAGGTGTTGTTTAATTTTTCACAAACAAGTGTTCTTCTGTCAGATATATTAATATTGTGGGTGCTGCTGAGAAGTGAGTTTTGAGGCTGCGATGCTATATCTGCTTACCTGGGAGTAAGCTCCATTGAGCTTAATCGGATTTACCTCTGAGTAGGCATACATAGGATTGCACCATTATACTTATTGAGGTGTAGAAGAGGACTAAACATTTGATACTGTAAAAGTTCATATGATATTTCAAAAAACCTGGTGCTTCAAAGGAAATCTACAAGACATCAGGGATGAGTGTGACACATCTGCTCCCTCTTGTGGAAAAAGATTTAATGACACAAAAAGGAAAACATTGGCACTAGCATTCACAGCTTTGCCAAGTACTAATGTCAGGAATTTTTCTGTCTCCCAAAAGAACAAAATTTGTTTAGAGATTTTAAAAAGTTCATCTTCTCATGTGACTCCTGTGATGCCCCTGTAGTGTTTGTATATTTATGTTGGTTTTGTAAGTTAACTATGGTAAGTAGAGTGAGTTGGCAGGGGAGAGTACACATGATGGAATGTTGAGGAATGCTGTGTTGTGATTGGCTGGGCATCTGAGTGGTTGCATGTATATATGGGAGAAAGACAGTTGGTCAGGGGTTCGGTTCTGGATTGGGGTTGAAGAGGGTGAGTGGTGCATGTGTATTTAGACAGGTAGTGAGGCAGGTTTAGGACTAAAGTATATGAAGTAAGAGAAACTATAATATGGTGAAGATCATTTATATGTAACCACTTGCATGACAACTGAATTCAAAGTAATCTTATTTATTCCTAGTGTTAGTTAATAAATCTGTTTGGTTTAACAACATGCCTGATCCTTGGCTCGGTTCATACAGAGAAGGGTGGGCATAGCAAAAACCAAAGCTGGAACCAGTATCTATGGTGGCAGCGGTGAATGGTTAGTGTATCAGCAGCAGGTATCCAAAGGCAACCCAAGACTGTAGTCTTTAAAGACAGAAAGATATGGGGGGGTGGGGTTGTGGCCTGAAAGTGTACCTAGACGCTTAATAGCAATCTGTTAAAGGAGAAGACTAAGGCAAAGTCTCAGGGCAGCATTGCTTTCCAGTGTGTCAGGTAGTGATGCCTAGTGGTGGGCAGGGCCGGATTAAGCTGAGGAGGGCCCCTAGGCTGATTGGTGTTTAGGACCCTCTTCTCCCTACCTTTCCGCTTGTTTTCATGCAGGTTTGCCACCAATCAAGATGGCGGCTGAGGTTTCCCTAAGGGGCTGAAGCCTCTGCCGCCATCTTGGTTGATGGCAGCAATGCGCGCGTGTAGCATGCATGTGTGCCATCAACCAAGATGGCGGCAGAGGCTTCAGCCCCTTAGGGAAACCTCAGCCGCCATCTTGATTGATGGCAAACCACAAAAAACAGCGGAGAAAAAGGTAAGTGAAGCGGGGGGATGGCTCTTGTCCTGCGATAATTTTTTTTAGCTTATGCATGGGCCCCCAAGAGCTCCAGGCCCCTAGACTTCAGCCTACTGAACCTAATGGATAATCCGGCCCTGGTGGTGGGATCGTGAGTGATCCATGCCAGGGCCAAGTGCAAGAGAGGAGATGTGACAACTCCATATATGGGCAATCATGGCAAATCACACTTTTGGTTAAAGAGAGCTACTCACAGCCTATTTTCCAACTTTTCGCTGGGAGGAGCATAGTGTTTTAAGCATGAAAAATAAAATGGACTTCACAACGAAGCTGGGCACTCACAAGTCCAGAGCAGATTGCCATCCTGTGTATTTCTGTACATGTGGCGACAGTAATGGCCACTAACTTGGATGGCTTTAACAGCAGATTAGACAAATCCATGGAGGATAAGACTATCAATGGCTTCTAATCATGATGGCAGTGTACTACCTCCAATATTGGAGGCACTATGCCTCTGAATACCAGCTGCTGGGAATCACAAGTGGAGAGAGCACTGTTGTGCATAGGTCCTGCTTGTGGGCTTCCCACTGGCATCTGGTTGGCCACTATGAGAATAGGATGCTAGACTAGATGGGCCACTGGCCTCATCCAACAGGGCTCTTATGTTCTTAAATGGTACACTGCATTTTTCAACCCTATTTGTGGAAGGCAAAAGGTGTGTGTGTGTGGGGGGGGATTTTGCCAAATATTCTCTAGAGCGGGGACAAAATCTCCAACAGTTCAAAGGAGAACATTCTCAGGGGAAAAAACTATTTCAATTAATTCTCTCAGTCAATAGTGAATTAATATATATTGTTAGTTCATGCACTAGTTGATGAAGGAAGCCGTGGGCTAACAAGACTGAAAAGGCCAGTGGTCAAGCACATTGCTTCCAATATATTTTGGTTGGATTAAAAGTTGTTTTAGAAAGTCTCAGTGTGTGGGTGGCAAGAAGGTGGTGGTGGAAATTTCACAAAATTCCAAAATTCTTCAACAAGACAAAAGAAAAACAAAGAAAATTTGCTAAGAATTTCTCAAAAGGTTCTGGAAAAGTTCCACTCAGCTATAGAGGTTGGGAGCATGTCTGCACTGCCCTGCCCTCTTATCATGCCTGATCTCCATATTTTAGTGGTGATACTTGCTGCTTGGAATTATGGCAAAAAGATTAAGGCTGTGCTCCGTATTCAGCTGATCCCTAGACAAATCAGACCTCTTCAGAGGTATTTGGGCCTTGAAGTGGTTGAGTTGAGATAGCCCTGGATCTTTCTGGGTCGGATACAGCAGCCCAGAGTGATCTGGGGTTATTGGGTGGGGCATGGGGCAAAAAGAAGAGGCAGGCATGCACAGGAAGAAAGAGATGCTTGTAAAAGGAGAAAGTAGGTAGTTGCCTTTTCCAACCAATCTCTCCTCTTTCCCACCAGGCCTCCCCAAGCCCGGAGTGCCAAATCCCGACTGCGAGTGACTTCCCTGCGTGCAGTTGATAAGTGGGACAATTCATCCTGCATGGTGCAGTCACTGCTCATTCGTGGATGGCTTCGCTACATGCAGAGAGGCTGCTCATGAAGCAGCAGTGACCAGCAACACTTAGGATGGAATTGTCCTGCTTACCAGCACCAACGATTCCATCCTGCACTAGTTGCATTCACCTGCTCTCAGTCATGGTGAGAAGGAGACATAGCATCTCCTTCCCCCTCCCAACCATATTTTTATGTTTAAAAAGACCTTAGCCCATCACCACCACCCAAATAACTTCAGGAATGGATCTGGAGCAGGGCGGAGCAGATGGTCCCCTCTTCGGGACAGGGCAGATTGGCCCTCCCTAGAGCCCACAGATCAGGGCCATGGGCACAGCCCTCAAATCAATGACCAGCAGACCCAAAAAGCTGGAAAAAAAGAGAGGATGAGGTTTCAACTAGTACTAGCTAACTTATTAAAACGCACCAGCATTGACTAGGGATGAGCAGATAGAATCAAGCAGTTTGCTTCATTTTGGATCACTTCAGACTAGAGCCACTGTGGGTTGGAAGTAGCCTCAAATACCTCCAGAAGTGAGCTGCTTCAGCTTGGAATCTGGGCTTTGTCCAAAGCGGATGCACACCCTTACTCAGTAGAGCAGAATTCTAGAATGTGCCTTTTTAATAGTATTTCCTGACACTAGCTGAAGCTGAAAGTAAGGTCTGTTGGGTTTCTGAGGGTGTAATGCTTTCTTTTTTATGATGTTTTCCCATTAGGAAAATATTCTTTAATCTTTCTGTTAATAGCTCAGTAGGCAACTGAGTGCAGAAAGTAATGTCTCTAATTCACTAAATGAGATTATTGCCTGGTGTCGCAGTACTTCCCAGCTTCCTTAGGCAAGCGTCTAGGGAGGTTTATGGAGCTGTTCATGTCAGTCACAGAAAAGTGGTTGTCAATCGTTTGTCAGCCATCTGCTGACAGGAGTTCTCCTTTTTAATTAGTCAAGTTGTGCAGTAATGGGGAGAAGGTGTGTGAATAACTGAGCATAAAGGAAACAACGCCACACAAGATCAGCAATGCAGAATGAAATTATCAGCCTAATGAGCCATGAAATGATCCATTCAGTTGCATGGGAAGTTAACAGCACCCCACATTAGACTCTGCTGTGGTTGACAGAGCTTTCTCAGGAGGGCCCAGGCAGGTAACAGGAAAGAATTGGCTTTTCTCATGGCTGCCTCTGTCATATAACTGGAGGAAACCTTTGTACGGATTTTACTGAAAATCAGGGCTTGGTCCAACTTGTTGGGTTTTTTTGGGGGGAAGGACGTCTTTGGATCTGATGTCCTCACTGGAGCCCTAAAGGGGCTGTTTTGATTGCCCCTTTTGCAATGAGACAGGTACCTCATGGCAGTGAAGATAAGAAAGGGATTTATTTTTTTTTGCACTTCCTTTGATTTCCACCAACATATACCAATGTGCTTTGATGTGCTCAGGGCTGGCATGTGAGAGAGTTGCACTCTGCTTTCTCATAGGAACCCTCCCACCAGGAAATGAGAAGTTGGCCCAGCAACCTTTTACATCATTACAGGCAGACCTCCATTCCCCAGTGCAAAGGAGAACTGAGCCACTCTGGCACTCCTGCAACCACCTGAAATGTGGGGCTGGGAAGGGATGGCCAGCTATGGGGAAAGCAGCAGATTCACTGCTCTCCCTGGTCTTCTCTGTTTTGTCTCCAGTCTGGAATCCTTAATAGTGCCTGGCTGTGCAAACAGTGATGCAGGACTGGTTGAAGAGAACCAAGGTGTTGGTGTCAATGGCAGCTGATGGCTTCATGTCGGTGGGGCAGTGGAATCTGCAGACCAAAATCTGGAGGAGATTCCACTGCCCCACTGACATGGAACCACTGGTTTCTGTATGCAAATTCTGCCAGAACAGAACATTTTCCCCTCAGAAGTTCTTCCTCCAATTCATTACCTCAAGGAAGTCCTGGTTACCAAATTCAGAGTGGTACAGAGATGGAAAGGAGTAGCGGTAGGGATGAGAAAGAAATTTGGTCCAGTTCACATTTTAATGTAACCCTACCAAACCTGCACTTCTGAAAACAACATGTAAACCAAATCACAGTTACCCTTTGAAATGTGCACATCTCTGAATTTTGTAAAGCAGTTCTCAAATAAAAAAGTGCACAGAACTATACATATTAGGGGATTATGTCCATAAAATGCATATATTTATGAAAATAGCATACAAAATTGCATTACTCAAAGGGAAATTGCTTGCAAAAATAAAGTAAGAGGCAAAATTGCATACACAAATGTGCCTATTAGGAGAAATGCACATTAAATGGGGACAAATATGTGTGAGGACTTTTAAAAGTGATGTGGAAAACTGGCAAACTGGCCTTAAGATTGCAAAAACAAGAGATGGAGAGAAACCAGAATGAATGGATTCCTCCAACCCTATTTACCAGTAGTAAATTTTACTTTAATGAACCCAAATGCTTTCAAGTCTTTATTGGATACATAGGCAATCTTCAGCATGAGTAGCACAGATTGAATTGATGTGGTGGGGTTTTGGCACTCCTTAGCAGGAGCACGAGGGCCATGAGTCTGGCTAGGGCTTAGACTGAGGCCTGTACTCCAGCCTCCCGTTGCCTGCGCTGCTTCCTGGTGATCCCCAGCCAGTTTGCCTCTCTAGTGTTTTGGAGTTGCCTATCTCAGAGCTTCAACTCCCTAATGCTGCTGCACTTATCCTCAGTGCTCCCATGAGGCATACCATAATTATAATTGTTCCCATTTCACAAATGAGAGAATTAAGTTTGAGAGAGAATGGCTGGCCAAAGGCTGCTTGGTGAGCTTATGAAACCAAGCCTTCAAGATCCAAGTCCAACTCTTGATCTTCTCTTTCTGTATCCTGATTTGCCCTGCCTCTTTGTGCTCCAGAGGTATTCAGTACTTCTGGGACCATCGATACTGGATCTCACAAGATTCTGACTTGTTCAAACTGACATGAACCTGCTGTACGAGATTGTTCAGGAGTGCATCATCACTACCAATCACTTTCATCTTTGCACCTCATATGACCCTGAGTCCATGAGGGCATATAAAGAGAAGTATGGTTAGCAACTGCTGTGAAACAGCTTTAGAATTTCCTTGTGCCAAAGGTCTGCCAATCCCAGTTATGTGAGCCTTCCAGAGGCAGTGAGAGATTTTCTGTTATTCTTTTTCTCTGCAGGGGAATAAGCAGGGAGTAATTTTTGGCAGCAATTTTGTTTATCTTTCTTTTGCTGTTTAATATTGTGAACAAAGCCTTTGGGATTGTGTGGTGGTTAAAACATAAACAGAGAATAAAATTTATTTATGGGAAGTTATTTATTTGACTTTACATCAAATTTCTGCCAAAGGCATTAGCATTCTGTTTTTATAACCTTTGTTCTATCCAAATTAGCTGTCTGTGAATGATTTGGGTGTTGATTGTCTCTCCAACCCATTTCCAAAATGTTTTTACAGTTTAGATCCTTCCCAATCACTTTGCTAACTGTTCATATACCTACTGTGTCATCTGAACTACAAGGTCTATTTTAGGGCATCATCATATTAAAAATAACATTCCAATATACGTTAGAGCCTTAAAAACGCTAACCTGTTTTCAGGTTTTTTTTAATGGTATTTTAATTCATTTTTACAAGGAAAAATGGCAGCACTCGTTGTTTAGCCATCTTCATTTATTCTGCTTCTGTCTCTTTCCATCTTCAAGCAAGCATATGCTCTGCTCCAGCAGAAAAGAAAGCAGCCACTCATCAGGCATGCCACGGATGCCAATAACTTTCCCAGTAAGTTTCGAGGCGTAACATAAGTCAAGGGCAACCAGTTCTTCCCTCCACATTTTCCTCTCTGACTCACCCAGCCTGCACTGACTCAAGGTCTACAGGAGTGTGCCTGGAAAGGAAAATAATGAATTTCCAACATTTGCAATAAATGGATCATTAGACAGCCACTGTATAACTTTTGGGAGAAGTGGACCAGAAAATTGGATTTCCTTGGATTCTTTGCCAACCTTTGCTTGAAAGAATGCTTCCCGATTACCTAGTCATAGCAGATTATTTGGTTGTACCATTACCAACGACATCTAAAGTGCAAAGGCCCTTGACATGTTCCTCTGGTGGGCAGCTTTATTTTTAGATTTAATTTCAAATATGAGCATAGCTTTTGTCCTTTCAGTAAGGTTTTACAATTTTCTGCTCCAGCTGTGAATCTATATGACCTTTGCAACACTAGCCTTTAGAGGAGTGATATTACCGTGTTAACATTGATCTTTCCACTGTGAATGGACTATAACTGCTTTCCCCATGGTCCTTGCTGTGTCTTTGAGTACAGTTAATTCTACATATTTTGAAAAGCTGTGCTCCCTTTACAGTGTACATAAGAATGTTATGAATACTTTTCTTTATTTTACTACACTGACAATGACAATATTGTAATATATACATGTAATATATACATTTGAGGGATGCAAGGGGCTGCCGTAGGCACTGGGACAAGAAAACCCCAGTCCTTGGATAGAACCCTGCGCACTGCTCTTTCTAGCCAAGTCCTTTGTATGAGAAAGATATTGGTCTTATTAAGCTTTTGAATAATAATTGAATAAAGGTACCTGCAGCAAGCAAAGTCTCATCCTTTAACCTTCTGCTTTCTGCTTCTGTTTTGCAAGAACTCTCTTCATAATTCTACATAATTCTACAGACAAAATCATTAATGCATTTTAAACTGACAAAGCGCAAGCGCACGCACGCACACACACACATGAAGCCTGCATTTGTTGCTATTTGTTAACAGCTCATAATGATCAAATTGAGTGTTTCTCACTACTGAAATAATAGAATTTTCTCTCGAAAATTATCCACTTAGGATTCTGGTCCAAAGCCAATTTGGAGGGCAGGGGGGTCACTTGTCTTTAGTGGATCACATTCTTATTCAACATGTTTTCCTCAGCTGTTGTTGTCTAACACAAGATAACTATAAATGTAATTCTTCTTAACCAGCATAAGGTAATTGTTTCTTTTCAGATCATTTCATATAATTAAGCAATAATTCCTCTTGACACAAACATTAGTAGGAGAAAATAGATCACAGATTGATTTAGAAATATTGAACCTGTGCTAAAATCTATTTTCTTGGCTCAGAGTCTGTAACAAGGGATATTATCTTTTTAGGAAAGCATTTTATTAGAACGCTTAATAATGACTTAATGTTATAGCACATCAATATGTTCTGCAACATGGAGTTTGCCTAGAGACACAGTAACATTTATCCTTAGAGAGCCTCAAGAATATATGAAAAGTCTCAAATGTCCATAGAGAATAAAGTTCTTCTGAAGATAAAAAATAATTTCATCTATAAAAGGGCATGGAAAATGAATCAATATAATGCAAAAATACACACAATTAAAAATAAAAGATTAAGAGTTTGAGGGAGAGGAGCGTTTATACTTATCCTTATTTTCAAGTTTGTTGGGGGGGTTGTAACATCTGTGGTATCTGTTTTGTAAGCAACCAAATCTCATGCATGGTTACTCAGAACTAAATCTATGTGAAGCTGTGCGTAGGCTTACAGTCTTAGGCTGCAATCCAAACCCCACTTACCTAGGAGTAAGCTCCATTGAATTCAATAGGTCTTATTTCTGAATAGAACTGGTCAGGATTACACTATTAGTCTACATGCTGCATCTACACCCTTTCAAAGCAGTTCCATAGTCTCCCCCAGACTTTGTCACATAGTTCCATACAAATTGGAAGGATGAATAAAGGATGCTGTATTAAAAGGTCAGTAACACAACACAATAAATATTCACGAATAGCAAAAAACCTTGTGGTTTAAGAATGTACCTATAGCCCACAGATATTTCCATCAAACTTTAAAAAGCAGGGAAATTGGGCAGCTATAGTGAATGCACCAGGAGAGCTGGAGACCTGACCTCTTCTTTGAGATATTGTACTGCCCTACAAATTTGTAAAAATGCAAGCAAAATTTGGGTTGGTCTTTCACAATCCATTCCACTTCCTGTGTAGCTTGGAAGAATTTGGTAACATGTGCCTCTGAGCATATGGTGAGTGGTGGCAACACCTGCCATTTCCAAAGATGGAGCATTACATTTTTGTATGTTTGTTGGTCTTCTTACTATGCTTCTTTTCTGTCACTACTGTTTCTACAGAGAATCTAACCTAGAAAATTATATTTCTCTCATTATTCATCGTAGAAATCTGTGGCAAATTTATTTTTATTAATTTCAAACCCTTTTTATTGGTCAATGTCATATGATGGTGAAGATAGCCTTTTTGTTTCAAACTGGAAGTTGTGCTGTATTTCTATTTGGGGCACATTAACAGTTGAATCTGAAACTGCAGTTTGATGTAAAATCAGACTGATTACAAATGTTGCTACTTAAGCAATGACTCTAGCTGTTGGAAAAACAAACTTGGCCTGCCCAAGATGCATGTTTTCAGCTTCCTATGCTTAAACTACTCCACTTAAGGAAAGGTGGGCATGGTCAATTAAAAACAATAGAGCACACCTAGAAATTTGCTAGAATATATTTCACCTCCCATTGTTTTATCTTGTGCAAACTGAGACACTTCTCATGTCTATTGGAAACTATTCTGCAAAACAGTCAGTGCCATTATTTCACAATTGTTTTTGGAGCTTTTTTCTAGTGTTGCAAAGTGTTGCTGTAGTTCACATATTTACAGAAACAGGAGCAAAAGAGAATGATGTACTATAGGAAACTTCACTAAAACATTAGGCAGGCACCATCTCTGCTATCTTTTCAATGCCTTTTGATGACTTTCCTCTTTCAACAAGCCTGTTAAGTTGAGATCTATCCCAGTCTGCATCTGTGTTAGAATTGCTTTTAATTTGTTTTCTTTAATAATATGTTTTAACACTTTTTTGTTTTTAAATGTGTTTTTAAAGCCTTTTAAAAATGTTTTTAATGTTGTTTTGTTTTAATGTATTTTAAGGTCTTTTTATGATGTTTTAAAGTGTTTTTAGCGTTTCTGTTTGCCGCCCTGGGCTCCTGCTGGGAGGAAGGGCGGGATATAATAATAATAATAATAATAATAATAATAATAATAATAATAATAATAATAATAAAAAATAAAAATAAAAATAAAAATAAAAATTGAAAAGTAAATCAAACATATTTAAAGTGACTATCTGAACTCTATCAACTGTTTTAATATTGTTGCTTCCTCCCTGCTAAAACAAGTTCAGCACAGCACATGTCTTCTTTCTATTATTTGGGCTGACTGCAGGAGGGGGAGGGGGTGGGGGAAGGAGGGGATTGGAAGGGGAGGGGAAGGTTGATGAAAGGGAGGGGGAAGGGGCAAGAGGGAGGGGATAGGAGGGAGGAGGAGGGGAGAGCAGGTTTGATCATTTGCATACTTTTTGAGTTCACTGCGATTTGCTCCTGTGCAATCATGCTTAGGATAAACTGACCTGGGGAAGGGGTGGGGGAGGGAAGGAGATTGGGTGGGTGGGCACGGGGCAGAGGGGAAGCCCCTTTCCTTTCCAAAAGGAAAACATTGTGAACACTATCATTCTTTTTCAGGGTTTCTCCCAACATTTTATTCTACAGCAGACACATGTAGCCTCCCACCAAAATTTAAACCAAAGCTGTCCCTGGCCACATCCACACCAGACCTTTATTTCACTTTGGACAGTCATGGCTTCTCCTAAAGAATCCTGGGAAGTGTAGTTAGTGAAGGGTGATGAGAGTTGCTAGGAAAGGCCCTGCTTCCCTCACAGAGCTTCAATCATGCTGACTCTCTGGCCACTGGAGCTCTGTCAGGGGAATAGGAGGCTCCTCTCAGCACCCTTCATAAACTACACTTCCCAGGATTCTTTGGGGGAAGCCATGACTGTCTAAAGTGAAATAAAGATCTGGTGTGGGTGTGGCCCCCTGATTAGGGAAGCCCAGCAGCTGTGAGTCTGGCTTTTAGAACACTGACAGTTGGCATGCACGACACTATCATTCAGTTCAAGCCAAAGTTTCTTAAATTAATTAAAAATCAGCCAGGCATTTTTTTAACTTTTAAACTGCAGAAGATGAAGGTCAGAGTATGGGGCATGGTCAGTAATAGGATTACAGGTACTCTGTGAACATGGCTGATTTTTAATTAATTTCAACAGATTAGGAGAACTCTGACAGAAAAATGTCCAAAAGGGATCTGGTTTTTCTCTCTCTCTTTTTAAACTTTGAACTCTTAATTCTCTCTGACTGTTTTGTGTATCATCATGAAAATGTAGAGGGTTGTAAAGCAAGCATTTCTGAGTTCAGGACTATATGTTTTGTAAGGTTGTGTTTTGAAATGAGCTTATGGGAAGTATCAGAATGGCATGGGGGTATTTTCAATTTAACATTGCAGAATGCAAAAAATCCATGCTGACTATAGTATACAGCCACCCTCATGGCTGTATAATTTATTGCCCCTAGGTCATTGCAAATAATTCATATAAAATGCCTGTTGACACAAACATAAAACATGAGGTAACATACTTCCTATTTAAGGTAAGAACAGAGTTATATCCTTGAAACAACCTGGAGTTACTCTCAATTTAAGGTTACTCAGATGAATCAATCGCTTTTATAATCCACTGCCATTTGATTCAAAAGTATGCACTCAAATTTTCTTTGCTGCAATTATGCAAATAATGCCATCTGGTAAGAAAAGCCAGTTATTTCCACCTTGTAGGAGAGAAGTAGATACTCTGGACCAGGAGCCAATAGAAGATAGACTGTCATCCATTGGTGAACAACTGGTAATTTCTAGTGAGACCTCATGCTGGTTGGTGGGATTTTTGCAAGGAATGTCAGATTAGATGGCCTTATTTTTATTCCACAAGGCAATTCTTAAGTTCTTAAACACAAAGTCGAGATCATTAGATACAGATTAGTTATGCCTGTATTGTTAAAAAAAATATGGAGTATGCTTAAGATTGTCAATTTTAAATGTACCAGGGGGGTGCTAATAAAACAAAAGCAAAGCATATAAAACTGATCAGCCCATTCTCATCTGGTCATTAGCTCTTGGACATTATAAGAACATAAGAACATAAGAAGAGCCTGCTGGATCAGGCCAGTGGCCCATCTAGTCCAGCATACTGTTCTCACAGTGGCCAACCAGGTGCCTGGGGGAAGCCCGCAAGCAGGACCTGAGTGCAAGAACACTCTCCCCTCCTGAGGCTTCCGGCAACTGGTTTTCAGAAGCATGCTGCCTCTGACTAGGGTGGCAGAGCACAGACATTCATTTTTTGGTTACTGATAGCTACATCTTGAAGCCACAAGGCTGATCAAATGCCAGCCTATCACTGGTGCTACAAGTTCTGCAGATATAGGTATGCTTTCAATGCAACCAAGGCAGACAAAGTGAGCTGGAAGTTTGGGAAGGATTTGCTATGTATTTGCAAAATGTCATTTCTTACAATTGATTAAAGAATCCCTGACAACTGCTGGAAGATAGATCAAGAACAGAGCAGAAATGTATTCCTACCACCACCAAAGTTTAATGATGAATATTTTCTGGATATGAATATACTCAATAACATTGGATGGTCAGCATCAGCAATGACAACACCTGCTTCTAACACTAGCTGTTAGCATTTGGTTGTATCTTACAGCTAACCTGAAGTAGCATCTAGTACATTTTGTATTCATTTTATTCATTCATCATATCCATCATGAGACACCTCCTTGAATAGGTGGCAAAACCCCAAACAGCTGAATTTCAAATTACAGTGTCAAATTTCAGTCCTGCTACCCAGATGTTGAATTTCAAGTTTAGGTTTCTACATCGAAATCTGGATCAGAAAAATTAAATTTTGCTTGTTTTTTAAAAATATGTTTCCTCATCTCTACCTAAGCATTAGCAGTTCAGCTTCCTTATTCTTTAAGCTTGTCCTGTTGGAGACACGGAAGCAGTGTTGGGATTGTTGAGTGTGGACCAGGATTCATGGTGGTGTAAGTAGGGATTAGTGGAATAGGGCAGTTCCATTCTGTAAATCTTCCGGGATACCAACTTCTGATTGTTTCTGTTTCACGTTAATTGCGGTAAAAAATTCTGATTCTGGAATGTTGTAGCCAGTGGAACTAGAAAACTTGTGTGAATGGTTTTATAAAAAAAAATTAAAAACTGTCCTGCAATTGTTACCATCGTGAAATTGTGCAGATTCCTGCCTCTGTCACTGAGGCTTTTGCCATACTTTTTGGGGAGAGGTGGGTGGGAATCAGAGTCTTCATTTGGTGTGGATAGCTTTTAATGAAATATTAAATAAACAGCAGTTTGAAAGAAAAACATCTTTCTTGTTTTATTTAGAAAATGGTGAATAGCACAATGATGAAATTACACCTTTGCACTATTGCACAGTATTGCAAATTTAAAAAAAAGATTCATAATAGGCTGAATTATATACAGTTTGAAAGTATGGAACAGCAAAATCGGAGCAGCATCCAGATGAGAGAGATTTCATGATCCATCTAGTGAGTTTGGTGGGCTTGATTACTATAACTGAGTGGCCAGGAACTTGACAAATGTTGGTGTTTCTTAATGGTGGTTACCTGAATTAAATTACTTTCATTGTAAGTGACCTTGAGCTTTTGAGTAGGTGGGATATACATTTAATAGTCTACATGTATGACAGCACCAAATCCCACTGCCCTCCAGGATATGTTCACATGAGACAAGAAGGCAACTTTACACTTTGCACTTTGGAGACGGGGTTCAGAAAGAGCTGCTGGAAAAGTGAAAAATCATGAGATATAGTGACACCCAGAGGATCCACAGTACGTCTTTAGGAATCTCCTTGATTTCATTCAGCTCTCTACATATATTTTTAAATAAAACAAGCATTATGAAGACAATCTTAAGTCTCCAATGTTCCCTTGTTGGAATGAAAACTGGTAATATTGCTCTTGGAACATCTCACCACTTGGGGAAGTAGATGCCATATAACAATATCATATTCATTAAAAATAACCAGTGTTATGTAATTTAAAAAGCTTTACATAATGGAGAAGGCACTGGGCCTCAATGATTAGCAAAATTGGCTAGTAGAGAGAAACAGCTTTGAGGGTTTTCAGATAGTGCCACGTTTAGTTTTTAAAATCCCAAACAAACTGGTTTGATCATATCTAGGGACGCATACCTCTCCATGTGAATGAAGCTACAAGAGGGACAATAATTCAGGTCCCTTCCGTTCAAGATGCAATTATTATAGGCAATAAACCATAGCAGGACCTTTTCTGTTGTGGGCCTCTGTGCATTGAAAGACTTGCTGGAGCTGTGGGTTTTTAGAAAACAGGTTTAGGCTACCCCACACCTGTGAGTAAGCCTCACTGAACTTTTTTTTTTGTATTTTTAAAAAATATTTTATTAGCTGCCTGAGCCTGCAAGTCTAAACCAACTTACCAGGTAATCAACTGGACAGAACAGAGTGGGGCTTGTTTCTGGGTAAACATGCATAGGGTTGTTCTGCACTCGTTTCTCTTTCTAGCCAATGTTTTATTTATTTATTTATGGAATTTTATATAGCATTTAATCATTCACATTTCTAAGGGGTGTACATAAAAACAAGTTATACATAAAATGAAATAAAATTGTCGTAAAAACAATCACTACCTTAAAATGTTTTTGCTTATCAAGGTGTCATAAGGTGTTTCTATGCTATGTTTTGAATGCATTTACTAATTACATGACTTTCATTGTAAATGACCTTGAGCTTTTGAGAAGGTGGGATACAAATTTAATACTCTACATATACGACAGTGCCAAATCGCAGGCATTTATTTTGCTCAGGCAACTTTTCTAACATTGCTTCAGTCCAGAAATAGGCATCTATGACTGAGAGAGAGAGAGAAAGAGAAAGAGAGAGAACTTCACATTTCAAAATCTCTGGGTCGGTGACATTTGGACTGGAAGGCAAGATAAAGTGAATTGTCACAAACAATGACATTTCAATAAATGTAAGTGAAACAGTGACACCTAGTGTCTGAGACATCATATCAAAACACACGAGTTATCTGAAATGCTACCCAAAACTGGATTAACAAGGTTTTCAATGCCTAAGCCACATTACTTTATTTAGAAGTTTACATAAAATAAATTAAACAATTATCAATCATGCTCAGATAAAATCAGCAAAAAAAATAAAACAAGCATACATAACTAAAGTATATGTTTGGATGGGTTTGCTAAGATAAAAAAAGTGTTTAGCAGGTGTCTGAAGCAGTACAGTCAAGATCTGGGGCATCAAGCCCCTCCCACTCCAGTTCCTTTGCGATGAGTCCAAAGTGGTATATCTGAGAAGTACAAAAGGCCCAGGGGCCTACCAGCAAGGAAAGTAGAGACAATGTCCCTAATAATAACACGAAACTACATGCAATGTAACAGATCTAGAAAGGTCTTGACTTAACCAGACAGTGCAAAACAGTACACTCTGACCAGAAATAATTAGAAAGGTGGTACAAAATATCCAGACATCCTCCAACAGGGAGGGCCGTGATGGCAGGATACCTGGGAAAATCACCCTTCAGGTGAGACCAAAGATCCATTTTCCCCAGGTAGCCTGCCATCACTTTGGGATGTACCAAAGCAGCCCCCCAATAGGAAGGGACCACCACCGATTACATGTCAGAAAGAACCTGTTGCAGAACACGCCTCCCCAAAGAGGCTTGCCATAACTGCCAGGAAGCTGAAAAGCACTCTCTGAATGCTAGTCTCTGGACTCAGCTTTGTGAGTAATACCAGAACCACTGTTAATGTAGTGATACATAACCCATAGACCTGGCCCAGGAGGATATCATGGTCACTGGCATCAAAAGCCACAGAGAGATCAAGAAAAAGGTCACACTTCCATTCTCAGTAAAGGCCATCCATCAGGGTGACCTGGGCTGATATGGTCCCATGGCCAGGCCTAAATCCAGATTGGAATAAGTCTAGAAAATCGATATCATCGAAGCATGCCTGCAGTTGCCTCATCACTATCTTCCCTAAAAAAGGGGTATTTGCAATTAGTTGATAGTTACTCCATATAAAGGGTCTAGGGTCGGTTTCTTTAGGAGTGGCCACACTACTGCCTCTTTCTAGGCAACAGAGGCAACTCCCTCACACAATGAAGCATTAACCACTCTCCAGACCCAGCCAGTCAAACCTCCTGTGGGAGGGGCAGGGAGTAAGGCTCAGGTGTAGAGTTGCAAGCACCTTGTCCACATCATCAAGCTGCATAAATTGAAGGCATCTCACAAGACGTTACAGGCTGTGGCGCTGGACACTTAGATTAGAGCTGTGTCTTATTAGTTACACTTAAATCAGAACTGTGCCTCATCATGTTAGTTCTATGGGGAACCTGAATTTGAAAATAGACAGGCAGCCCTTCTTGTGGAAGAAGTGCACTGATAGTGGAACATTATGCTAGATCAGTTAACAGGATCAGATGGAGAATCTTTATCATTCTCTATTTTGTGGTTTTGTGGTTTAGATACCATTTACCCTCTAATGCTGAATGGCAATATCTTCAGCACCTATTTATGCTGTCAGCTTTGAGTGCCTCAGTATTTCCTGTTTTGCTGGAGATAATAATTGATCTTTTATTTGTTTGTTTGTTTACATCCCACCCTTCCTCCCAGCAGGAGCCCAGGGCAGCAAACAAAAGCACTAAAAACACTTTAAAACATCATAAAAACAGACTTTAAAATACATTAAAACAAAACAACTTTAAAAACATTTTAAAGAGCTTTGAAGACATCCTTTAAAAAGGTTAAATAACATATTGTTTTTTTAAAAAGTTTAAAAACATATTAAAAAGCAATTCCAACACAGAAACAGACTGGGATAAGGTCTCATCTTAAAAGGCTTGTTGAAATTGGAAGGTCTTCAACAGGCGCCAAAAAGATAACAGAGATGGTGCCTGTGTAATATTTAAGGGGAGGGAATTCCACAGGGTAGGTGCCATGCTAAATGTCCATTTCCTATGTTGTGCAGAATGGACCTCCTGATCTGCAGTGTGATGTAAAATCAGACTGATTACAATATGTTGCTACTTCAGCAATGACTCTAGCTGCTGGAAAAAGGAGGATGCATGTTTTCAGCCTGCTATGTTTAAACCACCTCATTTAAGGCAAGGTGGGCACAGTCAATTAAAAACAGGGCACACCTAAAATTTTGCTAGAATGTATTTCACCTCCCACTGTTTTATCTTGTGCAAACTGAGACACTCCTGAGGTCCACTGGAAACTATTCTGCAGAATAGTCAGTGCCATTATTATTTTTGGAGATTTTTAGTGTAAATTTTGCAAAGTGTTGCTGTACTTCACATATTGACAGAAATAAAAACAAAAGAAAATGATTTACTATAGGAAAGTTCACTAAAATTGCAAAGTAAATCAGACATATTTAAAGTGACTATCTGAACTATATCAACTGCCTTAATAATGTTGCCTCCTCCCTGCTAAAACAGGATCAGCACAGCCCATCTTGTTTCTATTATTGCATGTGTTGCTACCACTCACCATATGCTCAGAAGGACATGTTACCAAATTCTTCCAAGCTACACAGGAAGTGAATTGGACTGTGAAAGACCAACCCAAATTGTGTTTGCTTTTTGACAAATTTGTAGGGCAGTACAATATCTCAGAGAGGAGTTCAGTTCTCCTGCTCTCCTGGTGTATTCACTGTAGCTGCCCAATTTCCCTGCTTTTTAAAGTTTGATAGAAATATCTGTTGGCTATAGGCACTTTCTTAACCCGCAAGGTTTTTTGCCTATTGGTGAATTTCTCTGCTTTTTCATCCGGAAGGTAAGAAATGGGGAGGAGACGAAGGAGGGAGGGGAGAGAGGGCAGGGCGGAGGGAGGAGATGGGAGCAGGCAGAAGGGGAAGGGTTGCTAGGAGATTCCCTGTTCCCCTCACAGAGCTTCAGTCAGAGTGGTTGACTGTTAAACCACTCTGGCCACTGGAGCTCTGTCAGTGGAATAGGACTTTCCTCTCAGCACCCTTCACAAACTACACTTCCCAGATTCTTTGGGGGAAGCCATGACTGTCTCACGTGAAATCAAAGTCTGGTGTGGTGTGGCCCCCTGATTAGGGAAGCCCAGCAGTTGTGAGTCTGGGCTTTTAGAATACTGACAGTTGGTTCTTACTGAGCATGCCCAACATTATCATTCAATTCAAGCCATAATTTCTTAAATTAATTAAAAATCAGCCAGGCATTGTTTTAACTTTTAAACTGCAGAAGATGAAGGTCAGAGTATGAGGCAAGGTCAGTATCAGGCACCCTGTGAACATGGGTGATTTTTAATGAATTTCAACGGATTATGAGAACTCTGACAGAAAAAAGCCCAAAAGGGATCTGGTTTTTCCCCCCTCTCTTTTTACAATTTGAACTCTCAATTCTCTCTGACTGTTTTTTGTATCGCCATGAAAATTTACAGGGTTGTTAAGCAAGCATTTCTGAGTTCAGGACTATATGTTTTGTAAGGTTTTGTTTTGAAATGAGCTTATGGGAAGCATCAGAATGGGAAGGAGGTTTCAATTTAACATTGCGGAATGTGAAAAATCCATGCTGGCTAAATAAAGCATTTCGCATTAATAAAAGCACTTTGTTGTTATATGCCTTCAAGTTGACTACAGTTATGGCGATCCTATGAATCTTTTTGGATATATTCATAGGGTTTTCATGGTAAGAGGTATTCAGAGGTGGTTTACCATTGCCTTTCTCTACATGTGAATTCCTAGAACCATGCATAACAGGCACACACACAGGTGGAAGTTAACAGCCCACACATTTATTTAAGCTGGTTTTGTTCCTCAGGCTTGAATGGTTAGCCCAATTTAATGTAGGGCTAAACCTAAATGTGAGCAGCACTCAAACTTAATTGCTTTAGGGATCTTGCTTTCAAGACACACACAGGCTGCATACATGCTTGTGGAAGGAGAGTGTTGTACATCTTTGCTGAATATCAGCCTTTCCATTTACAGCAACAAACCTAATCCACTACTCATGTGATCTTAGAATGACAGAACGTATAGCTAGCTGATTTCTCATCTGTACGGAGGGTGGTACAGTCTGATAGTGATATAGAATTTCAGATTCTTGAAATCTAGTTGGAGCTGGATTGTCATGATAATGATGATGATATATGATAGCCTTTCCCAACCTTTGAGTCCCCAGATGTTGTTAGACTACAACTTCCATCAGCTCCAGCCAGCAGGGCCAATGGTCAGGAATGATGAGAACTGTAGTCCAGCAACATCTGGGGAGCCAACACTGAGAAAGGCTGATTAATGGAAAGAGTTCCCAAACTGTGGTCCATTGACCGCCAGTGGTCTGCAAGCTTCATTTGTAATGGAAGATGGAAGATGGCAAGCCATCATATTGAATATTCGTATTGATTTTTAATTGTATTTGTGTTACGTCATTAATTTCTTATATCCCATAGAATTCAAACTGTAATACAATAAAACAAATGTTTGCAGACCTGCCTTGACCTGTGAGGCTATAATTCACCAGGAGAAACCTCAGTTTTCCCCCCAAATGGTGCCTGCATCAGTGCTCCCTCCCCCCTGACCAAGCTTGTCCTCCTGCCCGGCCAAAGCTACCATTAAAATAGTATCCTGGAATATAGCGGGTTGGCAATCTAAACAGGTTGATAGAGGATTTAATGAGTTGTGCATGCCATTTCAAATAATCTGCATTCAAGAAACATGGATTGCCTCCCTGTCCTTCCCCTCACTCCCTGGTTTTACCACCCATGCGCTCCCTGCCACTAGGTCATCATGTGGGGGCAGACCGTGGGGTTGGTTGGCTACCCTAATTTCAGTAGATGGCAATCCAAATATCTCTGAGATTGTTGTGTCGCCATCAACTAATATCTTGATCTCCAAAATTTGTTGGCCCCCAAACTTTGAAATTATCGTGATTAATGTCTACATTCCACCAGCGAGCGCTAAGTCTGGGTGCCCTGCGATCTGGTCAGAATTAGACCAGGTATTGACCTATATATACCAAACATTTAAGGACCCTGCAATTTTGTTGACTGGGGACTTCATTGCAAGATTAGGACCCAACAACTTTGTTTTGGGAAGCAAGTTAGGGCTAACTACGGAGGACCTGTCTGCTTTTTCCTGTAGGACATCGAAGGACGCAGTTATAAATTCTGCAGGTTGTTCGTTCTTTAATCTTGTTTACAAATATCAGTTCTTTTTGTATAATGGCTCCTCTCTGTTCCCAGATTCAGATGCTTATACCTATTTTGGTCTGCGTGGCAGGAGTGTAATTGACTTTATGGTCCTCTCTCAACCCCTTATTTCCCAAATTAAATTTTTTTGGGTGATGTCTTGACCAGAGAACGACCATATGCCTATATATTTACTCCTTACCATTCCTTTATGCCCCCCCTCTAATGTTTTTGTACCATCTATGAACTTAGTTTCTCAAGCTGGTAAAAGAATTCTCTGGAATGGTAAAACTGAGGCGGTTATAAACTCCTTCCTAAATCTCCCTATTTTATTAGATCTATGTGAATCTTTTCTGTCTTCATCCAATCCAGCCACCCTTTATAACTCCATTGCCGAGATGTTAAAGCCTTTCTTGATCAATACACATCCCTCTACCTTCAAGAACACGGGCTGGTTTGATCACCATTGTGTAAAAGCGAAACGTGATTTATCGCAGGCCATTAGGAGCCTGCGTCAGGATGACTCCTACGAAAATTTCCATACCTTTTTGTCCCACCGCCGTTCCTATAAAAAACTTTTAAGGAAAAAAAAAGCTAATTATATTCCGAAACAGTGGAGGGAGCTGGGTCTTGCTTCTGCAGACAAAAACACGTCTACATTTTGGAAACTTGTCTCAAAAGGACTGGTCACTGTGCAATCATCGAGAATCAAATAACTTCAGACCAATGGTGTTTGCACTTTACTACACTTTATAGTAATGGTACATTAAGCTCCCAGCCAGATCTTAATAAAATAATTCAGTCTTTATATTCATGTCCTGAGTGGGCACCGGTTTTACCCGAGGAAGTTATCCCACTGATTAACTCTCTGTCTAATAATAAGGCCCCAGGTAAGGATATGCTCCCCCCTGAATTATTTAAGTCTAATCCGGTATGGTGGGCACCGGTGTTAGCAAAACTATTCACCTTTATTAACAGTCATGGAGTTATTCCCAAAGGTTGGGGTATCAGTACTGTGGTGCCCCTTCATAAGGGTGGATCTAAGTCCAATCCTGACAATTTTAGGCCGATTAGCCTCCTGGATATTGCATCCAAGATTATGCCAAGTACCTTTTAAACAAGTTGGAAAATTGGGCCAAAGCGAATGCTATTATCGCACAGGAGCAAGCAGGGTTTGTTAAAGGCAAGTCCACGTTAGATCAGTGTTACATTTTATCTCACCTAATCCAGAAATATGCCTTCTATAATAGAAAAGAATTATTAGTCGCTTTTGTAGATTTTTCGTCTGCTTTTGACCGGATAGATAGAGGGCGTCTATGGCTAAAATTAGCTGATACAAATATAGATAGACGCCTTCTCTCCTTACTGCAAATCCTGCACTCAGATACCTCCCTTAGGGTGAGATTGGGGGCAAATGGGCTCCTGTCAGAGGAAATCCCTACTAAAAGAGGGGTCCATCAGGGCTGCCTCCTGGCCCCTTTTCTCTTTAATTTTTACATAAATAATATTGTCCAGGATCTTTCAGGCGCGCAGTATTTCCCGCCCTCAATTTTAACAGATAAACTATCCGTGTTATTATATGCCGACGATTTGGCCTTGATTTCTACTACCCAAATTGGAATGAGACGACTACTTGTTAGTTTGGGCTCATTTTGTGCCAGGGAACATCTCAAGATTAATTATGCTAAAACCAAGGTGGTGGTGTTTGGAAGGAAAAGGGCTAGGTATGTGTGGAGATTAAATGGTAAGCCCATTCAACAGCAACGTAGTTACCGCTACTTGGGCCTTCAACTCCAATCTCTCTTGGAATTTACACCTGGAATCGGCCTGGCTAAAGGCCACTCATGCCTCTCACCAGCTTTGTCACTTTTTTAACACCAAAGGTGGAAGCTTGGTCACCCCAGAGGTAGAAATCTTTTGTAGGAAGATAATCCCACAACTTCTATATGGGGCAGAGATTTGGGGTTATGTCAACATCTCTCCCCTCAAGAAAGTCCAAAATCACTTTCTTAGATTTATCCTGGCCGCCCCCCGCGGCACTCCTGTTTCTTTATTAAGGTTGGAGACCGGCTCACATTCGGTTGAATCACTGGCTCATGTTGCGCTGGCCTCTTATTGGCTGAGGTTGGCTGCCATGGATGATTCTTGTCTTCCAAAAAAATGCCTTCTTGAGCAATTACGGTCACCCCTCTTTATTACGTGGCTAAGTCGGATAAAACCTATAATGGCAGCCTACGGGATCTCCATTGATCTTTTACCGACCCAATTATCATCTAGGGCCAAGAAATTGTTAAGGGATAGGATACTCTTATATACCCAAAGATGGATTCTCCACTCAGCCAACCAATCTCCTTTTTCACCGGGGTACTCATGGTACAAAACATCATTTAACATGGAGCCCTATTTTGCCCTTTTAACAGTACCTTCTCTGAGAAGAGCATTCACTGCCTTACAGCTCCAGATTATGCCTACAGCCCTGTTAGAAGGGCGCTATGCTAATACTCCCCCTCATCTCCGAGTTTGTATATGTCAATTGGGGGATGTGGAGGATATTATCCACTACCTCTTGAGATGCTCCCTCTATAAAGATCCTAGGCACAAATTTCCATAATCCGCTCTATGTCTGGAAGGCCTACCATGGAGCAAATAGCTATCCTGTTAGTGGGCAACGACACCTATGTAACACAACAAGTGGCAAATTTCGCTCTGGCAGCTGGGAAAATTAGGGCTAAGTATGTTAAACACTTGGCCTCAGCTCAGGACCAGCTTTTAAATATTTAATATTACACTCCTAACTATATATTTTGGGTATATATGTACACATATTTATCTACTCCTTTTTATTTTGTAATATTTGTAATATTTGTATATTCCTGTATCTGCTCTTGTATTTTATAGTATTTTATTGTATTTTATTGTGATGGCAAATAGCTTTGAGCAATTAAAATTTCCTTTCCTTTCCAATAAAACAAAATATATACGAAATAAAAGAATCAATAAAATACATTTTAAATTCATACAGCATCTAGCACAGCACATTGCAATTTCTGCAACAGGCAAAAAAATAATAATGAAGTGGTCTGCCAGGTCCTCCAGCAATTTCCAAGGGGTCCATGGGGAAATAAAAGTTGGGAACCACCTCATCTGTGTGAGTCCTGCAAGACCTGCTGCTCCCTACATTGCTAGCTAACTTCCACCTGGCCTGGGAGGGCAAGGCCCTGATTCGCTCCACCTACAAACGCAGCAGTTGCTGAAGGGGTGAGGATCCAGCTTGCTACTGGTTCCAAAAGATCTGCTGCTCAGGATGTATATAGGCTATTGGTGTGGGATGCTTTTTAGGAGTTCTTTTTGGGATCAAGAGTTAATTTTAGAGTTGCATTTTGCTGGTATTGGGACTACTATTGTATTTTTATTGTTAGAGACATTATTATGAAGTATGCGGGGATTGCTTAATTGTCCTGAGATGTTTTCATTAGTTTATTGTTTATGACTATTGTTTGACTATTTATCTTTTGTTTTCTTTTTGTAACTGTTAAAATGAATGATGTAATTTTAGATGTTGTAAGCTGCCTCGAGCCCTGGAAAGGCGGCATATAAATAAATGGTGATAATGACAACGATGATAAATAAATGGTGATAATGACAACGATGATGCTGTAAGACATCCACCAGAGCATGCAAAGGTTTAAACTGTGAACTGGAGAGGGGCACACATCCAAGCCCCACCTCCAATGCCCCAGGCTGTTCTTCAAATATTCACATGAAGATCTGGTGAGGTTTTTTAGTATGCTCAATTGAACTTCCTTAGAAACCTCTCCACAAGCAAGAACCCGAAGGATATCTCAGGATTCCTGATCGTGGGAAAGAGTTTTCTTTTTCTTTTTAAGTAAGTTCAATGGAGAGGAGGCTTAGGTATCACAATACAAGGCCAGAGTTGAGAAGACAGAAGACGACAAGAGCACGAACCAGAGTTTTTGGTGAAGGAGGCAGAAGAAGAGCCATATGTTTTGTAGAGCTGTACAAGGAGATGTGAGACATTACTTGGTGATGGACTGTATATGAGAAGAAAAAGAGCAGTCAAAGATAAAGTCAAGGCTTTTTGTCTTGTCAGCAGACAAAGGTGTGCAGTTAAAGATGTAGGTTTGTATGCAAGATGATCTGCCATAGAGAGATCGGTCTCAGATATCACCGCTGTCATAAGGTTGCCTCTGGTGAACAGGTGTTGTTACACATTTTATTGCCGATGGATCAAGATACACTTTTATTACCTATTTAGTAAAATGTTGTTTAACTTAAAAGGTTCCTGTGTTATTGTGAGATCTGTATGCCAACAGCTAATTTTTCACTTTTTCCTTTATGTTCTGAGGTGGTCCTATGAATAAATTAACCAAAAAAATTTTGTATCATCTGAAGCCTCTGTCAGTATGTATTTCATTGTGTCTGCTCTATCAAAAAGAAAGAACACTTTAGCTGTAAGAGAGGCAGCCAGAGAATCATAGACTGTAAGAATATCCCACCTACCCAACAGACAGAACCTCATGATGGAGCAATGACAGTTGTGTATAACACAAGGCAACAGAGTGTCTATCAGGGCTGAGCCAGCTCTCAGGGGTGAACCAGAAACAAAGACTCTACACAGATCCCCTATCTGCCCCATGGCTCCAATCCAGGGAGGGGGACTTCAGGCCAACCTACCCTAGATCAATCCGGGAACCACCCACCCCAGCTTGGAGTCACTCCCAAATAAATTTGGGAGCAGGGCTCATGTTGAATTAGGGTTTTAAAAAATCCTAATTAAACATGGTGGGAGGAAAGCCCCTTGTAAAACAGCATCCCACAGGGTCGCTCCCATGGCCCAAGTGGAGTGAGTGATCCTGTGCTGTTTTGTAAAGGCCCCTTATAAAACAGCACCAGCACCTCTGCTCATCAGGCAAGAAGGAGAGCCGCCTGCTGCCTCTTCTTCCTGCCTTATGTCCCGCCCCCTGACAGCCCTGGGTTGCTCTGGGTAATCATATCTGAGCCATAGTGATCCATGACTGTCAGAACCTGACTTGGCCGAAGCTCAAAATCCAAATGGGCCTGATTTAGCTCAGTCCTTGGTCAAACGGAGTGCACGTTCTAACCGAAACCAGGATCCAGGACTCAGAGCCTGGAAATTCACCAGAGCCAGGGATACCTCTGCTGAACTCAGGAAATGTGCCAGCACAAACAGGAAGCACATTTATAGTCCTTCCTGCCCAGAAAGACCCAACAGCCAGCTGGAGAGGGTGGGGCCTTTCTACGGCCTGAGGCTACTTCACAGCCGGAAAGATATTCTAAACTGCAATTCTAATTATTCACCACATGGGAGAGCCAAACACAGACAGAAGGAGCCCCAGCAAATCCTGCCGCTGTTCCTCATAAATTTAGATTGTTTTTCCCAAGTAGTTGACCCCACATTTAAATCAGTGAAGCTGCCAGTGCAGCTGCCTATGATAATTACAGAACATGTGCTGTTGAGCCTTTCTTCAGTACCATGAAGTACATAATATATTCCTCTTCTTAATGGTATGGGTAAGGATCACTTGGATCTTTCCCATTTAAATGAAGATACGGATGGGATTAGAATGCAGAAAAATGTGTGTTCCACATCTGAAACTTGGCAAATGGGCATTCTGCTCAGATGCCAGCTTTTCTGTAAAATGTGATGAATACCCACTTGCTTAACTGGATTTTAATATGAGAGAAATTAAATGAACATGAGTTGTGCAATATGATCCTTTGTAAAGGCTGACAAAAAAGCTGCACAGATGCTTGGTAGGCAACTAGCTGTGATGTATTCACAAGCATATATAGAAACAAATGGGACAGCACCCAAAACAAATGGGGCATCACCACTGGGACAGCTGCCAGTTCTGATCCCAAAAAGGAGCTTCTTCCCTTTTTTTTGCTCTGGAGTAAGAAGATTTTCTTTTCCCACCTCATACTTGCTTATTTTTATTGTTTTCCATTCCTTGAGATCACTGGGCCAGCATCTTGCTTTCTCCTATGCAGTAGAGTCGTATGAGTGCGCATCTCTTCTTAGGTAGACTTACATTCTATGGATGATACCACTTTGGGATGCTTCCATTCAAATGTTATACTATCACTGGCTATCCCCATATATCTTATTAATCCCCATCTTTTCTCATGTGGAACCAGTTCTCACAACTATATCCCCCAGAATCACACCACAGTACATGCTACGTTTTAGCCACCAGAGCCATACAGAAGCAGTCATGTGATGACTAGCATTACATTGCTTATTGATAATGATTATTATGTATATTTTTTCAAGGAGATTGGGTTGGCATACATGGTATTCCACACCCTTTTATTTTCACAGTAGCCATGTGAGGAAGGTTAGGATGAGAGATTGTGGTTAATCCAAGGTAACTCAATGAGTTTCATTGCTGAACAGGGCTTTGAACCTAGATGATGATTAATTGCATTTCTTACTTGCCCTTCACCAAAAGGTCCCAGAATGGGTTGCAGCATATACAAACAACAACTGAACAGTAAAAAAGCAGTCCCAACCATAACCCCCAAAATTAATATTCCATACGACACAATACAGGACAGACAGCAAAATCAATTCTTCAATTTTTCAAGGCCAGAGTAAACAGGTGAGTTCTAAAACTGTCAGAAATATAAAGAGATGATGCCAGATACATCTCTGTGGGGAGACATTCATGGGGCCACCTCCTATAAGCCCTTTCCATGAGCACTATTTCCAAACCTCTGAAAACAGTGGAACCACCAGAAGGGCCTCTGGCACTGATCTTAATGCCCAAGGGAAGGAAGGACTCTTAGAACTCCTCACTCCTAATCTGACATACTAGCCACTGCACCAAACCAGCCCTCCCATTTTCAGTATTCTGTAGACATTGATTTCAGAGCTTGGAAAAGTTACTTTTTTGAACTACAACTCCCATCAGCCCCAGCTAGCATGGCCACTGGAGTGGGCTGATGGGAGTTGTAGTACAAAAAAGTAACTTTTCCAAGCTCTGATTGATTTTAGCAAGCCACTCAAAGTGGTTTTTCAAAGTTTTGCAGCAACCTGCTGAAAGTTAATGTGTACAGGGTTGATGTGCCATCATCCTTCAAATAGCCACATCTGTTGACACCTGGAACTTAGCAAGTGCAGTGGCTGCAATGCTAGAGAGAGAGAGGGGGGGGGGAGAATCAGTCCTGAGAGGGTATGTGAAGAGAAGCAACAATTGAATCTTGTAAGACTTTGGGACAGACTTGGTAGAAGACAACTTGATAGAGGGAATTCTCCCATTTGACATGCTGCAACCGAAAAGAGCAAGTGGAACAGATGAAGAGAGTCTGCCTTCCTCTCTAGTTCCACTTCCAAGACAGCAGCCTAGCATTAGCAGTGTGATGGTGGACTTCTTGGCCTATCGGTGCTATGAAACTGAAAAAGACAAAGCATGCTATAGCAACATCCTTTGTTTAAACCAGAGATAGCCAGATATTGTTGGACTATGCAACTCCCATCATCCCTGACCATGGCACATGCCAGCTGAGGCTGAAGGAAGTCATCACCCAACCAAATCTGGGCAGCACCATGGTAGCTATACCTGCTTTAAACTGTTTAATTGCAAAGGATATATTGATCACAGTGGAGACCTTGCCTATCTTCTGATGCCTGTAAATTTCGAGTTTTCCATCCAACTGGATGACATTTCCCCCTATGGCTTCAGACCTGCTACATTTAAGGCAGATTTGGACAAAAGGCACCCATTTTAAAAGCAATTGAAAAAGAGGTTTCCCATTACTTCATACTTCAGATTTGACAGTTTTCATGGCCCACTTAAGCTGTTCAGGATTAATGCATGAAAGAGCTCTTAAGAACATGGGCCTCCATGGTTGATGCATGATTGACATCTGTGTAAAGGGGGCCTATGGATGTACATGCATGGGGCTTCTTCCATAGGGATGGGAACTCTGGTTGATCAGGGTTCCCTTTTGCATGGAGGCAGCCCAGTGTGTGTGTCTATCTGTACACATGTATCTCCTTCAGACTGATGCTAACTATATGGTGGCTGGGCTGGGGGCATGACTACATACACATCAGCCCTGGAGTGGGGCTTGCCTGCACATTCTGGAGAGTTCTGTTCTATACTCACAGGCATCAAATCCATGAATAGGACTCATGTCACTTCCACAACACTCCAAGATGCCCGCACCCTCTGAGAGAATGTTCTATTGCAATGCCTCAAAAAGTGGGGGTGTTTTTGCTGACTTTTGCCAACAAGCTGATGTTTCTGTGCAGACTGACAGTTTTCAAGTCTTCTCACTTTCAGAGCCGTTCTATATTCCCCTCTCTATACAGTGTTCCATGGACTTGACAATATGTGTGAATTTGCTCAGCAATGCAATGCCATGTCTCTTATCAATTTCAGGGATCCCTCCTGTGAGAGGGATCCCTACAAATGAGAGAAACAGAGGTGTCCTGCCTTTAGTCCTTCATTTTCATTCACTTCTCATAGAAACAAGCTATGAGGGTGCATTCATGTTGTTTCTCATGGCACACCTCTACCAATCTGCTCAAGAAAGCGAAAATCCTTTTACCAGCCATGGGGGGGGGGGGGGTCATTTCTGCTCAGACCAGCCTGATTAAAGTGGTAGCTATAATTACCCATCCTTTCTAAATCTTTTGTTCATTTCAATCTCCTTTCTGGATTCCCTGGATCAATGTTATTGCCCTTGCTATCCAAACTCTGGTTTCTCCTTAGAAGCTCTTTGTTATGTTTACCACTCAGTGATTTGTCCCAAGTTTCCCTATTGTTATCGACCAACTTTCTGTCTCTTACCTTGTATCTCCTGAATCCCTGGCCTCAGCGGCTGCCTTTTCTTATTTCCTCTGCTTCTGCTCCAGATCTAATTATCCAGACTGCAAGGTTGTCAGAGATGACTTGTGGAAGCGACTGACCCTTGAGGAGTATCATGTCTCATAATTAATGATAAGAACAAATGAGGCTGCCATAGAGATGTTGACACTGGTAAGCCTTAACAGTGCCCAGTGGATGGCACATATTCAGGGGCAGCTCCAGTGTGAGTGAGCTATTAGTAAAAGCATGACCTGGGCTGTAAGCCACAACCCTCATTGATTTCATTGACTGTTAACTGTGGACTGCTCAGCCTTCCCAGCCCACCATCTTCACTGACCTATATCTTTGAGACAGATGTTAACTGAGAGAGGAGTTCGCCAATGGATAACTTTTAGTATCTGAAAGACTGCATGACAATACTTACAACATGATTTCCGGTTCCAGCTCTGACGAAGCAGGGTGAGATTCTTTCTGCGTCTTGGACTTTTTACTCCCTTTTACTCCTTTTAACAAATAACCTCCAACTAGTAATAATAGCTTATTATCATCATGCTCTTAACATTATAGACGCTAATCAAGCTGTTAGATGTTTACAGCTTACTGCTGGTAATGTCCTTGAAAACTCTGGAAACCGCAGAAACTATCAGCTAGATTAACAACAAACAATCTCACTGCAAACACTACTGAACGTCTTGAGCCAGATGGTGTTAACTAGGAAAGAGAGGAAAACTTTAGAATTTCCTCCCCCATTAGAGAGCCTACCTAATAAAAAAGGAAAAAAGGGAAAAAAGAGAAGACGAGATCCTCAACAGTCGGAATTGCCGTTAACATCTGGGCAGATTGAAAGCCCACTTAAAGATATCAAAGGGCAGCTGAAAATAACAAACTTTTTTTCCCCACTAACACATCAATGTGATGAATGGGATTCTCGACAAGCTGCCTCTACCCCATTGGAGTGGTCCCTCCCTATAAAGGCTTACCAACATAGCCTTAGGAATGATCCCCAGGAGATGGACCTGGCTACTGAATTAACATTGGCAGGTTACCAAAATCTACCTCACCTCCCATCTTCAAAAAGTCCCGACAATCAGGGGGCAGTGCAAGTCCAACAAGAAGCTTTATTGGATAATCATCTTCCTGAGACTTCTATCTTGCTTTTTAGATCCTCCCTGGAGCAAAACACTCAAACGTTTGAGCCCCCAGTGGTGAGTCTTAATACAGAAAATTCCTTGACTGAAACAAGAAAATCTGCTCAGGTTGAAGGCGTTTATGCACACCTGTCTAGAGATGAGTCTTTATTCGGTCTGATTTCTATGCTGGCGACAGATTTGGAGCATATTAAAACCTTCCTAACTGAATGCAACCTCCTTCTATCAACTCTAGTTGCCTTACATCGCAATATTCAAACTCTGCAACCAACCTATACTCAGACTCTTCCGACAATCCCTTCAAAAACTTCTAAAACTCTCAACCAAAAGAAAAGATATAACAAGAAAAAAAGACCTCCGATCATTCAACAAAAAAAGTCAAAAAATATAAAGTCCTCTAAGTATACCCCAAAATCCAGGATGAACTTTAAAAGACTCTTTCATTTATTGGACAATATAACAAAGGAGGGAGATAAAAAGACCAGCTCGATAAAAGGAAATAATACAAAGAAGGGAAATACCACAGTATCCACCGATGTTGGAATAGCCTCCTCTTTTCCTTGACCTACTGCCAAGGAAATTAATACAACTCACCTTATGAGCCCTATAAGAAATATTCCTTTCCAGGACCCGTGGCAGGATGTACTTGTGGGTATACATCCATCACAAAACTCACAATCCTTAGCATTAACGAATAAGTGGAATCTAATACTGAAAAGATGTAAATTGGTATTCGGAAATTTTCCAAAACCGTGGGGTCATATTTTTCCATCACATAGGAAACAACATTTTATTGACACCATAAATAAAGCTTTGGCATTCCCCTTAGTCCCAGGTCAAATACAACACGTGGAATATCTTTACTATAATAATATCAAAGCTCGTGCGGTGGTCACTTTTTGTTCCCTGGATGTTACGAAACAGGTGTGGTTACATAAGGACTCTTTGGCTAGGGCGGGTATTTTTATTTCAAGACTCTTTGAAAACTCAACCACTCCTATGAGTCTAGTCCCCTCCATCTCATACAGAACTGATTATCCCTCTCTTTTGCTAAATAACAAACCTTTGATAGAGCTAGACTCTCAAGACCACTTAAGAAGAGACCCTCCTGTAGTCCATGAACTCCTGGATCCGATGATTACTTTCAGTAATAATCCTAATCCTAAATCTGGTTTAACAATTACTAAGCCCTTTATTAATATGAACAACCCATTGTGTTGTCAGAATTCGAATAGGACCCCTTTTTTCACTTCAGAGGATGACTACATTTTAAGTCCCCCCCCCCCCCCGTGTCAGGTCCAGTCATCGGCTGGAGATGAAAATTGCCATGAACCCTGGAAGCTAGATTTGCCACTGGAGGAGGAACAAGCTCTATTGCAGTCCTTCAATCTTCTGCCAGCCCGCGAAAGGAACAAAATCATTGACAGATTTCTGCAACTTATTTTGAGACTCTCTACTTCTCATGAACAATTAGTCAGAGACTTTCCTCCCGACAAAGTCGAAATCCAAGAGGAGAATGCTGATTCAAACTTCCCTCTTCCAAAAGTCCAGCCTACCTACCAAATGAGGTCAATTCCTCAATTATCGATCGACCTTCCTACAGTCCCGCCGAGGACGTCTCCAACTACATTAAGCCGGAATCGTCATAGTAACCTCCGCCTTGATTCGGAAGTAATGAACTCCAACTGACAGTTGCAGCTTTTGTCATGGAATATAATGGGCTGGTTTAACAAATTTGCAGAGGACGATGCCTCTCTCTTCCTCCAGCAATTTAAGATTATATGCCTGCAGGAAACCTGGACGACATCAGATTCTCTAGTCTTTTTAAATGGTTATCGAGTTTTCACTCTTCCAGTGGCCAAAGTCAATAATAGAGGGAGAGGTAGTGGGGGTCTTTGTATTTTTGTTTCTGTTGATCTCCCGGTTGATATACAGGTTCTCAATCCAAACTGTGGTCACTATATTCAAGGCATTCGATTACATGGCCCCATTTTGGGGGATCTTATTGTTATAAATGTTTATTTTCCCCCTCATATGGCCAAAAGGTTAGATTCAGGTTGTGTCTGGGATCATCTCTCGGAACACATAACATCGCTAGAACTTCGATTCCCCTCTCATAGAATTATACTATGTGGGGATTTCAATGCTAGACTGGGTTCCGGTCTTGTAGAAGGGCCTGAATCTAATCATGGTCAATTATTACTATCTGCTCAAATGGCCAGGGTCTCCCAAGATAAGGTTATTAACAAACAAGGTAGGAGACTTATTGAGCTCTCCCATAAACACCTCTTTGATTGCCTACATGGTTCAGTTATTGACCAATCAAATGGAGCATATACTTACCTCTCCTCTAGGGGAGCCAGTGTGATAGACTACACACTGGTTTCAAGTACTTTAACTAAAGAGGTATGTAGATTCAACGTCTTAGATAGAATTGATAGTGACCATTTTCCTACCTCAACGACTTTGAATTTGCGCTCCCCCCTCCCTTCTCCTGTACTCCCTGATATGGATGGTCTCCAAATTGCAGACCGTAGAATACGATGGACCCCAAACTTACAAACGGAACTAATGCAATTATTAAACGACAGTACCTTGCATTCTATTAATAATATTAATTATGAGATTGATGCACTTAATGCATATCAGAATATTATCTCTTTCTTTAAACCCTTGCTGTCTCGGAAGAATTCTTCTAAGTCTGCTCGATTAAGATCTAAGAGGTGGTATGATTATGAATGCAAAGCAGCTAAGAGAGTATTAGTAAATTATGCCCGCAGATCTAGGAGGGGATCATCTGCATTCTGTCATGAACATCTAGTACATCTTCGTTCTTCATACAGATCCATGTTGAGGCAAAAAAAAGGACAGGTTTGCGAGAGCTCAATGGGAACGACTCAGTCAAGTGCTACATGAGGGTAATGAACGATTATTTTGGGATTTGGTTGCTGGTGGTACGGGTGCGAACAGGTACCCTATTAACAACCAAATTTCTGCAAGGATATGGTATGAACACTTCTCTAAACTTTATGCAGCCCCATCTATAAGTTCTGTGCTTTGGCCTATTAAAGAGTTAGATTTGCCCCCCTGGCCCCCGGTTACAAAAACCCAAATTAAGTCCCTCATCTCCTCGTCAAAAAGGGGTAAGGCGCCAGGGGGTGATATGATCCCAGCTGAACTTTTTATCAACTTTCCAGATTGGTGGGCCCCCATTCTGGCTAATCTGTTTACTCAGATTAATGAAACGGGCATTATGCCCGAGGGATGGAAACAAAGCACTGTCATCCCCATTTTTAAAAAAGGAGAGAGACAAGATCCTAATAATTATCGGCCCATTAGTTTACTTAATGTAGGTGCCACATTATATAGCAAATTTCTCCTGCTCAAGTTAGAGGAGTGGGAAGTGGACAACCTACTCATTCACCCAGAACAAGCGGGTTTTCGGAAAGGGCAGAGCACTATCGATCATTGCGCTACTCTACATTTTATAGCTAGGCAGTCAATGATAGGCCCCACAAAACATCTTTATGCCGCCTTTATCGATCTGGTGGCAGCTTTTGACTCTATCGACAGAGACCGTCTATGGGCCAAGCTCGCTAACACCAATATAGACAAACGTCTATTACACCTAATCAGAGAAATCTACTCTGATAATTTCCTTCGAATTAGAATGGGTAACAATTTGTCAGATCCAATTATGGCAAATAAGGGTGTAAAGCAGGGTTGCCCTTTGGCTCCGGCTTTATTTAATCTGTATCTAAATGACATAGTTGTTGAACTGATGGGACCAAAATTTTTTCCACCTTCAATAGGTGGGAGAAAACTCTCAATCCTATTATATGCGGATGACATGATTCTCATGTCTCTTACTCCCATAGGCCTAAGGAGGCTTTTGTCCAAGCTGGACGATTTCTGTAAAAAAGAATCACTACAGATCAATTACCATAAAACAAAGACAATGGTCTTCGGGAAAAGATCTATTAAATATAGATGGGCCATAGGAGAACATCCAATAGCCCAGTGTTGCTCGTTTAAGTATTTAGGGATTTTATTCCAAGATTCTCTCTCTTGGAAAGAACATATTGCAGCCGTTAAACTTACAGCTTTAAAATCCCTTGGGATGATTCTTAGATTTTATAGAACTGAGGGGGGTCACCTGATTGCTCCCGCCCTAAAAATATTCCAGAATAAAGTTCTTTCACAGATTACATATGGGGCTGCCATTTGGGGTTGGTCGATCCCTCTTTTCTCCACATTAGAAGCGGTCCAAAATAACTTTTTAAGACGGCTCTTGAGTTTACCTCCTGGGACTCCTTCAGCATTGATGAGAGCAGAAGTGGGCTTACTCCCTGTTAGCGCCCGTATACATGAAACTCTGCTGATATACTGGTCCTCCCTAACTAACGCAACTTCTAGGATACTAGTCAAGGCGTGCCATGAAGTTGCTGTTAAGGATAGGTTTTGGAGCTCAAAACTTCGAGCGATTCAGCTCCATTATCATATCTCTAATCAGTCAAATTTACTACTAGATAAGTCTGAACTTCGTAAACAGATACAAAACCACTGTATATGGATGGATAACCTGACAATTTTGAATTCCAACTTTTCATCATGGTTTGGGGTATATAAAAAAGACCACTCCATTGCAAATTATCTCTTACTCCCCCTTCCGGTCCATTTACGACATGCCTTCACATCTCTGAGATTTCAGACGATGCCAAATGCCTTTATGTTTGGCCATTATCTTCAGATTCCGAGAGATCAGAGGAAATGTGTATGCTGCTCCCAAAAGGTGGAAGATGTCTTGCATTACATATTGGATTGCCCCATTTATGCTCAACCAAGATCCCAGTTTCTTAATCCCCTTCCCAATTTCCAAGGGCCTGACCGGGCATCCCAAACTATTTTTTATCTTTTGTCCGATATGGACTATAGGGTTACTTACAGGGTGGCTCACTTTGCCCTCACGGCTCAAAAAATGCGGGCTAAATATATTATTGACCAAGGTTTTTAAATCTTATATAGGCTCTATCGAAGAACGTATATTTAGTTTTATTATAGTTATATTGACTAAAGCTTTTAAATCTTGTATAGGCTCTCTCACTGAATGTTTTTCTTTCCTCCTTTTAACTTTTGTTTTAATTGGTCTTACATGATTTTATACTTTGTTATTATATACGTATGTTGTGATGGCCTATGGCCTGGCAATAAATAAATTCTTGGATACTTACAACATAAGAGAGACCCAGCTAAGCAGTTGTTTTAGAGATCAGATATCCTAATGCTTCCAGTGATTGGTACAAAAATGTGTAAGTACCTAAATTGTTCCCTGGTCTCAGTGGCATTCATAATCACAAAATGCCAAGGGCATGATGTGCAGGTGCAAACTTTTGATGACAATGGCTATGACTGATCTGCACGAATCTCTCATGAATCCATAGTAGCAGCTGTTCCTTGTCTCCTTGTAGAACTCTGTGCCAGCCTCCTGTCCCAAATTACCCATTGAGCCTATGCCTATGATCACCATGTAATTAAAGCAGATGAGTGTCAAGAGACTGCAGAAATGATAACCAATAATTTTGGGGCTGCTTGTATTTGTGAAAGAAGAATAGAGGCCATATCCGATACACACAACCACCCGGGCCAATTGATAGATTTGCAGCCTTGCCAAACTTTAGATTTTTAATGGCATTAGAAAGAGGCTCATAAACATAAATCTGCTTTACAGATCCTGATAACAGGCCAGGGGAGGAGGAAGAGAGGGTTGGGTTTTGCAATCCTAATTCTTTTCTGAGCATTTAGGACTGTGGCTTACATGCAATTCATGGAGGAAATACGCTAATGGAATGTGATCTTAATTTGGGGGCTACCTCTTTTTATCAGGTTCTTGATCGGAAACTCAATCCTATTTAATATCATGCTAGACATTCTTCTAGTCAGTCATCAGTAGCCTTGCTGCACCCCTGCAAGTTACCTGCGGCAGCCAATGAGGTGAGGTTGTATGTAGTACTTGGCTACTGCCACTGAGTGGCAATCAAGAGAGAGGTAAGAGTGGGTCCTATTTTCTTATGTAGGCATCGTGAAGTAGCTGTAGAAGCAGTGGACAGTTAGGTTAGGTTAGTAGCATACTGCCACATGGCTTCTGACTAGCTGCTTATGCTCATGTTGGATGCTGCTGAGCAGTCAGTAGCTATACACCTTTGCAGAGCGGACCCAGCAACCCCTCCCTCCAGTCCATTGCCACATAATACTCACTGCTAAAGGAATGGGGCACCCCACCCTTGCTTGCCACTCAGCAGTAACAGCTGAGCACAACATTATGTCCCATCCCACTGACTGCTGCTATGATTTTTCACCCAATGTATGTATGAATGAATGAATGAATCTTTATTTTTACCCCGCCCTTTTTCCAAAACTGGAACTCAGGGCAGCTTACAAATAAAAACTACACATAGGTAAAAAAAACATACAAAAATATACAATTAAAATAGAATTAAACTATTCGTGACATTAAAACCAGGAAACATACACTTAAGATACTAAGACAATTTAAAACATTAAGAATAGGACCATAGAACAATACAACAGACCTTATGAGGCCCTATCTTAAACATCTTCTAGTCCAAAAGCCTGTCGGAATAAAAAAGTCTTTGCCTGCTGACGGAAGGATAGCAAGCAAGGGGCCATTTGTGCTTCCCTAGGAAGAGAGTTCCAGAACCTGGGGGCAGCCACCGAGAAGGCCCTATCTCGCGTCCCCACCTATCTCGCATCCCCACCAATCTCACTTGCGAAGGTGTTGGGACTGAGGTGTATGCAACTGTTTGTGGTAGTATATCATAATGCCATTGTATAAATCTATGGTGCAGTCACATTTAGAATACTGTGTACAGTTCTGGTTGCCTCACCTCGACAAGGATATTGTAGAGTTGGAAAAGAGTCAGAAAAGCGCAACCAGAATGATCAAGGGGGTGGAGTGACTCCCCTATGAGGAAAGGTTGCAGCATTTGGGGCTTTTTAGTTTAGAGAAAAGGCAAGTCAGAGGTAACATGAAAAGTGTATAAAATAGGCATGGCATGGAGAAAGTGGATAGGGAAAGTTTTTCTCCCTCTCTCATAACACTAGAACTCATGGACATCCAATGAAGCTGAATGTTGGAAGATTCAGGGCAGACAAAAGAAAGTACTTCTTCACCCAGAGCTTAGTTAAACTGTGGAATTACTCCCACAAGAGGCAGTGATGGCCACCAACTTGGATGGCTTTAAAAGAAGATTAGACAAATTCATGGCAGGTAAGGCTATCACTGGCTACCAGCCATGATGGCTGTGCTCTGTCACCATAGTCAGAGGCAGCATGCTTTCAAAAACCAATTGCCAGTAGCTGCAGGAGGGGAGAGTGCCCTTGCACTCGGGTCCTGCTTATGGGCTTCCCATGGGCATCTCGTTGGCCACTGTGAGACCAGGATGCTGGACTAGATGGACCATTGGCCTGATCCAAAAGGCTGTTCTTATGTTCTTAATTGAACTGGCCTTAGAGTCATCACCACCCCAATATGCTGTAAGTGACCTTTTGAGAATATGTGGGATACTATAGCTAGTATGTTGGAGTAGGAATAATACAGAAATGTGGTAAGAAGTAGGAAAATGGTGCCTGCTAAGGAGGTGGTGGAAAAAACACAGATGGAAAGAAAAAGGCATTTGCACAATTCAGAGGAGCCTCTTTTACATGCACGGAGCCTTGCACGGGGGAGTAGTGGTGAGTGGAACAAGCAAGGTCTCTGCTTCTGGTGTATGTATGTGTCAATTATTGTCCTAATGGTGGTGGTGGTGGTTTTGGTATAGTTGCACACATTGGCTTGGATCCCTGGTGAGCCAGGAGCATTCAAGTTCCATTGAAATGAATGGCTTGACTCCTGAGATCCTCTGATCTGGCTGGGGCTTCAATTGGCAGAAGAGAGATGTGGCCATTTCTGTTGATTCCCCCTTCCACTTTGCATCCTGCACCACTCCATAATCTGCTTCAGCAGGTTGGGGACCTCCAAACAGTGTGGGAAGTGACACAGAAAACTACAGGGGTATCAGAAAAATGGTTTCAACAACCCTGGCCTGGCAGTGGAAGCTTCCACCAGATCAGAGTCCCTTCACAGAGGGGCGGCAACTCAAGGACCAAGCCATTCATTTCAATGGATCTTGAATGATTGTGCCAAAAGTCTTTAATATATATGTTTATTAGTTCAATATATGCCAATTTACAGGATATTTTGTATGCAAAACGATACCATGCTTCCCATTTATAACAGTTATAAGCTCAGGGAGCAGCAAACCAAATGCCAAGATTAATACAGTCAATTACCATGCCTTCATACTTCAAGGCACTGAAGAAAACCCACCCACTGAATCATTGTAGCAACTGCAAAATACAGTTATTGGAATTAAAATATATACCCAATACGAAAAGTATGCATATCATAAACTGTTAAGAAATGTATATGCTCTCCCCTTAAGAAGGGGGATGGGTTTCTCTTTTAGCAAAACAGTGGGAGAGGAAACTCCTTTTAGGATAAACTAAACCCAAACCAAGGAATGCAAAACCCCGCCAAAGTCAGAGCCTTAAGTCTCCTTCAGCCAGTGATCACCGGGGAGGAGGTATGGGATTGCAACCATATGGGTGGGCCTGGACATATGGTCATTTCCATTTGACCAGCACTCTTCTTCCTGGTAGGGTGCTGACTGCATGGGGGAAACATATGCAGTTTGTTGCACTGTACGCACATTCTCCAGTGATATGGCATTTCATCACGGTTCCCTTTGGAATGTGCAGATAGCAAGTATTGTGCTGTACTGGAACATGTTGCCAGCTGAATTGCTTAGCTTAACTCACAACACAATGTCATCTTCCACCACACATTTCATGCTCACTCTCCTCTCACTGCACAGCCACTCCATGCCTCCCTCAGCCTGTCCCATCTGTTGATGTGACACAGACCCTCCAGTATTCCAAATAGGGCAGAGCAATTATAAGCAAAAATAGTCTTCCAAATGTCTCCATCCTGTTTGATTTCACAGAATAGTCTCTCAGAAAGGGGAGGAAATTCTCCAAACTTTCAGTGGGAGCTTGAAAGAGAAAGTTCTCAGATAGCTTATCAGAAAATTGTCTGTGAAATTTCAGTCCAGTTCTACAGTGTGGCGTAGTGTTTAGAGTGTTGTACTATTGCCTGGGAGACCAGGGTTCAAATCCCCACACAGCCATGAAGCTCACTGAGCGACCGTGGGCCAGTCACTGCCTCTCAGCATCAGAGGAAGGCAATGGTAAAACCACATCTGAATACCTCTTACCATAAAAACTCTGTTCATAAGGTCGCCATAAGTCAGAATCGACTTGAAGGCAGTCCATTTCCATTTTTCTACAAAACAGAGAGAGAAGGATTCAAATAAACAGCCCAACATTAAGACAAGGGTGTGTGAATCAGCACTGGCACTCTAAATTTATAACACTGAAAATTTAATTGATCCGTTGTTTTTCCTGACTTTCTAGATAATCTCCAAAAGTCAGAATCAGACCAAAAAAATGATTTTTTTAAGAAAAAGAAAAGGCAAAGAAGAAAACCAGTCTGATGAATGTGATAAAGGCAATTATCTCCAGAAATATGGACTGAGAGTGACCAGCTGACAGATGCAGTGATCTGCAGTAGAGTGGTCTTTAAAAATACTTAATTGCTTACTGGGGGAAAAACAGATTAAAGGGGCTTCATTTTTCTGAGTTTCAAATTGATTTCCTTTGTGCATTCTGTTTATGTATAAAAATAAAGGCTATTCATTTATGTCAATGAACAATTTGAGAAACATATCAGAATATTTATTGCTTACCCTTCAGTTCAGGTTTGAGATATTCTGTTATATATCACAATTCCTCTTGAAATTACCATGGCTATAGTAGCATTTGATTAGTCCTGCATGGTGGAGGATTAATGCAAAAATTGAAGTAATGAGTGGCAAAGATATATTTATGTAGCAAAGAACTTATTTGAATATCATAAATGAGCCATAACTGTCATCACTGGCCCCTGATTTTCTCCAATTTTCAAGGGAGTAATCCAACTGCACATCCTCCGTGGCGCAGAGTGATAAGCGGCGGTAACGCAGCCGAAGCTCTGCTCACGGCCGGAGTTCGATTCCAACAGAAGGAGGAAGTCGAATCTCCAGTAAAAGGGGTCGAGGTCCACTCAGCCTTCCATCCATCCGTGGTCGGTAAAATGAGTACCCGGCATATGCTGGGGGGTAAAGAAAGGCCGGGGAAGGAACTGGCAATCCCACCCCATATATACGGTCTGCCTAGTAAATGTCGCAAGACGTCACTCTAAGAGTCGGAAATGACTCGCTCTATAAGTGCGGGGACACCTTTACCTTTAATCCAACTGCTGTGACTGAACAGCCATAGCATGGGCTGCGCTGAATGTTCATCCATTAGAAAGGATGCTTTTTTGAAAGGAAGGTGAACTATTCCCCCTCCCCAAATCCTTAGAGCTGAGCATGTTTCCTTCTTTCACACCTCTTTTCAGTCATTTTTCATCCAATCTGTTTCTGCTTTGGTATCTTATTTCCCGTTGCTTCCAGCTTCTGTCTCCTTCACTGTCTAACCCCAGCCAGCCAACTGAGGAACATGTAGTGACATATGTACATGATATGCAGTGTATGGGAGGTCAGCTATTATCAAAGGTGCTATGGACTCTGAAGATGCACGAGTACAGGGTGAAAGGGACAAATGAGCTAAGCAGAAGGCCCATCAAGCAAATCCTCTCATGACTGTCTACCATCTGGAAACCTATGTCTTCACTGTGGGAGGCTGTGTGGATCTAGGATTAGCCTCCACAGTCACTTACAGACTCACAGTTAAGACGTTATCTTGGAAGACAATCTTACTTGGCCACGATTGATTGCCAATGACAAGACAATGATGTAGTGACAACATCACCGAAGGCAAATGGAGGCAACTGAAAGTGATGCAAGTGCTTCTTTGGCTGGTTACATGGTTGATCCAAACCAGCTAGATCACCAATTGCACAGTCTGAAAAATTGAGAAAGTGAGCATTTTCCACTGCTGCTGAAAGTGTGTGAAAAATACCATCCTTTCACCTCAGCTTTAATCATAGTCTAAAGCAGCCTTTCCCAACCAGTGTGCCTCCAGATGTTGTTGGACCACAACTCCCATCAGCCTCAGCCAGCATTGCCAATGGTCAGGAAAGATTGAAATTGTGGTCCAACAACATCTGGAGGCACACTGGTTGGGAAAGGCTGGTCTAAAGCCACTTTTTATGAATAGTTGGCTTGATTGTGCACTGGGATGGGAAACCTGTGGACCTCTAGATGTTGCTGGACTATAACTCCCATTATCATCGACCATTGTGGCTGAAGCCAATGGGAGCTAGAGTCCAACAACATCTGGAGGCTCACAGATTCCCCTTCCCTGGTTCAGCAAATTTTTGGCTCATTTCGAGTCACCTTCTATTCTGTGAAAGTTGAGTAAGAATGGAGATAACAAAGGCCATAGATGGAGTGTGTGTAATGTAATGTAATGTAAAGTCATGTCATCAGTAGTATCCAGTAGTCATACAACCACATTCCACACAGGACTTGAAACAGTAGCTTGTTTTAGCTAGAAAGTTATCTAGAAGAAGAACTGTATTTTCCCAATAACAAAATATTGTTAGTTGAGTGCTGGGGCATATACTATATTCCTACAACAAAAGCAACAACTTGGACAACAACTCACACAGAGGGCATTTGGATCACATGCAGAAAAAGAAAAACAACCACACATTTACTGTGGTTAGCATATTGGACCAGGACCCTAGAGATGCAGGTTCAAATCCCTACTCAGTCATGAAGTTCACATGGTGACCTTGGGGCAGTCACCATGTCTCAGCCTAATCTATTGTGAAGATAAAAGGGGAGGGGGACCATGTATGTCACCTTGAGCTCATTAGAGGAAACGGTAGGAGTATAACTGTCATGTAAAGACAAATAATTGGGTGTTAGAACAAATTAAACCAGAACTATCACTAGAAGCTAAAATGATGAAACTGAGGTTATCATACTTTGGACACATAATGAGAAGGCATGATTCACTAGAAAAGACAATAACGCTGGGTAAAACAGAAGGGAGTAGAAAAAGAGGAAGACCAAACAAGAAATGGATTGATTCCATAAAGGAAGCCACAGACCTGACCGTACAAGATCTGAACAGGGTGGATCATGACAGATGCTGTTGGAGGTCGCTGATTCATAGGGTCACCATAAGTCGTAGTCAAAGGCACATAACAACAACAACAGAATTATTTACAAAGGCTGCAAGGGAGAAAGGAGCCCATAATAAGGCTCAGAGACAGAACAATATGGGCGGTCTTGTCGCTATCTTATAACCTCTCTTCCCATTTGTTGAAGAATGGATGAACGAGGCAAGGACACTGTTAAAAAGTTTATACTTGATATTCAGTAGAGCATGCTATTTCTCTAAAGTGGTTGAGATATTCAGCTAATTTTTTGTTTAACTGTAAATGATGTTTAGTTCAAAACACAGCCCAGAGAGAGGATAGAGGGGAAAGAGGGATGGTTAAGGAAAAGGGAGTAAGGCTGTCACATCAAGACCTTCATTTCTCTTACATTTCACTGAAGTGCTGACAAATATTTTCAGATATATTTGATTGCATCTGTTATGCACAACCTTTTCTTTAACATGCAAGTCTAGAACATTCTCTGTCCAAGTTTCTATGGCCAGGGCCTGTTTGGATTTCAGGAACTGTATTGCAAACTTTCTTGGTTGCTTCCGGCTTTTCTGTGGATTTCCCTCCTCCATGAACCTTATATGTAGTTTAGATGCAAACTATCTCTAAGCTGACAAGCAAGGATAAGACACTTGTATTGTTATTTACCAATATCCATAGAGTCTTCTAAATGTTGGTTTCTGGTTTTAGCGTAGGACCCACTAGAGGCCACTGGTGCATTACATTAGAAAAGTAATCTCTCCAGCAGCTTCTCTCAGAGAATCAGCTGTGTTACCCAGAGAAGAGAGGAGCCAATTCATCTACAGCAATGAAATACTACAAGCAGAGCCCTTTGTTAAAAATAGAGCAAAATTGCTGATGTTGTTTTTTAAGGTCGACAACATTCAACAATGATTTCACACAAATTCTCTTCTTATTTTGTTACAGTAAGTAGATAGATAGAAAGAACACTCTCCTCAGCAAAAAGCCTTCAGCGACAGCCACACTAAGAGCTTCAGAATGAAAGTTAGAAGCAATTTTCAGGAAATTAGTGTCTGGAAGCTGTATTGAATGTTTTACACAGCAACTGTGAGGTGGAGTGTATTTATTAGGCACTTTAATGTAGTCTTTAATCTGTCAGTCAACAGTATGAAGGCACTTTATTAAAGGTATAGAGGGCATACAGCCAGTTCTCTCCTGATCTGGTAACTTGCCTCGTTCATTGTAGAGGCGTAGGAATCTGAAAGTGAGGGATAAAAGCAATGGGACATGCAAGCTCTTTAGCTGAATGATATTATGGGTATGAAAAAAATTTGCATGCACATAATAAAGTTGAGCTAACCAGGAGTGCTACTTGGAAAAGGTTCCACTTGCTTGAGACTTGTGCAGTAGAAGGACAAACCAAACCTGCAGGATAAACAGAAAAAAAGAAAACTTTTCAGATCACCGAGAATCCTCAGAGCGCTTGCTCTGTTATTTCCCAGCCAACTAGATGACGTTGAGCCACAGAACTAAATGAGGGCTTTATCTGCTTCACACTATCCCACATCAATGAAAACCTTCAGTTGTCGTGTAAAAGGACTGAGGCTACTTTTGCTACTAGGAGCAAGGCAGCCTTGTTGCTGACCCAGGCTCCTTAAAGCCTTTCAGGCTTTGAATCAACACCTTCAATATTAATCTGAAGATAGCAGGCAGCCAGTGCTGTTGTGTCAGAGTTAGTGCTTGCTAGAAGGATAGCTGAGGGGTTCTGTCTTCCCAATAAAGCCAAAGGCAAGAGTCCTGAAGAGAAGTCAACAGACTCCACATTTTTTTTAAAGGGGAGGGATAGGAAATGGCACAGCATTCAAAATATAGCATGGCTAGGTAGGGGAAGCTCTTGTATGAATGCATCTTGCAGTGGACTCTCCATTAGAGGACACTAATGTAGCCAATGTCCACAGCATTTCACTTGAATTTACTTCCTAGCAGCAGGATTCAGCAGTTCAAATAACTGGAGTTCTACTACAACCGCATTTCTTGCTGGGGTGCTGTCATCTAAACAGCTTAGTGACAGCTGCACAGTGCCCCATGAGAAAGCAACAGCATCTGGAAAAGCACAACTGTTTGCAAATGTATGTTGAGAAAGATTTCAAAAACACACAGGACAGGAAGATTCTATAACCCCCACAAATTTTCTAAACATCCCCCTAGTTGCTCTAAACTTGTTAATGTCCAGGGTAGGGAGTGTTGGAAACTCACCTGACAAATATAATTAGTTTGATCAAAACTTTTGGGGCTTCTGTCAACATTAATCAGGGTGGGATTTTTTTTTGTCTAAGTAGGAGTTTTCCACATTTGTTTTAAATTTGGTTTTAAGTAAAACTCAGAGATAGCCTAAGGATGTTCATAATAAACACACTGAGAAATGTTGCTAATTTTACTGTAACTCTTTTGACTTGCTTTGAAATTCCTGAAATGTTTCTCATGATGAGGAACAGCCAAACTTGCTTTAAACTGTGCTCTAGACATAATTTTGGCAGCAGTTCTAATCTAGGTAGGCCTTCTCAGAACTCCCCATCACCTGCACACTACAAGGTGTGAACAAACTTAATAACTTGTGTCACTGCCTTGGACGAATGAATGACTAACTTATTCCAAAAGACTGCTGATTCTGCTGTGCTAAGGAATCCAGGGAGTACCTTATGCCTGGAACCTTAAATTAAGCTGCTCTCTCTGTAGTTTGATAAGGAGAGAATAGCTGTTTGTGATCATGTCACATAAAATGGCAATAAGCATCATACAAAAATCATACAAATATTGCTAAAACAATTAAGAACATAAGAAAAGCCCTGCTGGATCAGGCAAATGTCAATATCCCATCTAGTCCAGCATGCTTCTCTCACAGTAGCCAACCAGATGCCCGTGCAAAGCCCACAAGTAATTCTTGAAGCTGAATCAAGAACTGTATATGTTGGTTTCATTCAGATATCACATTGTCAATTCTCCAAACCATGGCTTGAAGGATTAGGAATAAGAGAGACAAGCAAGTGTTCCCTCCTTCCCTCTTACACACACCTCAATAGATGTCTGAATTGGCAAACTGTGATTGGACTGGTCCCTCCAGATTGGGATTATTGTTTGCAGCTCTGGTTTGGACAGATCACTTAAACCACAGTTTTCTGGTTCAGATGCCATGAAAACATGTGGTTTGAGAAAACTAGGAGATCTCCTCTAAAGACAGGCATGTGAGGGATCCCTTGGACTCATTGCTTATACCCAGTCCTCTAAATTATGGTGATGTGGTGTCTGAATGTGGCCATTAAGTCTTCTTTCTGGTGTTAAAGATCATATTTCTAAAATTAGTGGCCAGGTTCTAAAGAAATGCACAACTCGTTCTGCATGGAGAAAGGGGCTTGCTGTTTCTCAGACATCATCCCCCACCCCACCCCTCATGCCACATAGCCACTTTGGAAACTGAGGGGGATTTCTGAAAAGCATTTTGTGATGTGGTAAGAACATGTCTAAACTAACTATTTTGAGCCTTATCATTGTGCCTAAGTTATATTCTAACTGTATATTTGTACTGTGTTGTTTTTAAGAAATAGAAATGGGAATGCCAACATACAGAAATGGGGATATAGAAATGGGAGTGCCAATGTATATGTGCTCCTATGTAGGAGTCTAATGCATTCTGAAAAGCAAGATTCCTTTTGTGTGTGTGTGTGTGTGTGTGTATGATAGAAAGGTAAATATGTTGTAGATTAGCAAGCCTTCAGCAGCAATGAAAGCTTCTTAGGCTTAAAGGAAGGGAAACCCCAAATGTCTGGTTTCTTAAAGCACCTCCTCCGAGTAGTCCCTCTCAGAATCCTGCTTGCTTATCTTCCCTGTAATGTGACACACACCTAAGAGCGTGATATAGTTTAATATACAGTAGGGGCCCACTCATATGGAGGGTTACATTCCAGACCTCTGCCAAAAAGCAAAAATCGCCAAAAAGCAGAACTCCGTCAATGGGACCTGACGCTCTGCTGCTGAGCGCGTCATGCCAAAAAACGCCATAAAAGCGGAACAAGGGCCGTATGAGTGGGGCCTTATTCTAATTGAAAACTGCCGTATTAGCAGAATGCCGAAAAGCAGGGCCCTACTGTAATGTTCAATAAGCCTGCCTATAAGACATGGGCAATGTCTTACAATATTCTTCTGCGTCAACAGCAGCAGTGAATGCCTGGGTATGTACCAGTTCTCAATGAGGTGGTCTGGGCTTTGTCACTTCATTATGCGGGCAGGGGCTCACAGGACTGAATGCTTCCCCAGTCAAAACAATACCTTCTACATAAAAAGCCAGCATGTTGGAAAGAAGAGTTCTAGCAAAGCTCTGGTATCCTACTTTTTGATGTGCAGGAAATTTGTGGAAGCACTCAGTCTGGTGAGTCCCCACCTGCAGTCTGAAGTGGTAAGTCCCAAGCACAAGAACCATCTCACTGCAAACTAGGACGAGGCCTGAGGGACATATCATTGCTCAGATTCTCTCCATTCATTATACAATTGCAAATTCTGAACTCCAGTAACATCATCCTTTGTATCAAGAGTCTCTTATCGGTGCCAAAATTATCAATGCTACAAATTCAGACTGTCACCTTTATTGTGCAAACAAATCAGAGGCTGGCGTTATGATTTCCAGATAGCTGTGAATATGAACAAACAATGAGATGAATTTTTTGAAGACAATTTGTCCCTGCAGAATTCCAGCAAAGCTTTTCCTGTGGACATAGTTTGAATTAGTCACATTCTTTCCAAAAGGAATTTGAGAGACAATCAGCATTTGCTGACACAACATAAAAGCTTAGTTACCTGACAACTTACTATCTTGACCATTTTCAACTGCGGCTTTTGATGCCTCCCTGCACTGAGCCACTTTATATATTACCTGCAGCGGGAATTGATGCAACATAGCTGCTCCAATGCCACTTTAGGTAATGAAGGAACCAATCCCAATTCATCTGGACCCTGTCCCCAACTTTGGCTGATATCTGGGCTAGTAAATGAGTATCTGGGCTATTCAACTTCAGACTATTGGTGGGGCTCAAATGATCAAATACTTCTATGGAAAAAACCCCTGCTATTAGAAAAATAGCATATCAGGGAGAAGGCTAGGCTAGAACTCTTTTCTCCCTCACATCTAATTTTCTATGTGCATGGATTTTCTTTTTTAAAAGAGGAGCATTCAGTCCTGCAAGGCCTCAGTTGAAGGCTGAGTCGGTACAGCTCAGATGCAGTTATACTCCTTCAGTAAGAACAAGGCCTCTGGTTCACCTGATACACATTTCCCAGAACTAAGTAATAACATAAGAATATAACAGCCTGCTGGATCAGGCCAGTGGCCATCTAGTCCAGCATCTTGTTCACACAGTGGCCAAAGAGATGCCCATGGGAAGCTCATAACTTTAGACTGGGGGTGGTGATATTGCTTTCTCCCACAAGTGCTAGTTTTCTAAATGCATGTGAGGGTACTCAGTTAAGCAGCAAAAACTGCTGAGGAGCTGAGTATAAGTCCTGCATGGGACCTTGTTGATACTGATTCCACTTCTTGGGCAAGGGAAGGGAAAATAGCAGTAACTGTGAAGAGCTGCATTTATGCATGGCAGAGGAGAAGAGCCCAGGTAAACTGAAGTTCTGAAGCACAAGGTGCTGCATTCCTTTAAGAAAATGGGCTGGAGCAAACATCCTTTAGTTTGCTGCTGGTTTTTACAGAATTACCATCAATGGTTACAGAGTTTCTGAAGCCCATGGAGAACTCATAATGTCAGGCAAAAGTTTGCTTTGAGTCATTAGCGAGATTATGATTTTAACAATGTGCTGTAATAAATATAAATAGTGCTGGGCAGGAGGTCACTGTGTTGTTTTAACATCTGTCTCAACCATGTGATTGTCTATCTTGAAATGGGGAAACATTAAATTAATACTAATTAGCATCAATTAATAATGGAGCATAAATGATAACTTCACGAACAAATAGAAGCTGAAGCTTATCTTGAAGTCTAGGTCTATGAATGTAACAGAATGACTTGCTGAAGCTCCATTTTCATTAACATTTTAACAAATCATGGCTTAATTAGCACAAATTCCTGGGTCTCATTCACATGCACCTGGTATTTGTCTCTTAATTTACAGAGGCCAAACATCAGCCCTTTGAAACAGGTACCATTCAGTTTGCAACCTAGAAACGGAACCTAATTTTAAAGAAATGCTAGCATGCTATCATCTCAATAAATGGATTTTAAAAAACCTCACAAAACCACACTGCACACAAATGAACTCGTTTAAATTATAGGTTGACCTTCTGCTAGAAATGTTTACAGTTGCAGCAATATGGTTTGTGTTGCTGTTAGTGTTCCATTGTTTCAACAGTATTTTGTCATGACTAACTCTGTTAAAATTTGAAGGAGAATTTTTTTTACTGCATACCTTAGAAAAGGGTTTTTTTCAAATATAACGTTTGTGATGGTCTTCCTTTGTGAGAAGAAAAAGTAATCCAGTCAATATTATGAATATACCTTGACATTTACATATTCCCGAAAATAATACAGCTGATGACTAGGACTCAAAAGAGCTTCTCTCTTACCCAGTAGGGTTATCTTATTCTCCCATCCCTTTTGAGCATCAGATTTGCATGCTACATCACAAACTGCTTTTGAAAGACCTCGACATTACAAACGTAGTTTGCTGTGTGGCATTAATGTGACACCAGGGAGTTGCTGTTTGAGAAACACAAGTCCAAATGCCTCTTGGGCACACAGAACTAGTTGCGCGAGTCTTCGAATTTTGCTTCACATACGCGCGCGCACGTGCGTGCGTGCATGTGTGTGTAGAAGATTAACCAACAGATCCACTGAGGAAAGCAAAGACAGGAAGACAGATCCACAGCGCATGTATCATAGGATATTTGCTTGTTCATTTTTTCAAAAATGAAAGTTATAGCCTCGTTAGTTACATTTCTTCAAAGTTCATAAATATTTCTGTCTCACTCAAGATAGAGGGCATTTCACTTTCCATAAAAGCTCTACAACGATCCTGTTATTAAAAAGAAAAGAAAAAAGATTTATCGCCAAGCCAAAGCTGCTCAGGCACACAGTCGTTTCCCCCAATCCATTCAGTCAGTACATCTAAATGGCCTTTCATTCTACCCTGTAGTTCGGATTAAATTGTTTATTAGAATTTTTGTGCATTATTAAAAAAGAAAGGAAATTGTAGCCCTTTATTTTAAAGATTGCAGCAATAAAAATTTAGATGATTCAAATTTATCAAGTGTATTGTATAAGGCAGTAACCGCTGCTTTTTCTTTTTAATACTGCTAAGAGATTCACTGTATTTTGCATCTTGCTTGCAGTTATAAATAAGCAGACTGTTTGCAAGATGCTGCAATGCAAGAGTGAAGGGAGGTTTATATGTATGTATGCATGCATGTATTTATATGGGGGGAAATGATCAGTTACTTAGTGTAATGGAAGTTTTTAAACACAACTCAAACCCCAGCCCAGCAAAATGATACTAAAATTCTTTGTATGAATACTTTATGTTTTTAATATTTGCCTATATGAAAGTAAAGAGTAAATAAGTTGGCCCAGTTTCAGTGATCCCAGAAATGCTCTGTGCATGTAATTCTGTGTTCAGAAGCTGGGTTATTATTAAATTGTGGAGGTTACTTCACATTTCATTTAAAATGTGTATGCATAAAGATATAATCGTGTGTGCAGAAAAAAACAAACATAAGCATCCCAATGTTTTCATGTCACACAAACAAGTTATGTTACAGGCTATGAAGTTGGGACTGGTTGGGACTTCCTGCCCTGAGTTTACAAGGTGATAAATGTGGGTTTTTTTGCCAATTTAGTCATTGAATTTCACATAAAGTGAAATTTTGACAAGGTAAATTTGGATGTTCCTTTCTGGGAGAAACATTGGTGGCCTTTCAAAGGCAACACAAAGTATTTTATAAGCAGTAGTGTAGTGGCAAATTCAGAGGTTCAGGTCCTTTCTTGTCATAGCCACACCCCCTCACAGCCATGTCCTGTTCGAAGATTATAAAATAGTCTGGCCAGGCTTTAAAACTGCTTTGTGCTTCTCTATCACTGTCACTATTTGACTATTCTTTCTCACTGCTAAAGAGCTTGCTTGAATTACTGAATTCAGTGTTTACACGTTTCTCTCCTGTTGCTACCAAACTGCTTGATGATGTAGATGGGATGCAATCATCAGGATTCATGGTCGCTTCTGCTATTATGAAATTCTCACTCTCCACAACTTGGCTTTTTGAGGTAGGAACTAATCAGAACTCCTTTCACCCTGATTGGCTCCAATTAGCAGGAAACAAGGAAGCAAGTTAGAAGACTCTTTTCAGTGGCTAACATGCTCCCCTTTCATGCTAATTGGCTCATAGGACACTGGAGACATAGGGACCCTGCTGGGATCTGGCTCCCTAAGAAGTAAGGGGTCCGAGACCCTGAGATTCTAGATGACTACACCCCTGTTTATAAGACTGAGAAACTTTTTCAGGGAGAGGACAGGTGCACATTCTAGCCACATAATGTATGACATAGCATGGAGTTCAGAGATCAATGGCAAATCATTCTCCCTGAATTGGACCCAGTTCTGCATATACAGGGCATGTATATTCAGAGGAAGGGCAGTGGATCTCTTGTCTCCATCTCCTACCACTGCAAAATGTGTTGCAACTACAGGCAGGAATCACAACTGATGTGTAAATGTGAAAACTGAATGCTTCTTTAGTTTTTTTTCTTGCTAGCACATGACTATGCCTTTGCTTCTAGGAAGCAATTTTTGCAGACATAAAAAGCCAATCCATATTTGGTTATTTTTTTAAAACAAATGCTTGGGTGGCTTAGGCCCATTGGAAGTGAAATGCTTGTGCTTATTCTTAACTGGGTTGTGGACTGCATATTAAATAAGATTGCCTTATAGAAGACTACTTATTCAGTGCAATACACTGGTAGAATATTGTAAAGAGGCTGGAATGTAGACAAAAAGTATTTGTTTTGTGACCAAAACCTCACTAGCATACTCCATTAGAGTAAATTGGACTAATCTGAAGAATGCTAGAGATGCTTTATTCACTATGGGATCTAGGACTGTAAGGAAAGGGTTTTGATGAAACTTTGTTGACAAAGTGCCCCATGATATTCTGATTAGAAAGCTAGCTAAATGTGGGCTGGATGAAACAACTATCAGATGGATCCACAGTTGGCTCCAGAATTGTACTCAAAGAGCGTTTATCAATGGTTCCTTCTCAAACTGGGCAGAAGTAACGAGTGGGGTACCACAGGGCTCGGTCCTGGGCCCAGTGCTCTTTAACATTTTTATTAACAACTTGGATGAGGAGGTACAAAGCACGCTTATCAAATTTGCAGATGATACAAAGTTGGGGGGCATAGCTAATACCGTGGAAGACAGAAAGAAAATTCAAAGGGACCTTGATGGGCTGGAGCATTGGTCTGAAAACAACAGAATGACATTCAACAGGGATAAATGCAAAGTTCTACACTTAGGAAAAAGAAACCAAATGCACAGTTATAAGATGGGGGATACTTGGCTTAGCAGTACGACATGTGAGAAGGATCTTGGAATTGTTGTTGATCACAAGCTGAATATGAGCCAACAGTGTGATGTGGCTTCAAAAAAGGCAAATGCTATATTAGGCTGCATGTCCTGTCCAGAGTCGATACCAGGAGACTGAGACGCTGGTGCAAGTAAATATTGTTTTATTAGAGTAATGGATACATCAAAAGCAGTGCGCTTCATAGAAAACCCTACATTAACTCACTAGGAATCCCTAACTACACTCTTGACATGCTCTGCGATGTAATAAGAAAGTTGACTCAACTCCCCCCCTTAATACTCAGCAGACTTATATAGGGAAAGTTTCTGAGCGCAATCTCTCACTCCTTCGCACACCCGCCCTCTGCCCGGTACGCTTTTCCCACCACCGAGAGCGAGGTGAGGGGGGGGCGAGCCTCCATGGGCTCATCAGACGAAACAGGGTCCTTATCAACAGTCCAGGAAGTAGAGGGCTGAGAAGCGTCAGACGTCTCTAAGTTACTGCAGGACGAAGGGGGGTTACTGCTAATTCACGGCTTGGTGAAGGAGGAGTTACTGCTCTTTCGGAATCCTCCCCTAACTGATCCGTTGGGATGGTTGAAGGCTGAGCGCTGTCCCCAAGGGGGGCTGGGTCACCCATGGGAATTGGCGGCGCATCTAACACACTCCTTTCCTTAATATCTGGAATAGACACAACAACAGCTGGATCTTCTGCGCCTTCTGGCAGTTGAGGCGTCTGCAACTCATGCCTTCCCCCTCCCTGCCCTTCCAGAGAGAGCTGGGGCTCGACACTGCATTAACAGAAGTATAGTTTCCAAATCGCATGAAGTACTAGTTCCCCTCTATTCAGCACTGGTTAGGCCTCATCTTGAATACTATGTCCAGTTCTGGTCTCCGCATTTCAAGAAGGATGCAGACAAACTAGAACAGGTTCAGAGAAGGGCAACAAGGATTGTCAGGGGACTGGAAACCAAGCCCTATGAGAAGAGACTGAAAGAAGTGGGCATGTTTAGCCTGGAGAAAAGAAGACTGAGGGGAGATATGATAGCACTCTTCAAGTACATGAAAGGTTGTCACATAGAGAAGGGCCAGGATCTCTTCTCAATCGTCCCAGAGTGCAGGACACGGAATAATGGGCTCAAGTTGCAGGAAGCCAGATTTCGACTGGACATCAGGAAAAACTTCCTAACTGTTAGAGCCTTACGACAATGGAACCAATTACCTAGAGAAGTAGTGGGCTCTCCGAGACTGGAGGCATTCAAGAGGCAGCTGGACAGCCATCTGTCAGGAATGAGTTGATTTGGATACCTGCATTGCGCAGGGGATTGGACTCGATGGCCTTATAGGCCCCTTCCAACTCTACTATTCTATGATTCTATGAAACATCAGGAAAACGGTGGTAGTGTAGTGGTTTCACACCTATCATGATCCAGACCACAGGTACAGCACATAATTTCATGCATACTGGCCCATAACAGGACATACAATATTTTGGCCTGGTTCACACCGGAGCTATACTTCGGATTAAAGATGCAGCATTTTCCATCACAATAGATTTGCAGGGTTTACACTACCTACCTTCCAATCCCTTCAATCCCGCTGTTTTCCATTCACATTTGGTGTTCCTATTGAAAGGTTTAGTATCGCTGTTTCCTTGTGGGCCCGCCCCCAAATCTGCATGTTTAGTCCCTCTGGAGTATTGCTAATGGAGAAGGGGAGGTGTTTTTCCCCATTGCTTCTTGTCAATTGCACACTGAAGCGCAGAGAGAGTGGGGGGGCAGCAACCCCTTTTTAAAAGTACTTATGAAATGCACTTTTTAGTGGAAGAGTGTGTGTGCGCACGCATGATCCCACGCGTGCCTTCAGCAGCCTCAAACGAATACCCAGCCCTAATTTACTCAGAAGTAAGCCTCAACAGGGCTTACCCTCCACTCAGGGCTCATCACTGATAACCATAGAGAGGTTTCTCCCGACAGATAGACTGTTGAAGTTGTTAGTTGTTATGCACTCTGGGCTCCCTCAAACCCGGGAGACAGTGGGTGGGTGTGGTGCAAGTGACACGAAAAACTTATTTCATGCTGCAGTGTCCAGTGGGATTTACTACCCTGCATACATGTGCAGTTTGCAGCCTCAAACAACTACCCAGTCCCTCTCTCCCTCCCATAACTCACCTGTTTCCCCCAACTGCCCCTTTTACCCACAGCCATTGTGTAAGGAAGAGGGATCTTGCTGCATGCGAACTCACATATACACACCGGTTGTGTTTTCAAAAATGTTCTTTTTCTCCATGGTTTTTTTCTTTTTATATCTAAGGCTGCAATCCAAAACATGTCTACTCAGAAGTAAGCCCCAAAGCCCTCTAGTCATTACCACCCTTCTCTCTCTCCTCCTTCCTACATCCCTCAACCAAGAGGCGTTTCTGTTTTATTAGCTACAGAGAGAAATCTCTTACATGTCTACTCGCTCCCCAGTATCCATTTTGCTAATGGAGAAGGGGAGGGTTTTTTGTCAGTTTCATTGTTTCTTGTCAATTGCATGCCTCTCCCTGCACCAGGAAGAGCCTGGGGGGGATTGAAATTGATGCAAAACAGGGGGGGAGTGACTGAAAACTAGCAGCAGGCAAAGCCTCTCTTTTCCTGCCCAACAACTGATGGGGATGGGAGGGGGAGCTAAAAATCAGGGAACGTGAGGAAGGGGAGATCAGGTTCTCTCCCTCCAGACAGACAGATCTCTCTGTGTGTGTATGTGAGCGCACACACTATAAGTTGTGTTCTTTTCCTCCCAGCCTGAAACAACCCAGACGTTTATTTTGCTTACATTTTTGGGGGGGGGACATTAATGTTGCCCTTTTGCACATCCACAAACCTGTGTTAACATTAATGGGGGGAAAGGGGGGAAAGGAAGGGTAGAGCGGCTGGAAGTGGCTGGTTAAGGCAATGGAAGCGAAATGGAATTTTGGGGGAGTTCAGTGGGTGGAGAAAGGGGAGTATCTGCAAGTTATGATCCACCCTCCCCCCCAGCAGGAAACATCGGAGTAAGGCAACCATATGGGAGGAACACTGCAGAGCAGAGATGTTTTTTCCTTACTTTTCAGATTTTCTGCAGGTTGCTTTGATTCGGATTTAAAGTGAAAAGCAGCGAGATGCCTTCCCTTTGCCTCCTACATCATGTAAACTGTGCGAATTAAACTGACATGCAAGTAGAACCCATCTCATATTAAATCGCCATGTGAACTGGCCCTTTGTTCAGGAGGTGCTTGATTTGTTCCCATGACCTCATCATAAATTTGAAATGGCTTTTCAAAAACCATTCCATTTTGTATCTCCTTGGTATCTCTAGGGTAGCAGGCTAGGAACTTTAAGGTCTGCCTATGGCCCTCTAGATGTTGTTCAACTCCCACCACCTCCAGCCAGTGTGGCTATTCCTAAGAATGATAGGCTGGGAATTGAAGTACATGGGGGGGGGCACAAGCTGCCCATCCCTACCTTCATAAAACTGTTGCCAGTTAGGGCAGACAAAACTGGGTTAGATAGACTAATGGTCTGACTCAGTACAAGGCAGTTCCCTGTGTAGGAAACATAGTCTCTACTGCAAGTAGATCCTGTTTTCTAGAACAAAGTGTTACTATATTCATAGGTATCCATATAGCATAGCTAGGGCTTCTCCATGGCCAGCTATTAAAATGGAACAATCCCCAAGCCTTTGCTGTAAATAACTGGTGTTGCTACTCATAGTCAATGCTCATGCTCATGTGAATAAGGATTTCAGAGCCAAATCTTTAGGGTAACAAAGAACAAGACAAATTAGCCTTAACTTCCTCCTAAATTATATTTTCACTCTCTTTGCTTTAGTTAGTGGTGTGAAAGAATAAATTTCTAAGTGCCATAACTATGTATTTGGTCTGCACACAGAGTTTCTATTTATATCAAGTGGGAGTCCTTACTCTCAATAATATATGGTCCAAAGTTAAGATATATTGATTATGTCTCACACTTTGGGCAAAGCAGTGGAATTGATTTATGGGATAGATGCTATTTCCCCAATGGTAAGGAATAAATTCCAGTGACTATTCATGCAAAGCATTTTTTCTCTCTCATGTGGCTTAGTTAGAAATAAGAGGCCTTTTTGATTAGCCTGAAGGTATGCCACATTGTTTGGTCAAGCTGTAGTAGAAAACTTATCGTCAAGGGAAAACGTCAGTGACAGCAAACAAGCCAAAGGTGGTTTGTGCTTGTTATCTGTGGCAGTGCTTGTTAAAAATGAAATTGTAAACATTACATTTTTCCACCTGATATACAGTACTGCAAGATGGGAGTGCCATGAAAATAATAAAATAGTGATTTTTAGAAAATGTTGACAGGCTCAAGATTGGGGTCTGCCCGACACATACTAGTATGGCATGGCTATAGTTAGAGATTCACTGAACGCATGAAGTTGTCTTACACTAAATATGTTCACCATCTAGTCCAGTCTTATTCACGCTGACTAAGCAGCAGCTTCCAAATCCAGGCCAATCCCACAGGCTGTTAACTTCCTGTTGGAGATGAACCTTCTGCATGCAGTGCAGCTGATCTGCTACTGAACCATCACCACCAGTACCGCAGTGTGGTGAAGGTAAGACTTGGGGTCTTTTTGCATTAATTGTTTTGACTTTTTGCATTTTTGGAGGATTGGAAGGTAGTGGTGGTCTTGCTTTTTGACAGAGTAATTATGGCTTGCCACTTATATAGTCTCATAGGGGAAAAAACTCCACCTCAGATTGCTTCCAAGCCTGTTACAAAAACCCAACATGACAGGTTATCCTATGATTCACAGAGTTGGATGGGATTTCAAAGGTCTCTGCCAACGTAAGAAAGCCACTAGTACAACACCCCTGATAGTTGGCCGTAAGATCCCCTAATGAAGGAAAGCCTGCCACTGTGTGAGGCAGTCTGTTCCATTGTCAAACAACTTGTGCCATCAGGACATTCTTTGTAATGTTTAGTCTATAACCATTTCCTTGTAATTTTAACCCATTTGTTCCGGATTTGCTCCATCGTCTCTGTGACACCCCTTTAAATATTTGAAGATGGCTATCATCATAGCAGGCCAGGCACCAGCAGGCAACCAGGTGGGGCACTTGCCGAGGGCCCCTGCGGATGGGAGGGTGCAACTCTCACTCTGTGATCCCCACCACCATCGTGTCACGGGGCATGATAGCAAATCGCAACAGGACAGTGATACAGATTGAGCACCAGGAGCTCCACTCTGTGCATTCCGCTGGTGTGTGCTTAAATACACCTGGTTGCATTCCTCTTGCGACACCACATCAGCGCACTGTGTGTGAATCTTGCCATCACCCAAGATGGTGATGGGCATGCCACCGGCGACAAAAGATGTGGCACAACCAGGTGTATTTAAGCATGTGTGTGCAGGGGGGCAAGGGCCCTTTGTGGTCTGGTGTCGGCCCTGATCATAGCGCCTCTGAACTGTCTCTTCTCCAGGCTAAATATACCCAACTTCTTCAACCTTTTCTGATAAGACTTAGTCTCCTTGTCATCTTTGTCACTTTTATCTGGACACATTTCAGTTTACTGATATTGCTTAAACTGCAGCGCCCAGAACTGAACACATTTCTCCAGCTGTTCAGTTTCTAATGTAGAATTGCATTAGCCTTTTCTATCATATTAAACCTCTAAATTCTGCCACCTATCCTGCATTTGATTCTTCCTAACTAAATGCAGAACTCTTGATAACTCTTTTAAATCTTGATAGCAGACCCAAGTTGCATTTTTAACCAGAAAGGCTTATCTGTTTCCATAAATCTAATTCAAAATGACTTCCCCAGCCTCCAGCTGCATGTCAAAAAATGTCTGTATTTACACAACAAATGATGGGGGAGGAGATATATTTTGCAAGACTCCACTGAATAATTTTGATCCTAATATACATTTAAAGTAATATAAATCCAACACAATTAAGTGATATCCATCTATTCCACAGTCGCAGTTCTTTCTTTTTTTTTTACAATAATTTTTATTCAAATTTTCATAAAACATACAAAACAAAATCATAAAACATTCAAAGACAAAAAACAAAACAAAACAAAAATGATTAAACAAAAAAATAAAATGTTGACTTCCCATTTGTCGCAGATCAAATCAGTTATAGGTCTACAATATATAACAATCCTGTCTCTTAAATTATATTATAAAATCACTTTTCTCCAGTAGTTATCTTAATTAATCATCAAATCTCATAAACATTACTTTATTCTTTCCACAAAAAGTCAAAGAGAGGTTTCAATTCTTTAAGAAATATATCTATCAATTTTTCTCCAAATAAACATGTCGATTAATCCATCTCGTTAATAATAATAATAATCTTATTGTTATAACCATAGTCCAAATAAACATATCGATTAATCCATCTCATCAAAATCTGTTAGGTCCAATAATTTCAATAGCCATTATTCCATTATCCATATTAATTCCATCTTCCATCTTCAATAGTCCTGTTAAGTCCAGTAATTTCAGTGTCCAATCTTCCATTATCAGTATTCCATAATAATCTTGCTGTCGTAGCCATAGTCATATAATAAGAGTCTGATGGGAATTTCCTCTATCCCAAATATTTTCTTGCCATCGATTCTGAATAAGTTGCTGAAATATTGTTGTAAAGTCATATCTCTGTTCTTCTTTTTTACAAAATGCACTGGTTCATCTCTTGAGAGTTTTTCCATTGTCACATGGCTGCAGTTAATTCCATAGATTTTCTCTATATCAAGCTCCATCACGTCATTCCAGTCCAGAAGATTATCCAAGCCATTGATAACTTTATCTCTAATATCTTCATTAATTTCTTCAGAGATAACGTTAAATTCCAAACAGTAGATTTTATTTCTAATATCCATAAACTCCAGATCTTTTTCCAATTCCACATTTGTTCCAATCTCCAGGGCTTGTATCTTCCCTTTATTTTTTCTTTTCTCATCTCTGATCTCATTCTCCTCTCTCACAGGATCCTCTATTTCTTTAAGCTCCTGCGTCATTTTGCTCAGTTCAATTTTCAGCTCCTTACTGCCCTGTCGCAGGGTTTGTTTCGTTATCTCAATCTCATCCATTATTTTCTGAAACATAATTACTTCCAGATTCTCAGCCACTTTCTTGATTGCCATTTTTAAAACCACGAAAACAAAACAAAACAAAAATAAAGAAGAACCACTTCTTATTTCAGCAACAATTGGGTTAATATTCCAGGCTTGATGACATCACAGTATAAACAGAGCAACCTGCCTTATCTCTCTATGTTCAAGAATACAAAACAAATTTAGTTCCCAGCATCAAAACAGTTAGTGGCGTCGTGAAGAAGCAGATTCGTCAAAATAAAATAGACCAAAAAGAGAATAGTCCCAGACAATATAATGTTCCTCGGAATAGAAATCCCTCTTCTGTTTATATCTTTAGAATGCACTTCCAGGACAGCTTTTTGCAATAGAAACAGAGATAAGCTGTTAATTTCGTGAATAACAGAGAAGAGTTATAGCTCACCCAGAAGTTCTTTAAAGCTGATTCATTTGACAAATCTCTTTTTGCTGCAACAATTTAAACCAAGTAAAAAAAATAATAGAAAGAAGGGTGCTTGCCTGTTAGTCCGTTTTCTCTTTGAAGAAAAGATAAACGTGTTGCATTAATCAGATAGAACTTGTTCGGAAGTCCGTCCGGCATTGCTGGCTGGACCTTTTCTCATAAATTAATGAAATCCAGTCCTCCCAACAAAAACAGGCTTTTGAGGTTGATCTCTACGTTTCTCCCTGCCCGGGAGAAATTTCATCAGTCAAAAAAAAATGTTCTGACTGATTTATATCTGCATAAGCTTCTTTTGAGGCGGGAGCCCGTCTCAAAAGCAGGCACAAGCGAAGTCACCCTTCCCGGAAGTCCCACAGTCGCAGTTCTAAGCAATTTTACTAGGAGTAGAGCCAAAATGTAATTCACATGTTAAATATATCAGTGTTAGCTGTCACTAGGAAGAGCTATTTAAAGATATATATAAATAGAGCTGCAAATGTTTAATCCATTAATTATATCTATCAATTAAAAAAAAACCTTTGATCAACGAGCAATCCAAACCCCCTTTGTGCTGATCTGGGGTGTGGGGAGAATGAGTTAGATTGAGTGGAGGTGTCCCTTACCCAGTCCAGCTGTTCTCCACAGCCTCCAATTACAGAGTGACACCAACATCACTCTGCCAGGATCACTCCTCCAGCATGGAGCTCCCCCTTCCTCCCACTGACTGGGCCAACGGAAGTGCTGGTGGTTGGTTCCCATGACAGCAGCACACAGTGGAAACCCCTGAAACACTCAGAGGCAGGGGAGCTGAGCCTTCAGACCCACCACTGTCACAGAATGGCATGAGGCTCAATTTGCCTGTCCCCTGCCTCCTGTCCTGGCTGGCACGCTCTGCTGGGCTTTGTTAAGCCCCACTGGGTGGCAGCTAGGTTTAGGATTGCATCCGAAATGGTTTTCTCTGGTCAACTGGGCAGGACAATTTTTTTGGAAAGCTGATCTTTTAAACATATTAATAAATGCAAAACTGCAATCCGAAGATGAGCTATCACCCTAGAAGAGGCTTGCCCCCTCCTTCCTCACTCAGAAGAAAATGCCTTCATACCCCATCAAAAAACAGAGAAAATATGCCTTTTGATATTAACTTAAATACTTAAACAACTTTTAAAAACAATATTTTGATACTGGCCAGAATTCTACTTTGGTGGGATGATACTATGCTAAACACACTGAGACCCAATGCCGCATAGTGGTTAGAGGGTCAGGCAAAGACTGGAGAGCCTTGGGCTTAAATCCCATTTCAGCTGTAGAGCTCAGTGGGCAACCTCGGGCCAGGTACATGTAGGGCAAAAGGAGTGTTGTGATGCCCACTCTCATGCTCTAGTATGTGTGCAGATGTCATCCATCTGAAAAAAAGAGGGATTCCATGAGCTGGGGTGTCAGTATGTGGCCCTTACAGCACACACTATAGGAACATAGAAAGTTACTATGTATGAAGTCAGTCTTGGGCTACTCTGACTGGCAGCAGGTCAAAAGCTGAAAATCTGTCACTTTAGTTGGTTACATTTGGTTGGTTGATAAGGATGAACGTGCCAAACATAAGGTTCTTATGTTTGCTTTAGCAGCCCAGTAGATTAGACAAAAAAAACACACCCCATAAAATGGGGTCCAGTCTGCTAAAATGTATCCCTCAACCTGTTTGTAGTTTTGTAATGACCAATACTTTGTATGATATAAATTTGACTGACTAACTGACCTTGGGCCAGGCACACTTTTCAGCCTGCCCTTCCTTACAGGGTTATTGTAAGGATAAACTGTTGTATACCACCCTGAGTGCCTTGAAGGAAGTGCACAATGGACTGTAATCAATACATAAAGTCGGGGTGTGTGACAGTAGTACGCATGGGAACAGACTAGAGGCACCTTTTTTTCCTTTTTTTTTTTTGCTGCCCATAGCCGCCATTTTGTGCTACCACCCATGACACTTTTATCAATATACGAGTACTGGCACCTCTTCTTCTTCTTCTTTTTACCAAAAGCACACTGCATAAAGTGTTCTGGTTTAACCTGATTGTGGATTGTGTTCCATGACCCTTGACTTTACATAATAAATAAGAAATGAATGAACTGTGGACTGAGTGGGTAGACTTGCAAGTTTTCATAGAACTGGAGAATGAAGTTACCACTTCCTAAAGTGCTACTAAAATCTGTTTGGACTGCAATTAGTTTGTTCAATTAGGAACCATTCAAACATTCCATTGTTTGTCTGTATGTAAAATAACAACACATCACCTGAGAGGAAATGAAGAAATGCATGAAATTATCAGCCTTGAACATACTAATGATTCAAAATGAAAGTTATTTGTGGGATTGAAGAAAGTTATTTTAATTTCTATACTAGGTACCTTTTTGTTTAGTATTCTTAGTAAAGCATTCTGTTAAAGTAGTGAATCATGAAGGTTCAATCTAGTGAGGGTGCGAAACTGCATACAGGATTCCATATTTGCGAGTTACCATCAAAATTTCCAATATCTTCTATGTAGAGGACAAAGCTACACACTTTAATTTAGTATAATTAATTCACAAAGACCAAAGCGCAATCAACCTGTAATAATAATTACTTAACTTTGAACACCTGTAGCGGCCTGAAGCTGGAATCAGTTAAACTGGAGTGCTTAGGTTTATTTATTTCAACAGATTCTTTCTATTGAAGTCAATTAGATTAAATCTGTTTTAATTAGGGAGGTGTGGAGCTCCCTTAAGAAATTCTAATAGCCTATCTAACTTTTTTTGCTTTTCTTGAAATTCTCAGATTTTTCTCCCAGTTGGGAGTCTCAAAATCTTCTGCTAATGTTTGCTTTAGGGCAGTGAACATGATCAGCTGCAACTGTAGTGCAATCCCTGACTGACTCAGGTTTCAGAGGTGCCTTGAGCAAGACATCCGTAGTGAGCCTCCCTTCCTCAGCAGGCCATCAACTTATGGAAATTGTGTGTCCTACACTGAGAAGGGAGAGCAGAAGGGGCCTTAAAGTTGTGTGTCAGCAGTTAGCACCTGGACATCAGACTGAGGAGATATGCACGTCACCTGCTCACACTATGGTGAGATTGTAGAATTATTTATAGGTTAGTACCTATGGATAAGATTATTGTTGTTATTATGTGCCTTCAAGACGATTTCGACTTATGGCGGCCCTATGAATCAGTGACCTCCAATAGCATCTGTTATGAACCACCCTGTTCAGTTCTTGTAAGTTCAGGTCTGTGGCTTCCTTTATGGAATCAATCCATCTCTTGTTTGGTCTTCCTCTTTTTCTACTCCTTTCTGTTTTTCCCAGCTTTTGTCTTTTCTAGTGAATCATGTCTTTTCATGATGTGTCCAAAGTACGATAACCTCAGTTTCATCATTTTAGCTTCTAGTGATAGTTCTGGTTTAATTTGTTCTAATACCCTATTATTTGTCTTGTTTGCGGTCCATGGTATCTCCTCCAACACCACTTTTCAAATGTGTTGATTTTTCTCTTATCCGCTTTTTTCACTGCCCAACTTTCACATCCATACATAGAGATCAGGAATATCATGGTCTGAATGATCCTGACTTTAGTGTTCAGTGATACATGTTTGCATTTGAGGACCTTTTCTAGTTCTCTCACAGCTGCCCTCCCCAATCCTAGCCTTCTTCTGATTTCTTGACTATTGTCTCCATTTTGGTTAATGACTATGCCAAGGTATTGACAATCCTTGAGAACTTCAGTGTCCTCATTGTCAACTTTAAAGTTACATAAATCTTCTGTTGTCATTACTTTAGTCAACTTTCAACAGCATTAGTTTCAAATAATTACTGGTTTCTGCTAGTAGTATGATATTGTCCGCATATCTTAACAAAGGCTCTTACCATATATGGAGCGAGAAACGCCAGATGATCTCTGGTACCTCCTGCTTTTCTAAATTCAGGTTGGACATCTGGCATTTCTTGCTCCATATATGGTAAGAGCCTTTGTTGTAGAATCTTGAGCATTACTTTACTTCCATGGGATATTAAGGCAATAGTTCGATAATTACTGCGTTCCCTGGGATCCCATTTCTTTGGAATTGGGATGTATATTGAACTCTTCAAGTCTGTGAGCCATCGTTTAGTTTTCCATATTTGCTGACAATTTTTTGTCAAAATTTGGACAACTTCAGTCTCAGTAACTTGTAGCAACTCTATTGGTATGCCATCTGTTCCTGGTGATTTGTTTCTTTAAAGTATTTTAAGAGCAGCTTTCACCTCACATTCTAAAATTTCTGGTTCTTCATCGTACAGTTCCTCCATGAATGAATCTGTCATCCTTGCATCTCTTTTATAGAGTTCTTCAGTGTATTGCTTCCGTCTTCCTTTTATTTCATCTCGGTCAGTCAGTGTGTTCCCCTGTTGATAATTCAACATCCCTACTCTTGGTTTAAATTTCTCTTTAATTTCTCTAATCTTTTGGAATAGGGCTCTTGTTCTACCTTTTTTGTTGTTCTCTGTTTCTATACAATAACTATTGTAATAGGTTTTTTTGTCCCTACATACTAGTAGCTGTATTATTGCATTTAAGATTCTGTGTTTCTAACTCCTTTTGCTTTCCTTCTTTAACCATTTTAAGAGTTTCTTCAGTCATCCACTGAGGTCTTTCTCTCTTTTTAACAAGAGGTATTGTCTTTTTGCATTCCTCCCTGATAATGTCTCTGACTTCACTCCATAGTTCTTCTGGTTCTCTATCAACTAAGATTAAAGCCTCAAATCTGTTCCTTATTTGATCTTTATATTCTTCTGGGATGTTATTTAAATTGTATTTTTGGCATTATGATTGCTTTCTTGTTCTTCTTTAGGTTTACTCTAATTTTCAATATGACCAGTTCATGATCTGTACCACAGTCTGCTCCTGGTCTTGTTTTCACAGAAAGTATGGAACTTCTCCATATTCTGCTACCAATTATATAACCAATTTGATTCCTATATTGACCACGTGTACAGTCATCTTTTCGGTTGCTCAAAGCATGTGTTTGCAAGAAACAAATGACTGGCTTCACAGAATTCAATAAGTCTTTCTCCTGCCTCATTTCTATCTCCTAAGCCCCATTTCCCCACAATTCCTAGTTCTTCTCTATTCCCTACTTTTGCATTCCAGTCTCCCATGATTATCAGCACATCTTGTTGTGTTGTGTGATCAATTTCTTCCTGTACTTCTGCGTAAAATCTCTCCAATTCCTCTTCTTCTGTGTTTGCCATTGGAGTGTAGACTTGGATGATGGTTATGTTAATAGGTTTCCCGTTTCATCTCATTGATATCACTTGCTCAGACCTTGCGTTATTGCTTTTAATTGCTTTTGCTACATCACTTCTCACTATTAAAGCAACCACGTTTCTTCTTAATTTCTCATTTCCTGCATAAAATATTTTGTAGTTGCCTGACTGAAAATGTCCCATTCCCGTCCATTTCAGTTCACTCATGCCAAGTATTGTAATGTTGATACATTCCATTTCTTGCTTGACAATTTCTAACTTTTCCTGGTTCATGCTTCTCACATTCCATATTCCTGTTGTGTGCATCGTACAACTCTGGACTCTCCTTTCACATCTGTGTGCATCAGCCTCTGAGCTTCCATTCAGCTTTGACCCGGTGGTGTCATTAGTCACAGTGCTACTTGTACTTGTCCATTGTTCTTCCCCAGTAGCTGAGCACCATCTGACCTGGGGGTCTCATCTTCCAGTATCTCATGTTGAATTTTGGATACTCTATTCATAGGGTTTTCATGGTAAGAGATATTCAGAGGTGGTTTACGATTGCCTTCCTCTGAGTCTGTATGCATCTTAGTCTGGTGTCTCAGCTTTGACTATTCCGCCTTGGATGCCCCTGCCTCTTGGTCTAGACTCCTGACGGCATTGCTCTCAGCTTCTTCAACACTCTCAAACCCCCTCACTACATTAAGGTGTGTCTCCTAGAAGAGGGCATATAGATTAGCATATGCATATTTGCATAAATGTATATGCCCTCTTTTTGGTAATGCATTTCTTTTCCTTTGGGGGCAAAATGGCTACCTTCCTCAGCCACTGTTGTTCCTTCTCACCACCATTGTTACCTGCTTGCTGAGCCAACAGACAGGCAGGTGATGGCATCCTGCTCCTCTCTCGTTCCTTTTGTTTGTTTCCTGGCACCAGATGCCAGTTTTCACAAAATACAGTTGAAGGGCCACTCTATCCATTTACCTTTTTTCCTACATGAACATAAGTGCCACATGCCTTTACATGAATCATGGCAACTATGTGTGCAGTGGCTCTCCGACAAATGTGCCTGTGGCAAAATAAACTCTTTCATCATGTTCCATATCTGATGTGCTCCTCGATTTTTATTTTTTATTTTTGTCCCCCAGGGAGATTACCTGCTTGTAAGAAACATGTCATAAATAGAAATTAAGAAGGACTCTCCAAGACTTACTGGTTTCCCTGGTTTTTGTTTTTATGAATGTTAATTGTTGCAGGGAAGCATGCCACACTTAGAAAATGTTGAAATAAAAAGATGCCATTCCCTGAATTGCCAGTTCATTTCAGGATAAGAATTATTTTAGTGGTTCCTAAAGCTCTGGTGGTCGTTTTTGTTCACAAACAAATAATGATTCAACAATGAGGCTAACAACAAATTACAATGGAGCCACTATTGATATCGGACAAATTGGTGCAAATTAATTAATTAGTGAATAGATGACTTCACAATCCACTTGTAGTCCCACTTTGTTCTGCCACTTGTGTTATGATATCATCTCAAGGCTCAGCAACTGCAGCTGATACCAACACAGCTTTTATTGTGCATTAGAGCTAGAAGAAAGGAAGATTGTGAGCCAACAAGCAGGGTGTTTTCCCTGCATTTTGGGAGAAAATGGATGTCTCCCACACTTTTCTCATCACCCTTAAATTTACAAAGAAAAGCTAAACTGTAAAGAACGTAAAAAAACAGACTTTTGTGGCACCACAGACTGTAGGCAAAAGCTTTCATGGACCAGAGTATACAGCATATGGCTTTCAGGCAGCACAAAGACTTCTTTTTTGCAACATCATCCATCACTGCATCCCTATTTATTTATTTATTTAGAACATTGTTATGCCATATATAAAGCCATGAATGGTATTCAGTGCTAGTCCTTATCAAAGTAGACCCACTGAAATTAATAGATATGACTACCTTAGGTTCATTAATTTCAGTAGGTCTCCTCTGACTCGGACTACAACCCCATATGCCCAAGGATATTCGGGCGGTTTACAAAAGTTTTTTTTTTAAAAGCCCAACAACAATACATGCACAAAGGCCATCATATCAACAACACAGTTTAAAATTATCTATAAGTTTAAAATACCTGGCTGAATATTTTAAAGAGTGTTTGCCCTGCCCCTAAAAGGCAATAAAGATGACATGAGGCAGGCCTCTCTAGAGAGGGACCACCACTGCCAAAAAAAGCTCTTACTGAGACATACCTCATCTCTGATAGAGGTACTATTTTGAACAGGGAGGGCATCAGCTGATGATCTTAACTGTAACCTACAGGATTTACATATCCTACCCACACCGTTATTCTAGTATCCTGTAAGATCCTAGAATCAAGTGGGAGTGTTCCTATAAGACATATTCAAATGCTCCCACTTGATCCCCAGATCCCCTATGCTAATTCCACAGGACTCCAACAGCTAATTCAGACTGCCGAGCTGGGGACAGATGCAAAAGCAAATGAAAAGCAAGGGTGGAACTTGGAGGGGACACTCATGCTATCTAGATATTTATATAACCCCCAGCTGTAAGGAATTACTGTCTTACCAAAAAAAATGCACTTGAACAAGCATGCCATCGTTGGAGCACCACTTTATCCTCCACACACAGCACCTGTCCTGCACACACAAAATCTGCCCATCCAAAAAGTATTTGCAAGCTGAAATGCTCTGCTTGTGTCACATCAAGATAATATTGAGAAATCACTACTGATTTATTTGGTGTCAGGGCAACCACATGGGATTGGGGATCAGATGTGCTTGTCTGCACAAGTTCTCTTTCATGAGCACTCACTATCAAACATCAGCATGTGTGTGAAGTGTACATATGGGTGCTTTGGTCCATTGTGTATTACCAACTACATTTTGCACTTACATACACTGGTCACAATTCAGGTGCATGTGGTTGCACTTAATCCATATTGATCTCAATGGGATGTAAATTCATTGGAATGTGGTTATATTTCATTTGCTGCTTTGCTGCTCCTTCACCCAGTTTATGAAACTTTGGAGCACTTCACAGTATACTTGAGATGTCATTAGCTTAAATGTCTACCAACATGGCTTCCTCACTCTTCATCCCTGGCTCCATTTATGAATGAAAGAATGAGCACTAGTCCCTCTTCAGACCTTTGGGGAACCCTGTTTTTGTCTCTTCACTGTGAAAACATATTTATGCCTACTCATCACTTTGTTTTTTATCTTTCTAAGTAAGTTAAGGCCATTTTCTAAATCTTAGTATATAGAATTCCTTCTCAGTGCAGCTGGTCAAGATCAAGCCTAGCCTTTTCTTGTGTTAGGCAAAATATTAAATGTAAGGCCACAGAAAAATGGACAAGTGATGGGCATGCTCCCCTTGGTGCAATATGAGATTTCTTTTTGATTGTTGACCAAATACTCATCTGGTATTTCCAGCTCATGGTGCTATGTACATGAGCACTATCACAATGCCAAATAGGACCTGCAAGACTGAAGGTGTTCCTCTTTTTTAAATCAGCAAACTCACTGTGTTCAGCCTAATCATACAATGCCGTAATAAATAACTCAATAGTTTCTCCTGGGTTCAGAGCACTTTGATAGACGCTGGCCATCTCATTAACCACATTCCTCTTGGGAATGAGGTCAGCATCAAACTTGACCAGAGCACTGGTGCTTATAGGCCTCTTCAGCAAAGGTAAAGGATTTATAAGAACTGCTGGTGTCTTTCCTCATAGGATAAATATGCACTCTTTCTTTCTCCTTTGTGACCAGGTGAAAGCAAGGATTTTTTTTTCCCATTCAGGCCATGCTGCAGGATTATTAGAACTGAAAGCTTCTGGTACAGGGAACTGTGCCATTTTCTTTGTCTTCTTAGAAATTGCAGGTTTAAAACGTGGCTTCTGACATCACGTCATGGAAGGCTTAGAGGATAAACCAGTTAGAAAGCTAAACAAGAACTCCATTGTTCTCTAGCAAGAACAGAATAGTAATTGGAAAGTTGTGAGTCCACTCAGACACAATTAAGTCCAGTGCCACCTAGCGGTTAAACCATATAAAGAGTATATAATAACGTGACTGTCCACACACATATTTAATAAATTGCCCAGTATAATCTCTACATCTTTGTCTGCTCTACCTAATCCCCTGTTTTTGGCTTTGCTCAAAATGCATGTTCATCACATGATGACTGCACCATCAAGTGATACCTTCCATGATTCCATGTGTAGATAGTTTGCCTTAGACTACCACAAATATAGAACTTTAATGTCTCTGTGTACACTACACACCATACACTTAAAACACATGACTTCCCACAAAAATTCTGGGAACTGTAGTTTGTTAAGGGCATTGAGAACTATACGTCTGTGAAGGGTAAACTACAGTTCCCAGGATTCGGGGGGGGGAATTGCTTTAAATGTATGGTGTGTATGCAGTGAGTTTTCTGTGATGGCAGTACAGTTCAGCAGCAGCCCGTGAAATGTAAGCAAAGTTATCAAGAGTTGTATATGCAGTTGTGTGTGTTCCCTCTGTGTGTATGTGTTTGCTTCCCATGATAACCATGTTGTGCTGGCACTCCTAACACTTTTATCAAGGATGAGGACCAATACCTCATTTTTACAAAAACAAACAAAAACAAAAGCACTGTGTATATGTATTTATGAACCAGCCATTATGCTTGTGAATTTGGTTGTTTCCTATAAGTAACACTCTTTTTTACGACTTAGCATAGTCGTTTCCTGTGCATAGCAGATTTTCTTGCTGAATTTGTTAGAGCTGCAATCTGCCTAAGTCTCCAGTTTGTTAAGATTATTTCCCCTCCCCCTTTAGCCTATCTCCTGTAGTGTCCATAGATTCCTGCCCCCTTTTTTATCATCAATGAAACTGATATGGGCACACACCATTCAACTAATTACCAAAGATGTTCTGAAGCTCTGACTAAAAAGTGTGCACATTTTTTTCAGTTTTTTCAACCCATTCATTTCCTTTTGAACCTACTGCATTCCTATCTTGTGATATAGTTTTTTATATCCCACCCTTCCTCCTGAAGGAGTCCAGGGTAGCAAACATAATTTAACAAGAAAAATAAAAACATACTAAAAATGTTAACAACATTCCAAAGCACAAGTACAATTAAAACATTCTAAAACACATTTAAAATATTTTAAAACACAGCTCAAAAACATTATTTCATCGTTGATCTTCAAGTTGCCAGGAACAGTCTCCTTAAGCCATCAAATGTCTGGATAAACAGCAAGGTTTTCAGATTGCTCCTGAAAGTTCATAGTGTAGAGACAGACACACGTCACTAGGGAGGGTATTCCACAAATGGGGAGCCAACACTGAAAAGGCCCCGTCACGGGCCAATACCAACAGGGCAGCGCTAAAGCTCTAGTACTCATTTCCAAACTTCCCAATACCACCTGCATTTTTTTTTTATTTTCAAGGCAATATCAAGTCTAAACTTCCACCTGGTCATAAGCCTGACACAATTAATTATAAAAGTGCTTAGCTGTGCCAACAGCTATAGCAGCACAATGCCTGTATCACACGCATATACCACAGAATATGCAAGTGGCTGAATGTGTATAATGGCAAGTAGCTATGTTATGATATGATGATGATAGCTAATGCAAATGAATAGGATCTGAGGGCCAAACTTTATTGACACTTATGAAATTATTATTGCTTTGTTTATAATTAATGTTAAGTGCTCACTGTCCTTAACAATCCTTAAAATGCAATGTTTCAGAAAATCATGACTTTAAAATATGACAGTTTCATGAACAATTAGCTAAAGCTTCAGTTGTGAACTAGGAAAAGACTACACATTAGCTATGAGATCCCCAGATTAAAAAGAATATGCAACAGCAGTCCTTCAAGCAAGGACAAGTATGCCATGTGCTGTCACCGCTTTTCACTGTTAGACAAGGCTTTAATAAAGATGTGAGTTAACAATTTTGAAGCAAGTGTAAACATGGTGTTAATTAAATCGGAAGATGCCATGGAATTGAGAAGCTCTGAAAAAAACACTAGAGGGTACAGAAAAATACAACAAAGGAGGTGGCGAAGTTTGGTGTATGGATTGAAGGCAACATACCGCTCAGCTCAAACAAACTATAGATGAATAGAAAGTATTTGAAATTTGGAGATTTGAAGTTGGTTTCAACATTATGCTACACACCATTCTCTTCATTGGATATATGCTAGTACATCAGAAATGCCTGTTGCTTTCCACATGCTACACATTCCTAGTTCTTGAAATTTTCTTCACCGGACATGACCTGTGGCTGCATCACATGGCAGTATTGAATACTAGAATCTTTCATCATGATTTCAGTCCTGAAAAGAAATATTTCTTGTCCTGCATATGTGGTTTAAATGTGGTATAAAAAGCTTCCCAGCCAAATCCTGTGATCCATAGAGATAGGAAGGAGCAACTCAACATTTAAAGTGGTGCTTTAGCAAAATATGTTCAAATAGACAAACTATGGAAAGTAATAGCGTGTTACAGGTATCATTTTCAAATTTACCACCACGTTTGGAATCACTAACTACTGGGGAGGGGAAATGTTTTTCACTTCAGGTGCCAATATGTCTAATAATGAAATTAGGTATTATGTGGGAGTCTCCCACCATAAAAAAAACAAACGGAAAAGCAGTCATAGGAAGCTGCCAGTTTTAGTAAAGGGAGATGCTGCTTATCCCATTTCCTTCTCACAATTTGTCTGAAAAGCAGCATAAGAGACTACAATCAGGAGCAGAAGAGTGCTCCTGTGGTTGCTCAGCGTTTATCATGTTGCTTTGATTTTTTTTAATTGTTTGTCTTAAAATCGTATTGAAATATTTGTTTTTTATGTTCACAACCCTGGAATCCAAGTTTTCGGCGAAGGTGTAGGAATGTTCAATCAGTCAATTAAATAAGAGTGGTTGGAGGGAAGAGCTACTTAAGTTCTCTGCTTTCTGTTTTTTCTGTTCAAACCAGCCTCAGGAGCTCTCCCATCCCTAGGGGAAAGGAAGAAGAGACCCTGGACATTTTCTGATCCTGGGAGGAAAAGAACAGCATCTTGAATCGGGGGTGCGGGGGAGGGATCAATTATTCTTTCCCTCTGGTACTCTTCTACATGTGTTCTGCTCCTACTTTTCAGTCTGATGTAAACTTTCAGCCAGTCAGTTTCACTGGATGACCCCATGCTTTAATATTATGAGGAAGAAAAAATATTCCTTTCCTGTTTCTCCACCACATGCATGATTTTGTACACTCTTATCATGTCCCGTCTTGCTTGTCTTTTTTCTAAAAGAAATTTATAAAACACCCAGACGTATTAACCTTTCCTTGTAGGGAAGGTACCAAGCCTCTGCTACTTCAGACTACACGTAGGAGGCTGGAAGTTCGGATAGTTTTCTACGAATATGTTTTTCTCTTCCATGGGGGAGTATTTAGACATGCAGTTCCCTCACCTGCAGCCTGAAGTAGTACCAGGCCTGGCCCAAGAAATTTTGCTGCCTGAGGCAAGGGACAAAATGGTGTCTTGCCGCATTCCATGTACAGAAGCTGACCAGACTGTTGCTGAATCTTACTTAAATGTTGGTGATATCCACCATCACATCTGAGGGCAACATTCTAATTTAGGGGGATCAGAGCAGGCCATGTGGCACACACAGCTCTGTCCTCCAACACCTCACCATCTTCCTGCACCTGCTGCCTCTGGTGGCTGCCTTACTAATGGTAGGGCTGGCCCTGAAAGATACAGACCACAAGAAGTGCTGCCACTTTGCTCTGCTGGTTCTATAAACAGGCTTTCAGAAGTGAAAGGAGAAAGTTGAAGTTTATGTGGAGCATGACAGGAAGCTAAGGCTTAAAAGGAGGACACTGTCCTCTTGCTGATGTCTGGCCAATTTATGTAAAAGAAAACAGGAATCTTGCACAGCCTGTTGCTTGAAAGAAGACCATTACCGACACAATTAACATTCCAGTTAATTTACTCTTTTGTGAAAGTAAGGTGGCTTTTTTGGCTTTCTCTTTGATTTCATCCAAGGTCTTGAAAATGGTAAACAAAAAGATAAAGACCTTGCATGACACATTACTAAGTAAATGGATGGCACAAAAAAAGGGAGGGGGTCCCAAGGAGGCGTGCTTGTTTCGGAGCAAGCCTTTCTGTCTGAGAACACAGAGCTCTTGCTTTGCTTTCTCTCAGCTGGCATAATTGCCTGTTTGCCACTACTGATCTATGTCGAACTGTCATAGGGCAACAAAATGCAGTGTGCTAAGTGCAGTAAAATCTCATTCTTTACAACTACTTTTCTGCAAAGTCTGGTTAATTCTTTATAGCTGAAACTTTTCTGCTTCTGAGAGGAATAAACAAAATAAAAGAACTGTGATCCTGCTTGAAATATAGCCTTGACATTGGGATTTAAAACACAAGATAGCCTCAAACCTAATTGGAAAAGGAGCGTTAAAAGCACCACATAACTGGAGGCATCTGAACTGTGTGGTTCCGTGTAGGCCCCTGGCTTGAAGCATTGTCTGTTTAGGTGACATTTTATAGGTAATGGTGTAGTGAACATTAAAGAGGATAGAAGTGAGACATTATTTTTAAATAGAAACAAAAGATTTAGAATGGAGGCTACCTGGTAGGGCTAATAATTTATGAGTTACTGTTGGCTGTTGTAGACAGACATACTCTTTAAATGAAACATCTGGAGCTGGGAATAAAACAAGGAAAGTTGCTACTTGGGGCTAGATTAGCCACCATGCTACTGTAGTGATAAAACTCTTGCAATCTGGGGCTGTTTTCCACCTCTTCATGAAGAGAACCTGGCCCTTTCTTTTAAGTTTAAAGTGGGATTCTTCAAAGTTCTTCACTGCTCAGAAGCATTATAGCAGGCATGGAAACTTGAGCCTCAGGGGCCAAATGTGCCCTTCAGGAGTCTCTGTCCAGCCCTTAGGACTAGGGATGGAACAAATTGTCATTTCGGTTCTCTCAGTTTCTCATTGTTCCAATCTTAGATTCAGTTTTCCATGTTTCTGCAGCAAGCTGCAATTCCTCATGAAAAATCTTCAGCATCTTTAGTGTACATTTATCCTAATAACACATTTTTCATGCAGTCTGACTAACGAACACATTTTAAAGCAATTTCTCCTAATATCACACTTTTAAAAAGCAATTTCTCCTAATATAATGCATTTTTGTATGTAATTTTAATGAATATATTTATTTTTATGCACACTTTCCCCTAATATATGCATGTGAAACCAACCACTTGTTTGCTTGCCCCTTGCCCCTCATGGCTCATTATGAGCTGTAAAGAGAGGCTGAGCGAAGGGATCAGGGCAGTAGTAAATGCATCCTTGGAAGAAGGTGCAAGGCCAACAGCCCTCAAGGAGGCAATAATTAAACCCATCTTGAAAAAGTCTTCCAAGAGTTAAATAACTTTCACCCAGTCTCAAATTTGCCATTCTTGGGCAAGGTGATTGAACGTGTGGTGGCCAAACAGTTACAATCATACTTGGATGAAGCAGATTATCTAGATCCATTCCAATCGGGCTTCAGGGCTGGACATGGAACTGAAACAGCCTTGGTCGCCCTGGTGGATGATCTGAGGAGGGCATTGGATAGAGGGGAATATACCTTCCTCGTCCTCCTGGATCTCTCAGCGGCTTTTGATACCGTTGACCACGGTATCCTTTTAGATCGCCTGGGAGGACTGGGAATAGGGGGCACTATTTTACAGTGGCTCCATTCCTATCTCTCAGATAGACATCAACGGGTGGCATTGGGGGATGAGGTTTCAGACCCTTGGCCTCTCAATTGTGGAGTGCCACAGGGATCTATCCTCTCCCCCATGCTATTCAACATCTATGTAAAGCCGCTGGGAGCCATCATCAGGAGTTTTGGGCTGCAGTATGCGGATGACACTCAGCTCTATCTCTCGTTTAAGTCCTCACCAGAGTTGGCTGTGGAGACCGTGTCCAAGTGCCTGGATTCCGTAAGTGAATGGATGAGAAGGAATAGGCTGAAACTAAATCCCAATAAGACCGAGGTACTGCTCGTGGGGGATAAGGGAAGGTTGGGAGATATAGACCTGGTGTTTGATGGGGTAAAATTGCCCCTGAAAGACCAGGTCCGCAGCCTTGGGGTCATTCTTGACTCCCAGCTGTCCATGGAGGCTCAGGTTTCAGCAGTGAGCCGGGCGGCTTGGTATCAATTACATCTGATACGGATGCTGCAACCCTACCTTCCTGTCCATCTGCTCCCACGGGTAATACATGCCCTGGTCTCCTCTCGCTTAGACTACTGTAATGCGCTCTACGTGGGGCTACCCTTGAAGATGGTCCGGAAATTACAGCTGATACAGAATGTGGCGGCGCGCTTGATTAAGAACAGCCGTCGCCGTAAACATATCACCCCAGTGTTAAGAGATCTACACTGGTTACCAGTTGTTTACCGAGCCCAATTCAAGGTGTTGGTGTTGACCTTTAAAGCCCTATACGGTTCTGGCCCAGTTTACCTGATGCCTCCAGCATCACCAATTATGCCGCCTGACAAGATCAGCCTCACAGGACCTTCTCTTGGTCCCTCCAATCAAAACAGCTAGGTTGGTACGGACCAGAGAGAGGGCATTTTCGATTGTGGCCCCCACCCTCTGGAATTCCCTTCCTCTCGACCTTCGACATGCCCCCTCCCTGATAGCTTTCCGCTGGGCCCTGAAGACCTGGCTATTCAGGCAGGCCTATAAGACTTCTGGGGTGGACTAGTTTTTATGATGTTATAAACTGGACAATTGATTTTAGATTAATTATTAATCATTGTTTGATTTATATGTTGTATTTATTATGTTATTGTACGTCGCCTAGAGTGGCCGTTTACTCGGCCAGATAGGCGACTCACAAATAAAATTTATTATTATTATTATTATTATTATTATTATTATTATATTTTTGTTAACACTGTTTGGTTGGAGTACTGCACTGCAAAATTAGGGTAAGTGCAAATTTCAAAGAATGGCTGTTCTCCAGTTCTCATAGTGTGTCTGAAAGTGCAAATTTGATAGGTTCTGCTTTAAATGTGAACTGAAAGGAATTTCTTCCCCTTCCCTAGCCAGGACTTTCCACAGACTATGGCCCCTCCACAAACCACACCCCTCACTGGTCTTGCTCTATCCCTTCCTGTTGCTTGGCTAGAATGTGTTCTTGAACTGTGATAATGCCTCTTCTTTGTTGCTGTGTGTTTGTGTGCTTAATTTAGATTAAAGCAGCACAAGAGCAGCAGAGAGTAACAGCGGATGTTGAAATGCAAGTGTGCCAGCGTGTCCGTGCATTTACCTAAGAAAGTAGGTTTTTACCCTGCATCAGCATCACTGAGACTGGAGACTTAGTAAAATAAGAAAAGCTACTTTATTTATAGAAATACATAGTAGATAGAAAGGCATACTTCGTTCTAACTAACTAAGTTGGAGGTGTAACGTCCAGGTGTGGGAGTCAGCCCCATGGCTAGGAGAGAGTGCAGAGACAAAAGGAAGTCTCCTCTCTCCCGGACAGTCGGAGAAGAAAGAAGTGGAAAGGGCGGAAGGAGGAGGGGCAGGTAAGCTTCCCTAATGACATAACAGTCTAGCGACAGAAGGAAGTCAGTCAGAGCATCACAGGTAAAGGTAAACAAGCCTATCCATCTGAAGGACCCTAACTCTGTCTCCCTTCTGGAACATAAACAAAAGAACAAAACAGGAGTTGCTCGTGCCCCACTTCTCAACTAATGTTTGGTTCAGTCCATGAGATTCGTCTTGTCTTGCAGTTTGCAATGTCTGACTTTGCCCAACACCTTCATGAGAGCGTCTGCAGTCATGTCTTCTGTTGGACAAAACTCCATGATGAACAGTCCTCTGCAGTAGGTGGGTGCTTCACGTCTATGTACTTAGTGCGTGAACTCACCCCTTCTGACTCCACGAGTCTGTTGCATACTTGCTTGCTTCACAGTCACTTTTGGTTGGCGAGCTGGTTTTTCAGCACAGGTATGCCACTTCTTCCACCACATCTGGCTTGGTAACAGTACTGATATACAGACTTTTCTGCTTTTTCTTGAATTTCCTCTTGTGGTCTGCAGCTTTTCTTTCTTGAGGAAGCTCGGTCAGTGTCCAAGTTTTATTTTGGTGTAGAGATTCCAGCTCTTTCTTGGCTGCCTGCCTCCACCTCTCAGCTTCGGCTTTGGGTAAGGCATCAATCTCTTTCCAGGTCTCTGGTTCTGGAAGTTCATCTCTTACAAGGTAAGCGAATCTGTCTGGTGGTACACCTCTGTTGGTGTGTTCAGAGCATCTGGGTGCTAGCGCTGCGGCTGCCTCTTCTGGCTCTGATGCTTGTTCTGACTCAGTTGCCTCTTGTGGTTCAGACTCCTCGCCTTCTTCTTCCGGTACATTATTGTTATACCTTCTGTGGTGGAAGAATAACTCAGCTTCTTCCATTTCGCTGTCATCTGTTTGGTGTGGCACCCCTTCTGGTCGGTGTGCACACTTTCACCAAAATGGACAGCTCTGCATACTTCAACTTCACCAGTTTTGGGATCTATTACTCTGTATCCCTTTCTATTTCTAAATAAGAGCCATGGAGTCAATCATGTCTGGAAATCAAACTTGGCTGTCTTACACAGAAGCTCTTCCCCTGTCCACAGATGTGCAGAGAATAACTTGTATAATATTAAATATTACCAGCCGCCACTGGCTGGACCTTGACAAAAATGAGCCATGGGGGATGGTTTATGCAGTCCTTTGTAGCACATCGTTCATAGCATCTATTTCTGCAGCTCACCTGACTTCATTCTGGATGAGTTAGGATAGATTTCCTAGAAAACAGTAAGCATACTGCTGTAGCAGGACCTTGCTCTGCCTCTTGTTTTGCTTCCTCTGACCTGGCGGACCTCCTGTTATCAACACCATTCCCTCATGCAAGTGTGCACTGGTTATAGCGTTAATTAGTTTGCAATGAGTCTGAATTCAGGGAAGACTCAAAGTTGCCTGCACATATTTGTATTCTATGTTGGATAACCTCTGTTTCCTAGGAAAGATGTAGAGAATCCAGATGGATTTTAATTAGAGGCATAGCGAGCGGCTCAAAACAATTTACTATAATGTGCAAGCATTTGCTCTGTTTTGCTCTGATGGATCTATTTCTGCTCTTCAATTTATGTTACCGGACACATTTAAAAGGCACCAGTCAAAACACAGTGTTCCATATGACCTTGTGACATTCTAAGTATAGAATCTGTTAATAAAATATATGATAAACACAATAAATTGAAATCTTAACTTAAAGAAAGGAAATCACTAAGAGAGAAGGGAGGGTTATGCCCAGATCACTTAATTTCTTTAAATTACACACAAAATATTTCCTTTCTTTTTGTTGTTTCTCAAAAGTGTCATATGTGGGCTCTACAGGGGTCTCTGTCTATCCTTCACAATTATTTCCAACCATGTTCTCATCGCTATCCACCATTAATCCCTTTAACATGCTCATACATTTCTGTGGGACAGCAGACTTGTCCAGGGACTCAGGGGGTCTTAGACCCTTTACTTTTTGGGGAACAGGGTCCCAGCATGGTCCCTATATCTCCAGCATTCTATGAGTCATGTGTGTTAGCCACTGAGAAGAGTCTTTTAACAAGCTTCCTTGTCCTGTCCTGTCCTGCCAGTTGGAGCCAGTTGAAAGTTGGAAGTGAGTCAGCCACTGAGAAGACTCTTCTCAGTAGCCAACACGCTCTCCTTTCATGCTGGATGGCTCCTAGGGAAGTATGTGGTTGTGGAAGAAGGCATTAACAAGGATCTCATTCTCAACCCAGGAGCAAAACAAAACAAAACAAAATGAACAAACAAGGATGGGAGGGGGCATGGCTGTGACTATCATGAAGAACCCTGCCCTTCTGAATTTGCTACTACACTGCAGTGCAACAGCACAATTTCTTGTCAATAAACTCAAAATATTGCAGCACATTCAGGATAAAATGGAAATGGACTGCCTTCAAGTCGATCCCGACTTATGGCGACCCTATGAATAGGGTTTTCATGGTAAGCGGTATTCACAGGTGGTTTACCATTGCCTTCCTCTGAGGCTGAGAGGCAGTGACTGGCCCAAGGTCATGGCTGTGTGGGGATTCGAACCCTGGTCTCCCAGGGCGTAGTCATGAAAATTAAACAAGATGATGACGTATAAAGCCAATATGCCTGATGTGCTTATTTTGAGAATTCACCTTCACATTGGGTTTACATAGAAATTTGCCCCAGTCCAGAGTTCTCTGACAGCTCACATACACGCAGAGACTCCTTGGGTGTGGAAGTGGCACCATTTACTCCCAGAGAGGGAGAATCAAAAGGGTGTTTAGCTCATTAGAGGAAGGAAGCCATTGCACTCAAAAGAACTCAAGGCATGCATCAGAGCTCCTGCCCCTGGAGCATCTTGCTGGATAATGTGTCTGACACATGACTTTGACACTGTGATATACAAACATATCCATAATCTAGATAATCATGATAATCTCCCAAGGTTGATTATCTTTAGGACTGTAAACTTTATTTTGAAGTTCATGATCTCTTTTCATGGCAATTCATGGGCAATTGATGTGATTTACCATTGACCATTCAAAATCTTCCTTTGCATCTTATTCACTCACAGCATGTGTGTGCAAGTGAGCCATCCCAATTAGTCCCCATGTTAGCAACTCCTAGAGTATGTCTCTCCCTTGGCAGCCTGCTGGAAGGGGGGGTAAGAAGGGAAATGAGAAGGGAGTACCAGAGGAAAAAAGAGGGCAGCTGAAAGAGAGAGAAAAAAGATTGCAACATTTGTGGCTTTCTAGTTGAGAAAAGTTGAGGGGACATGATAGAGGTGTATACAATTATGCATGGTACTGAGAAAATGGACAGAGACTTTTTCTTACTCATAATGCTAGAATTTGGGAACATCTAATGAAGCTGAAACTTGGAAGATTCAGGACAAACGGAAGTACTTCACGCAGCGCATAGGTAAACCACCGAATTCACTTCTACAAAGAAAGTAGCGATGGCCATTAACTTGACTTTAAAAGAGGATTAGACAAATTCATGGAGAATAAGACTATCAGTGGCTACTAGCCACAGTGTCTATGTTCAACCTCCACTGTACACCTCTGAATGCCACTTGCTAGGAATCACAAGTGGGAAAAGTGCTGTTGTGCTCAGGTTCTGCTTTTGGGCTTCCCAGAGGCATCTGGGTTTGCCATGGTGAGAACAAGATGTTGAACTAGATGGGCCATTGGCCTGGTCCAGCAGGCTCTTCTCACGTTCATATGGTGACCCAGAAAGAAAAGGGGTGGCTCTTTGATCAGGAGACTGTGTGCTCATAGAAACTGTATTTCATCAGTGTTCACTCATGCACATCAGTAGAGGAGGGAAATAAAACAAATGGAAGGCAGTGAAAGCCACAGTGTACTGGGCGCGTCCAAGCTCCTGAATTAATTATAGAAATTCTCCATGTTCAAACAGAAGGAAGGTGGAACAGAATGTTTGGCTGAAGGAACCCACAGAATTATAGCAGAATGGGGACCACAGAAACCCGACAACTTGGCTATCAATATAAGGGTGGAAAAAGGGGCAAGTGTCCTTTTGGACTAGTGGTAGGAAACCTCCAGATGATGCTGGGCCCCAACTCCCACCAGTCCCTACCACTATGGCCAATGATCAGAGGTGGTGGACATTGTAGTCTAACAGCATCTGGTTGGCTAGAGGTTATAGAGGATTAGCAACACTTAAGGCTTGAACAGTTCCATCTTGATTTTGTTTTCATCTCTAGTGGACATGATAGTATTTATCCTGTTTATGGAGGACCACATGTGAGTCAAGTCTCCAGCATTCTTCACATCATTTGAAAAGAAGGGGGAGAGAACAAAGGAGTGCAATTTAGGGAGAATGGGGAGGCAGCTCACATATGCAGGAGTGGGAATCTGTGGCCCTTCAAACGTTGTTGGACTAGAAACGCCCATCAGTCCCAGCTAGTGTGGCCAGTAGTCAGGAATTATGGGAAATGTACTCCAACAACATCTGAAATGCCACCAATTCTTCATCCCTACCTTAAGGTTTACTTTTTAAGAATAATAAAAGATAGGTACAAGAAATAACTCTTGAACCGTGATTGTTTTAAATATTTAATTTTTATTAAGTATCTTCAAATAACAACATAAAGAAAGAGGCATCCATTTAATCCTCTCACCTTCCCCAAACATATAGCAATACGTTTACAAAGTATATGCTCTTTCATCCCAGCTCATACAATTGTGGCACACAGGGGGCAGGAAAAAAGGAAAACATGAGCATGTTCAAGTACAGACCTTGGTACGTTGCTGTGAATCTTGCATACCAAGTTTCTCTCCGCGCACCCCCACCCCAAACCCAAGAAGGGAACCCCCAAGAATAGGGGGAAAGGTGGTGTCAGACACCGGAGCCTGCAAAATAATAATAGCCCCCCTTCTGTGTGTGCGCGCTAAATCTGCAGTCTGAAGGGCCGTCCGTGAATCAGCTGACTGAGGTTCAGGCTGAGGCGTTCGGCGTGCGAGGCAGGCAGGCAGGCAGGCGAGAAAGTTCTGCTCGCGGATAATCGCCGCCTGGCGCGTTCCGCCGTCGAATCTTTCAGTCACTCTTCACTTTCCCTTTCAGTTTCCAAGATAGGTTGCGGCGAGGAATCGGCCTGAAATTAACATAAATAAAAGCTACAGAGCAGGCGGAGGGGGGGCTTCCCCCTCTCCCTCCCCCTCCCACAAACCACCACTTGCAGTGTGCCTTGGCAAAGACTTGACATTGTTCTACGCGTCTTAGCCTCCGCTGCTCTAGAGTCGCCTCTCCCTAATTTCTGCTGGGGAAAAAAGGGAATCAGGATTTTGCTTTAGATTTGATTTTCAAGACTTTTACTGTGCATCCTTACTAGTACAGAGAAAACAAATCCAAATCGGATCCAGCTGCGCCTCTAAAAAGGGGGGGGTGTCGAAATCATACCTATCTATCTCGTAAGCAAACCTCCAAGGCTGCAATCCTATGAACCATGCCCTGATTTGAAGAGTAAGTTCCCTTGGAATATTAAAGTAAGACTTCCTTCCGGGTAAACATGGACGGATCGTGCTGCAAATGGCGTAGGAAAGGGGATCAGAAACAAAGCAGAGGAAGCCCACCCTGGATTGAGAACTCCAGGGAAATAAATCTACCCAAAAAACGCATAGATGCATAACATGCCAGTTAAAAGCAAAACAAAACCCTTTTCCTCTCTTCCACCCCCCCCCCGGTCTGAAAAGGCACATTGTGGAAGCGGCTGCCTTCGCATTGCTCCATGGTAACCCCCGTGGAGCAGGCAGCAGCAACAGCAGCCGCGCGCCCCGCTCGACGCGCGCGCCCTGCTCCAGTGACAGGTGTTTCCCGGGTATTTTGGTGGCGACGTGGGGGAGGAGAAGGCGAGCGGCTGATCCAAGCAGGCGGGGCGGGGGGGCGGGGCTTGCGCTCTTCAGAGGCAACCAGGAGGCGGGGCTAGGACGGAGTTCTTCCAACCTATCATCTCCTCCTCCCGCTGTGTGGGGTTTTTTGGGGGGGGAGGTGGGCTGGTTGGTTAATCTGTGTAGCTGCCGGAGCCCTCGGACTAAATGGCATTGGCGCTCCGAGGTTTTACTACCACAGGAGCGACTACTGGACAAGAGGGAAAGCGAAGAGAAAGCGGGAGGCGGTGAAACTAAACTAAACACCTCAGGACCTCTCTGTTTCTCACCCCCCCCTCCACCACCAATCACCCAGGGAGCCCAGAAGGGGACAGAAGAGAAGACGACGAGGGGGGCGCGATAAGAGCCGGCGGAGAAACTGACTCTGAGGGGGGAAAGGAAGAGCGCGAGCGGCGCTTTGCCTCGTTCGTGGGTTTTGGGTCTGGTTTTTCAAAGTGAGGCAACAACTTTTGGGAGTTCTTGGATTGTGGCTTCTGGGAAGGTCCCCTGGACAGCGCAGGCCAGACCAAGCGGGGATTGAAAGTGGTGGTCGGGAGCGAATACCTTGCTTCCCGAGAGGGCGCCCCTCTGCTTGGGGCCAAGCGCCTGCCTTCCTGTAGCCAAATCCCCCCCTCACACCTTTCTGGGGGGAGGGGGGAGGACACTGTGCGCTTTCGCCCTCGCGGACTCCGGAGCGGAGGGCGGCGGACGCCGCTTGGACCATGTAATTTTGAAGACGAAGGCGCAGAGCAGAGGAGACTGACCTTCGGGTTCTTCTTTCCTCTCCTCGCCAAAACGACGACGACCACGACGATGATGAAGAACCTGGTACGAAGAGTCTTTTCCTGGGTGAGCTTCCTTACGATCGCCGGGACCTTCCATCTCTGCGCTGCTCAGTCAGGTGCGGTCCGGTTACCTCTCTTGTCGTTGGTCTTTTTTCTTTTCTTTCCTTTTTCCTTTTTTAAGGGGAAAAGGGCGACCGGTGTCTCTTCGATCATTTCTCCGCGTCGATCCAGACGAGGTTTCTTCCTTCCTTTCTTTTACATGTCATTTGAAGATTGGCAGACTTCGGGGGGTGGCAGGGGGGATCCTAGCGGCTATTCGCTCTCAGAAGGACATCCCCGGATAAGTTTTAAAAATGGGCGATTGTCAGACTGACCCAAGTTGGTTTGCTCGTTGTTTCCAGGGGCTAGCTTTACAGGCGTGTTGTGCGTGCTCCGGTTTTCTTTCAAAAACCCACGGAGAGGATTCCGTTTGCGATGTGCTTGTTTTGCCAGGATTATCGCCCAAAGCAAAGGCTTTGAAAGTGAGGTCTGGCCACTGGAAACCACTGGAAATATTGTTAGCCCTCCTCCCCACGCCAGTCCCTTTGGCGTGTCATCAGCGGAGGGGAATCCTTTAAGGATGGGGGTCTCTTGCCGAAGAGGCTTGTGTCTGCTGCTGCTCTCGCGGCACCTATGGCCCGGAATCCAGCCGAGGTGTGGGGGGCGGTAGGGCTGGCTTTTTCAACAGGCCAGCAGTTGACCGGTTCTCGTTGTCCTCTGACAGGTCTGCGGAGGTGAAAGGGGCGCTTGTGTCGCCTTGCGCCGTTGAGTTGTCCGGGCAGGTTGGCAGATAGGTCCGGGCAGAGAGGAGAGACGGAAGCGAGGAGGAGGAGGAGGAGAGACTCCTTGGTGGAGCCAAAAGAAAGGGCAGGATCCAGCCCAATCGGAGCCCTTTCAACGCCTCCCTTGATTTTAGCGGGCAGGTTGAAAACAGCAGCACTCGATCTCCTGGAAGCCAAGGGAGAAGCTGAGAGAGCTTAACTTTGGATGGCTCGTGCCCGACGTGTCCTGCTTTGCTTGCTTGTAGGGATCTTCAGGAAGGAGGCGGGCGGGCGGAGGGGAAGCCCCTCGGTTGCAGCTGCTCCCTTGCAGAACCGGCGCTACATACAGATGCACCGCTCCCTTCCCCCCCCCGCGCCAGGTTCCCCTCTTTGTACAGGTGAGCCTTCCGTCCTCCCTGTCTGCTGATGACAGGGGCGATGAGAAGGAAAGGCGGGAAGAGAGGCGGCTCCTGCTCACCCCGATTCTCTTCGGGGTGGCGGGCTTCGCTTGGCAGCGTCTCTGGTTTGCTCAAGGTCCAGCTCAGGGTTAGGCTTGGTTTCCCGGGCGGGGTGGAGACGAGGAGGGATTCTCGGGACAAGAGCGCAAAGTTTGACACACTTTGATCTCACCTGCCGGTCTGGGTGGGAGCGTAAACGGCGTCGGCATGCCCTAGCCAGAGGCTGTCTCTTCTTCCAGCGGAGCCTGGCCGTCTTTCCTCGGAAGTAGAGAGTCCGCAGGATTTCGTGATCCAGAACTTTGGGCGTCGGGGCGACTAGTCATAGGCAGACAAAGCCACCAGATTGCACACTAGTCCGCTCTGACTTCAGTTGGGCCGAGTTCTGTGTGCCTGGATCCGGAGGCGCTTCTCTCGCGGGCTAACGGTGTCGCCACCAAGCACGTTTTGCTGTTGGCTCCGGAGTTGTTTGGTTGCTACGCTGGGCTCCAGATAAGCCTGGCAGAATGTCCAAGTGAATGCCAAGGTCTGGTCTCCCTCACTCTGCCCTTGCCTTTGATTCCCCGCCTTCCTTCGCCACCCTTCTCGGGGGTTCAGGAGGCATTGGCGATGACCCGCGCCGACACCCAGACATCGAGACAGGGCGGCTTCACAACTGACTCGAGGAATTTCCTCGAAGAAACTGTGGGTCTTGGTGCTCTTGTCTTTGGTCCCAAGCAGTTTTTGCTATTATTAACGCGAGCTTCTGGGGTTTCACGATCTTCTTGGGATCCCCTCTCTTCCCAGCATCACAACTCTCTCTCTCTCTCTCTCTCATTACAGTCCGACACCAACTTCTGGAATGCTCCTCCTCAGAGAGGACATCCCTGTGTTTTTATGTCGCTTTGGAGTGACTGCCTGGTAGCAAGGGCTGCTGTTTTCTTTTTGCAAGGCTTCTGCTGCTCAGGTTTTAAGTGAAGTAACACTTCGACAAGAGACTGGAACAAAAATGTGTGCCTTTGTGAATAGCTAAGGAAATCCTTCTAGATATAGGTATATAGATAGATATGCAAGGGGGGATGCACGGGGGGGAGAGAGGGGGGGAGAGGGAGGGAGGGAGGGAGAGAGAGAGAGGGAGAGAGAGAGAGAGAGAGAGAGAGATTGGTAAGAAGATGCTTTGTTTTACTGGACCAATGGCTTTATACAGGTTTCAGGCTCCAGCAGATTCCCTTTGTGGTGAATGGAACTGGTGCCAGCTATTTAACTCTACTCAGAGCAAAACTATATATAAACATGGCAGGGTGGAATAGCTCTCTGTGTAGGATAGATGCTTTAGGAATAGTTCTGTGTTACTCAAAAGCGTGTTTACACTCTCACGAAACATCAACAGGGCCAATAAACGACAACACATGCACATTTGGATCTTTTAGAGCACAATCTATAGGAAAGTCATGCGGCACAAGTCCCACTGAAAAAAGAGAAGCGCTGTCACACATCTCCTAGTCATTCCAGTGGAGTGTTTACAGGAAATCTTCCCAAAAGATCGTGCCTACATAGCCAGGGCCCACTAAGCGGCCACAACCGCCTGTATCAAGCAGTGTATATATGCGTGTGTGTGTGAGAGAGAGAGAGAGAGAGAGAGAAAGAGAGAGGTACAGCTAATCTTCCCCTGGTAAATCTACACAGGGAGCTCCCCCCCCCTTTCCTTTTCTTCCCTTCAGCCAGTGGCAGTTTGGAGGAGTTTGTTTTGGTCTAAATGAGAAATTAAGTGTGGATAAGTAAACTGAGCTGCCAGAGGGCGACAAGATGTTGAGTGAATTGCTTTTAGATGAAACAAATTAAGGAAACGAGAGGAGACAATCTGCTTCTTGCATTATTAGACACGGCTTGGAGTTCAGGGGGGAAAGTGGTGTATTTTTGAAATGCTAATTTCTTAAGAAGTGGGAGGAATGCACCTTATTTACTGCTCTGTGTGAACAGCATGGAAATACAGGGAATCTTTTTGTTGTTTTGGTACAGTACAAAAAAATCTTTGAAGGAAGCAGAGTTTATTCTGAGTGCTGTTTCTCCAAAGAAATCAGAGGAAATTCTCCCTGTATGTTTGGTGTCTTTTATTGCGGGTCTACTGAATGGGCAGCCCAGCCCCCCTGAGATTTATTCAAAAGGGAGGGTCCCAAGAATGCGGTCTCATTTCTTCCTGGGATGTTTCATTATATTTAGCCCCATTCATAAAATATTTAGACCAGCTGGTCTTGGAGAATGAGAGAATCAAAATCAGTGAGGAAAGGAAACATCTTTTACTGGGCCAGTAGTCATTGGTATCAGAATTTTGTCCATCAAGAGAGACAGTCCAGTAAATAGTATTGTCTTACCTAGTTTCTTGAATTATATTTATTGAGTGAATGGAACTGGAACTTTTAAGACTACAGTTGTCCTAAGGAAACTTATAGCAGATTGAAATCTATTGAATGTGATCAGGATCCGGCCAAATGTCTCCATACATTATTTTGGCCCAAGTACACTGGTCATATGTAGGATTATGCTGCATGTTATTTACAGGTACAGATCTCACAGCTCAGTGCTTCTCGACAGCACTTTTCCTTTAAATTAACACCATCATCACAACCTCCTACATAGAGGAATGTCATTGTTTTGTGTGCTGGACAGATTTGATCAGGCATTCTGGTCCACATACATTATGTTGCATTGTTTAATTTGGATCTTTGCCTAAGGCATACAGGCGAGCTATTTTTTCCTTCACGATTGTAAGGTGTCTGCAAACATTGTCGACTAAATCTAGGTAAAAGGGAAGTTCTGATTGCATGTGAGCCAGAAGCCAAATAATGATATTGGAATTGAGAAACAAAATATAGTCTGAGTAAAAGGTCTATTTACCTTTAAGGCAGTTGTGCTGGCAGCCTAGCAATAAGGGGCTGTGTTGGCTTTGATTCCGTTTTTTAAATTCCCATTTTTATATATATTTGTAGTTCCTGTAAGCTTAAAATGACAGATAGCCTTGATTATATTTGGTCCATTCTATAGAGCAGGGTTATTTATATTTACTGGAATTTATTGAATTTTCCCCGCGGGCCACTAAGAGTTTAAACCTGTCTTACTTAAACAGTTGCAAGTTAAATGTGAAAGCCATGTTAAATCTCAATAGACAAAGATGTGGAAAAGTTTGGCAAATACTAGCTTTTTGATTTACGTATACTGTGGATTATGGTTCTGTTCTTAAAGCATCAAGCTCCCTGCCATACTGAGAAAGAAACAGAATATTATTTCTTCAAATTACTGATTGTCTTGCATTTCCTTCTGTTTGGTTTTTCCACTGGCAATTCCAGGATATTAATAATTCTTATTTTTACATACACTTTTCTTCTCTGTTAGCCGTAGTTGAAATATCATTTCTTATTCCCTCTGTCCCCCACCCTTTGTTCTTTTCTTGTTGGCTAACCTTCCTTCTTTCCCCTTATTGACTATATAGTTCGTTTTTGTTCTATTCTTTGCCTAGTCTTTTCCCATCACATTCTTGTTATTGCTTCCCTAGGTTTCTTTGTTTTTTGCCATTATTGGAGTTAATGATCCCAACCCACAGCCCAGTTTTGCCAGAGCACCTGGGCTTTTAGAGTGTAACCCTTAGTGTGTTTATTTAGAAATAAGCCCCATCGTGTTCATTTAGTTCCATGTAAATGTGCGTAGGTTGGAGCTACATGTTTTTGTGCCTTTGTTAAGCAATTTCACAATACACAAAGTCAAACCAATAACTTATAATAATGAAACCATTTCCCACTTGATCTGACATAGCTCGACTGGAATCCATTGATGCCTAGCTGCGTTTAGGTTTCACAGTGTTAGTCCAGCTGACTAGATTGTCTTAAATCCAAACCCTCCAGTTTAACTCAATTGTGGATTACTGCCTGAGACACTCTCTATTTACCCCTCTCTGATCAATCTGACATGGCTGGCTGAGTGGACAATCATAAAGCTATTCTACTGCCCAGATTTATTCCTGAAAGAAAATAAAATGGCATTGATCCAGGGTCAGTTGCTCTTTAAAACACTGACTCCCGAGGCTGAATTGGTCCTTAAGGGGATGCTGATGCATCCCTTGGGCACAATCTCTTATACTGGCTCCTGACTCTAGAAGGAAGAAAGGCACTTTATTTAAATGGAAAGGGTGGAAAGAGAACTGTTTTAATTGTAAACATTTACTGATCCATTGTTGACCTATTATCTCATGACAGATGTATTCTCTGAAGAGGTCACTGTATTAAGCTACAGTCCACAACCTGCCTTGCTCGGTATGATTCTTGGTGCAACCTCATCTTTTCAGTGAGAATTTAATGAAAGTGCTTTAGAGTGGGTGGCTCATAGCCTGGGGTACAGTGCACCTCAGTGAAATGATTTGTACATATGCATCCCCCATGTATTTCAGAGACCCTTGCAGGGGAGATGTTCTTGGTGGAATATGGCCAGTAGCATATGTTGGATTAGACACATTTTTCCTTTGGATTCTGGAACCAGCAGTGGGGAACCTTCAGCCTGAGGGGTTCACTCCTGGGCAGCCTTGGCCCCTCTTACCACCATCTACCAGAATGCGCCCCCTGACAGATTAGCCCTGAGGAAATGCAGCCCCTGACAGAAAAAAGTTCCCCAACCATTGTAGTAAACTCTGTGGCTCTGATCTGAAGTCCTCTAAAGTTGTCTTGCAGATAAGCAGAATCAGAATTATGAATCCACCTCAGTAAATGAGCCCACCCACTGTGTTCAGGTGTGCTTATGTGCCGTATGACTCTGGCCAGCAATTTGCCTGGAGGGACCTGTTACCTGCCCAGGGTGACCAGCTAACTGGAAGACTGTTAAAGGAAGAAAAAAAGCAAACTTTAGTGATCAGAATATTTTTTTTGGATTGGGGTTCAAATTCTTGTTCACCCATGCACTTCCTGTGAGATATTGCAGTTTGCCATTTGTAAAATGGTCATTGGGGAATCAGAATAGAGAGAGACTGAAGCTTCTTGTACATTAACAGCTTGATCTTAAAGGTGTGCCTTCCTCTGCATAGAATATATGCACAGCATCTAAAACAGGGATGGGGAATCTGTGACCATCCAGGTGTTGCTGGGCTGCAACTGGAATACTGGCTGGGGATGAAGGGAGTTGAAGTCCAACAATGTCTGGAAGGATACAGATTCTCCATCCTTGATCTAAATAACTATTAGTAACTTGAACTTAATTTAATTTTAACTTTGTATTTTAATATAAAATTATTTTAATTGAATTTTAACTTGTTGGACAACTTATACTTTGTTTATGATTTCTGTGCAAGTCACATTGAAATGAATGGGAGCTTTTCAAGAATATAGGGGGTCCTGGATAGGTTTACTAATTAACCTGAGAAAGTGGCCTAGCCTGCTCTTCCTGGCTTTAACAGCAGCTTGATGTGAAGCAATTCACAGGTGAAGCTTTTCAGCAAATGCCAATAAACAGTTACCACTTGCTATTGTTTACACATCACTCAGTTGCTAAAAGCACAGTTACAGCAACCAACTGAAATGTTGGCAGCCCTAGCGTAGGGACAGAAATCTCCCAGTGGATTACAGCCTTTGTTTAGGTTTAAGCAAAGCATTACAAGAATGACTAGTCTGTTTGAGAGAACAGAATAGCTTAAATTGCATTATTTTGCTGTTGCGGCTCTAAAAGAAAATGGAAAAAATAATTTTCTCCTCTGTGTGTAGGGATGTTCTGATATTCCTGGGAAATTGATTCCAAAATGGGTGGGGAGTTTCTACGATACAAAAGGCTCACCACTTCACACAATCACCTTGCACATGTTGGCAGGCAACAGAAATGGGGCAGAGCTAGTGTGCTTGTGCCCACTGCCCCTCACGTGGTAATCTCTCTGTCTATGTAATACCTGAAGAGGGCTATGGAATCTGCTCATTTCTTCCTCTGCTGATGGGCAGCTGATGGGCAGCTTGAATGCTTTGGTGGGGTCCTCAAAAGGTTCCTCCCAAAAGCCCCCTGCTGACCCTTTCATTAGGCTGTTAGCTGATTAATCAGCAGCTCCATGGGTTCTGTATATTTCTTTGAAACTATATTTTTCTTTTGATTCCTGGGATCTGGACTACATATTAAGTAGGATGGCAACATAAAGTAAGTTTAGAGTGAGGATAACGCTTCCTGCTCTCACTCCGAATGGGCAAACATATTTTTCCTTTTTGCAGGCCCCATTAAAAAAAAAAACCAGCCCAACAGTTCAAAGTATGTCTAGCTGCTCTCTCAAATTGACTGCTGTTAAAAAATGTGCTTTTTTACTTTCCATAACAATGAGCCTACTTAATCTGATATAGTGGTTGGCTTGCGTTTTCTTTAGAAGACTTTTCTCTGTCAAGTGGGGCTTCTTGTCAGGAGCTATATCATAGTCTGAGGAATTTTCCTCAGTCAGGTTGATGTCCCTGATTTGCTAAACATGAACTCAGAGTGGTTTCTGTTAACTTTGTAAACAGTTGTCCTTTTCTTTACAGAGCAGCATTCCAAATATGACCATATCCTGAATGCTATTTTGATGAAATATTGACATTTGTTTTTGACCAAAGGCTTGGTTGTATTTGGAGTTATGGTCTGCCAAGGATTGGCTTACAGATGTTTGTTTCTGAATTTTGTAAATATTGGCACATATTGTCAAGATCTGAAAAAGTAAAGCTTGCTGACTAATATTGTTTCATCAAAAGGGAGCGTAGAATTGGTAAGGTGTTATGGGACATCTTTCAGTCAGCTGGCACTGAATCTTTTTAAAGCAAGCAATATTCTTGCATAGTGCCCAGGATTCTTGGCTTGTTGCATGTTTGACCTGATAACAAGGAGGTCAGTGAGCAAGTGGTGGGTGCAATCCAAAGAAGGTTAAGTGTGCTGCAGTCCCATTGAAACAAGTGGGATTTAAGCACTAACTGCCCTTTGCATTTTGTCTGGTGGTCACTGGACTATATATAGCTTGGCTTGGCAAGGGGGGATTATTTGGAACATGGGTTTGAAGTCTTTAGAGTGAAGCTGCAAAGAAAATATAGCAACTGATGAGTCAAACTTTTCCCCCACCTTCAGTTTGACTCAGGTAGCACAAACCCTCTGAGAGAAGAGATGAGATAAGGCAAAACAAAAGATGTCACTCTTATTTACTAACAAGGAGAGCCTGATTTTCAAAACAACAAGTGAGACCTGTAGCAAAATGCTGCAGTGTTCCTTTTAGGAACGCTCTGGTTCAGGGCATTTAACAGCCTAAAACAGAAGCCTTGTAGTGCTCTGTGCAGGCCTTGCAGGGGTGGGGGAGGTTGAGGAAGGAGAGAGGAATTCCCCTCCCCTCCAGGAATTCCCTTGCTATCCTACAGAGCTGTTGGAAGCTCAAATTTGGTGCTAGCTGCTATATAATGGGGGGGGTGCTGGCTGGCTGGCTGGCTCTGGAGAGTGGGAAAGGCAGAAGTATCATTTCCCCTTTCCTTCAACCTGAAACATCCCCAGGGAGGAGACATTTTAACCTCATCAGTGACACACATCCCTCCACCCTAATTCAGGACCAGATATCTTCCAGGATATTCCAGGAAGAATTGGCCTTCTTCAGTCCCCTAGTAGCGGGGAACCTTTACCCTCCATATGTTTCTGAACTACATCACCCACCATCCCTAGCTGTTGGCCATGCTTCCTGGGGCTGATGGGAGTTGTAATTCAGTAACATCTGGAGGGCCAAAGGTTCCCCACTACTGGGGGGCTGAAGAAGGCCAATTGTATCTCCTCGTGCCTTCCATTTTTCTCTCTTTGCCATTTTGCTTTCTTTTAAAATCCCCTGGTGTTGTGACTAACCATACAATTCAAGTAAAATCTAGTTTGTCCTTCAGAAGCCAGAAGGAATGCAGAGCAGGGCTGCCGCCCAGTGATCAAGTGGGTGGAGGGGGTAGAAAAGGCTGAATGCTGCTTCACACAGCTGTTCTATGTATTTATTTACTTATTTGAAAGCAGTTATAGGCTACTTTTCTTCAAGCTCAACATGGCTTACAATGGGTACAATATTGTTTACATAAAAATAAAATAAAGTCCTAAAAACAAAAGACACACACAATCCTGCCTCCCAATAAAAACTCACAATACTGATCAGGCAAAAAAGAATTACCAAGAAATAAGGGTAGAAACACACTTTCTGTTCTGCCAATTCCAGTGTGTCTCCACCTTTCTCTTCTGAAAATGGTGGCAAACCCCACCCCTTTTTACTGTAAAACCCAGTGGGAGCAGCTAGAGTGCATTTTTTAAAATTCAGCTTCAAAGAGATTTCACAACTGATTGGCAGATCAACCTGTTCCCCCTCCAGATGTGGCTGATAAAAATGCTTTGGAGTAGGCGACTAGTGTGTTCACAGCCTAAGTGTCTACTTACTTCCATCACAACTCGTGGCTCTTAACCCAACAGCCCAAAAGCCAGCCATAACAAGATTGTCTTGCAACCCTTCTAAACTGCATTCTAAGCAGCACAATACATTTTATGCAATGAAATGCATGCAATTTTATATACTTCATGCAGGCTGCAGAATTTAACTTTCCTGGCACAATTTTAAAATATTATCTTGGCTTAAAGGGCAGAGTAAACCTCACTCTGATAAGACAGCAATGCACTTTCCAGGGTATTTCCTGGATATATCTGTGGAACCCATCAAACTTGGTTTATTACTTATATTTCCAAAAATATAAGATGAACATCTAATAACAGTAACTTGATCCCATCCTGGGAAAGAGTTAATTGTCCTGTAAAAAGTTTGTTGTTGCCTAGGGACCAGTATTCACACAGTCTGCTTATATTTGCTTTATGCAAACAACATGGCACCAGCTATTAACTTGCATTACTGTACTTGCACTGAATGCCATAAGAGTTCAAGAGATAGACAATTTTAATATGGAGGGCTTAATTCAGGGGCTATGGATTATTAAAATAAACCTTTCATTAAAAAGACTGACAATTACACAGTAAGTGTAGGAGACAGCAGGAAACACCTGGAATTAAACACTGTAGAAAAAGAATTAATATGATCTAGCCAGAATTTATAGTCCCATGTGTTGGAATGTTTGGATTATACACAATGCCAGTTATGATCATAGAGAGCTCTGCGGTTGAATTCACTGAAGGCTTACTCAGAAGTAAATCACATTGAATTGAATGAGGATTTCTACCCCATAACCACAGCCTGCGTCTGGCAGGTAGTAGCCACAGTGTTATCCAGTGGCTGGAACATGAAATTAAGTAAATTTGAAATGGGAAGGAAGAGCAGTGATGTGGATGGATTTGGAATTTGTGGGTTTGAAATGCAAAGTTTGGACAGCCTCATTCAGATGGCTTACAGACAATGTGTTTATTGAGCGTTGATCCTTGTTTGCAGGGAGGTTATACAATATTGCATCAAGCAAATGTTATCCCACACTTTCATGTGCATTTTCCCACCACTCTCCTTATTATGAAATGTCCAATCGTTTGTAGAAGCAGGGTTGTTGCACAAGAACTCCAAACCAATTCCTAACTGTTCAACTTGAATTTGCTGGTATGTGACTGAATCCCACCTGAAAATAGCAACTGTCTGAAAGTGTTCTGAGTTACAAAATGTGCCCAGTCACCTTCAAACTGGGGTCTGGCTCATAATGGGTTTCATCCCCACCTCTGCTTTTAGCCAGTCCTCCCTGTCAGACCCCTTCTTTTCAAGCAAAAGAAGAAACACCTTTGCATCATGCTCAGTATCATTTTCCTGCCAGGTGGTCTGGGATGTGCAGTTTCCTCTGTCTCCTCTATCTGCAAACAGAGCAAAAGGACTGGCAGGGAATGCCTTTCACCCATTTGACTTATTTGAATTTTATTGGGAAAACTCATAGGCCAAAGGTTTTTTTCAAAAGAAAAAATTCTCCAGGAACATTCATAACAATAACTCTAAATCAGACTGGGGTCGGGGGAAAGCTTACCCATCGATAAGGAAAGTGAATTGCTTAAAAGAAAAAATCTTCCTTTTCACATTATGTTTTCAGAATCTACTTAGTTAAAAACTAACTGGAAAAGGAGCCCTGAGGCCAATTGATGGACATTTTAATCTCATCTATCATCTCGTCTATATATTGTAAATGGTTTTGGGGGCATTCTAACTAAGAAGCTATGGATACACAGTCCATATTAGACTATTCTGAACAGGTCTGAATGTGTAGTACTTCATCTATGCAGATCTTAAAGGAATGATTAAACTAGTTATTGTCAAGAGTAGTCAGTATTGTGGACGTGTAAATACATGGAAGGCCCTACTCCACTGTGGCTGGTGTGGCTGACATCGTTCCCCATCCCCACTCCAGCTATGTGTGACCCCTTTCTACGTGCCCGAAACACATCTGGCAAGGAGATCTATTTGTGGGAGCTTGTTGCTGCTTTATGTTGCCATTAATATGCATAAAAGGAGAGCTGTTGACTTGGCCAGCCATAATGGTTTGCTTGGATTATTTCATAGTCCCCGCTGTGTAAATATGTTTAAAGCTGGATAAACACATATTCAAGCTTGAAGTAGACAGCACTGTTTAGCTGTTTGACTGGCTACAAATCTGGAAGGACAATACCTCTTCAGTGGAGTATATTTGTCTTACACGTAGGCTTACATGAGCTTTGGAATATTCAGCTGACATAATTCATAAACATCATTTTGCAATTGTTGTAAGAATTTGAATTGTGTTGGCAACCTTGAATCCAAATTGTGCTCTGTAGATTTGAAGACTGTTGATAATTATGGAGTTCTTTGATATATTGTACAGATAATTAATCTCTTACAGCAGGACCTTCCATTATGACAGTGTGACCCTGTTGCAATAATTTGTGTGGAGTTTGATAAGAGTGTATCATATTAATCAGGCTGGGAAGTGGAAAGTTGCTGTTACACCACTGGATGGCGCTACTACATGCCAAAGCATGGCCTCTGCATTCCACTTAAATTAGCAGGGGTCAAGGGAGCGGAGATATGTGAAATTTGCAATTTGCAACCCAATGGGGAGGGGAATGAATTGGGCATTATGTTTAGGACCACTTCTAAAATCAAAATGTTGATTTCTCAGAGTACTGATAAAGTAAATTGGCCAATTTTGCTATTTTTCAATTAATTTGAGAACGGCTTCTAATTTTTCAGCCTTTCTGTGTAGGTTTGATAATTTGTTTGTTTTTATTGATAAGAATTTTTTTCTGACACTTATGCATCACTCAAGGCAGCTTACTTATTGTCCGTTAAAATGACAATATCACAGTAAAATCACAGTATCTCGCTCTCTGTAAAAAAAGTAGAGACAGGCATGGCAGCAGTAGCGGCTGATGTGGTGGCATTACAACTAACTTGGATCACAGTGGGCGGGTCAGTGACTCAGCAGCGAGGTTGAGGCACTAGCAGGGCCAATCCAGCCCTCCTGCCAGTGCATTCACACAGCCCCAATTTTGCTGCTGCCATGGTCCAATGCTGTCCAGGTCAGCAACACTGGTGTCAGGAGCACAGCTCCGCAACACCATACTGGTTGCTACTGCATGACAGATAAAAATCTTCAAATCAAAATATTATCTACCCAGCCAAGCAGAAGACAGCTGGAATGGAAAACTCTTCACCAGCTGGCAGGAAACAGCCAGAAAGAAGAGCAGCTGAACATCCTGGGGCAAGGTGCTCCACAACTTGAAGGCTGCCACACAGACAGGGCCTCCTCTCGGGCCCACACCAACTGTGTTTAATAATTGGTCTTCGAATGAAGCAGCTATGTATCTTCTCCTGCATCTTGTTAGCATTCCAACCAAGTTCTGCTGAAGGATTGGGTTATGATTTGGCTGAGATGCAGAGCTAACACAAGGAGGATTCTATTGGTAAGGCAATGGCACAAAACCACAATGTTATCCAGGGTTGGGGAGGGTCCAGGCAAATTCATTAATGGCCATCCTGCATAAGGAGGCATATGGTAACAGAGGGTGTTCCATGTGCAGCAGGGAAACTCAGCAGATTCATAAGCCTCCCTCTACCATTTCATTCAACTTTTCTGATCTCCCATTATAAGGTGAAAAATTATTTTCTTCCAAGGGTCGGGCAGAACTTGGTGGGTGGCTGTCCCTGGGTGCAATGTTACTCTGGGAAGGTAAGCATCTCCCCCCAGTAAGAGAAAGTTGGTGTGGCATAGTGGCTAGCCATGAGTTCTGAATCAGGAAGTCACTGGTTCGATTCTTGCCTTTGCTGTGATGAACTCACTAGGTGGCCTCAGGCAAATCGCGCTCTCTCAGCCTCAGGCTACAGAATGGGGAATAATCATGATTTGTTATACACAGGGTTGTTCTATGAACTACAGCCTGTAGTCAAGTGCTTTGAACACTTAGTGCTATACAAATGCAATGATCCACATCTGTTGCCACCAACTTGGCAGGTCAGAATGTGGCCTGGGGACCCATTGACTCAAGTTTTAGGTATGGAACAGCTATTTTTCTTAGCCTCCTCTCGTCTCCTCTTTCTCTGTGCATTCCAGAGATAAGCAGACATTGTTGATTATGACAACAATGATAATACATAACATTTGTATAGCACTGTTTCAAAAACAAAAATAAAAAAGACAATGAACAAATTCAAATATATGAGATTGTGACCTCAATGAATTACAGGAAATGATCTTGCCTAATATATTAAAAATCTTTTCAAACATGGACTGCCCAGGGGATGGGGGAGGCTCACACAATTATAACTATGAAACTAGAAACTTCCAGAGCCCTATTTAGGTGTTCACCCTCACACAGTTGTAATCGTGTTAGCTTCTAGTTGTACTACTGACTGCCACAAAAGAGATAAAAATTACAATATGCTAGTAATACTAATATTCACACTGTTTATTTTTGTTTCTTATTCCACAAAAGATTATATTTAGGCTGTTTCTGACATTTGTTTGTTCATAATTCACTCATTTTCATGCGTACTGCATGTCCAAATTTGCCACATCTGTGTGTGTGATTAAGGCAGATCTGAAGTTACATCTGTCAGGGCTATTATGAAGACAGAGTAAAATGTCAATCCCTTCAAGTCATCTTTTGGCAATGAGATACACACATCTTCCGCCCCAGTCAAATGGCACAATCGCATTAGTGTGCAAGCAGTTTGTTGTCATGTGTGTTATCAGTTCTTCTTTGTATGAAAAGGTTTGTTGTTAATGGATTTAGCTGTGTTGGGTCCAGTCAGATTTGTGATGTGATCTATTCTGTAAACCCTAAGTTAGATGTGAGGACCGTTTAGCCCTTCAGATACTGTTGAACTACAACTCTCATCATCCCTGGCTATTGGCCATGCTTCTAGGAGCTGATGGGAGTTGTAGTTCAGCAACATATGGAGGGCCAAAGATTCCCCACCACTGCCCTAAGCCACTGATTTTCTACCACCTCATCCAAGTCTGACTCTGGGGTTCCATTCTCCCTACACATAAACCTCTGAGTTGCTTGATATTCCACATTTTTAAGTGATATTATTTATTCCAGAGCTTTGGAGATTTGCCAGATACATACATTTATTCATGTGGAACGGGGGCAGCCCTGCTTCTCAACTTGAAGTTCTGTTCCATTATTTTTGGGATTTTACCCTTCAGATGGAGAAGGTGATTGAATATCTAGCATTGATAGTCAAAAAAAACCCTTGAATTTCCGGTCCCCCATCTAGCTCAGGACTCTAGTACAGATATGGGGAACTTGTAGCCCTCCAGATGTAATTGGACTCAACCTCCCATTAGCCCCAGGCAGCATGACCAATACTGAGGGATGATGGGAACTGTAGTCCAGCAACATCTGGAAGGCCACAGATTCCCTATCCCTGCTGTGGTATACATCTTCTGCCACATCACTGCATAAGTTTCATATCACAAAGAAATCTGTTGTCAATATTTGGAGAGAAATGTCAGAAACTTCTGATCTCCATTGAACATACACAGAGCCTCACACAGGATATCACGGGCCCAAGTGAGGCAACGTGAGTGAAACAGTGTGAAATCTTGTTCAAGGTGGCCAGCTGAGGTTGAGGATTCCTCTTAGAATTGGATTCCCCTTTAGATCGGAAGGAGCCATCACCTGCTCTTACTACTGTTCTAGTTCTCATTTTACTTGGGGTACTGACCAATCCATAAGAGCCTTTCTGACCCATCTTATGAACTGGGAGTGAGCTTCTAAAACACAGCTCACAATCCAACATTCTGGATCATGTTCCAAAGCACACTGTCAGTTTGCACCACGAATGTAGTGGCAAATTCAGAAGTGCAAGGTCTCTTCATGTTAGTCACAGCCATGCCCTCTCAGTATAAGGAGATATGAGATCCTTGTTAATGCCTTCTCCTACAACAAACAGATGTCCCTAGGAGCCAATCAGCATGAAAGAGGATGATGTGTGTCAGCTACTGAGAAGAGTCTTCTCAGTGGCTGACTCATCTCCTTTCACTCTGATTGGCTCCAATCAGAAGGAAAGAACAAGGAACCAGGTTAGAAGACTCTTCTTGGTGGCTAACACACTCCTCTTTCATGCTGATTGGTTCATAGGATGCTGGAGACATAGGGACCCTGCTGGGACCCTACTCCCAAAAAGGTAATGGGTTTAAGACCCCCTGAGGCCCCAAACGACTACACCTCTGGTTTGTGCTGGGCTAGCTTCTGCCCCCAAAGAGGGTGCCTCTTGAGGAATGAAGTGTGTTTAGTGTGATTTTCGTAGTATAGATTTTTTCCACTTGCCACTCAAAATGTTAATTACCAGTAAATGACAACCTTCACCAAATTTCTGACATTTACTATAATGCACTACATATTTTTAAAAACTTAGTATCTCAATAAAGGTACTAAGCGGATGATCAAATAACAGCCTCATTTGCAACACATGAATGTATATTAAAAATTAACTATCCAAGTAATGAGAGAAAATGGTTTGAAATGCTGAGCAAAAGATTCCAAAATGAATTGAAGGGGGATGGACTTTATACAAAGATGTCTGTAGATCCCTGATGCCAAGCAATAGTTTACTGTACAGTTTCATGTTTTGAATTTGAAGAAATTAAAGTCTTTAACTAGAGGTGTCAGGGACTTATACGTGCAAAGCACTGGGTCTGTCAATAGGCTGTGGTTTCTGTGGTTCATGTGTATATTTAAGCATAGGCTTTTTATTGCATTTCAGGTTGAAAGTTTTGTTTTGTTTTTAATTAAACTCTCAGCAGGGCAGAGCCAACATCTGGTGTCAGCTGCCAGGCTCCAGGGATGGGTTGCCACCAACCCCACACCCGCTATCCAGCAGAAGCCATTGCCACCTGCCCTCTCTCTGAGCAGCAACAGCAGTGGTGATATTGAACTCCACTCCCTCTTTCCTCAACATGGGCACCTAGTGGTGGTGGGATCAAAAATGTGCAGCTGTCTGTGAAGCAGGGGGTTTATTAAATATTGTAAATATATCCTCTGATGGTAGTATAAAAATAATATAGTATCTGGCCACTGGTTATTACCACAATTTCTTCAGAGGAATTATTTTGTTTTAATCTGTCTTCCTGAGTTCGAATATGTTTTTCTCTTGGCAGTCATTCCCAAAAGAAGTTTACCATTTTTGATCCACCAAGCCAAATTCAAAAGTTGATATTTCTGTTCATTACTTTGGACAGGAAAGAAATAAAAATGTTATCAGTGAAGTATAGATTGCTGCACATAGAGGATTTGTGGGAATCCTGAGAGTCCAGCATTATTTCTATGTCTTTTATACAGAGGACAAAATAAAGGCTCCTTTTATTTTGGGAGATAAATTTCCGCACTGAGTGCAAATATCAATAGAGCAACCAATGTTTTCCCATTGCTAGCATCCATTTTTAGTAACTATTGTCCTTTGTGATGTACTTAATGCTCTAAAAATGTACTTGCCATTAACTTTGGGGCCAAATTATTGGCCAGTAAATGCCGTTCTTTGGTGGTTGTTAACGAAGTGTCGAGGATGAAAAGAGATTGTTCAGCAAATCCCTACAGCTGCACAGGATGACAAAATAACATATGTGACTAACTTCTTGAAAGATACATTTTATTATTCTTCCTGCATATACTGTAAATGATTGTTGCCTGAATTAGCACTCCATGAGCAAGAGAAATTGATACACAAACAGGCTGGCATGCAGCTAATTTTGTTTAGCAAATTGAGATCTGATACCTGCTATTTCACGCCCACTGCAAACAGACTCAGTCACTCGTTGCAGGCAACACACATTTGAAATACCTACGGGATGAATTCTGGTAACCACCTGCAAACCTGAAGCAAGTTCAATGGAGTTAGCAGCAATAACAGAGTTAACATTCCATGTGTAGGAATGGATTGATTTTTAGGCCCACAATGCCTCATGACTCTTGTAAGCTCTTAGAAGGGAAACATCCCTTTTGAGTAGATGTATGTGCATTTTAGAGTTTATATGCCCTAAAATGAACGAACAAACTCCAGCATCACACAACCATGATGGTATAAGAACATTTTGGGAGGGAGCTTTCATGCCCACCATCTTTGGTAATATCTGTGAGTAGGGATGGGTTTCACTACCTAGTTCCGATCCACTTGTCCATAGTTTGATCCTGATCAGCCCTTTTTTTGTTCCCTTTTGCTTTGGCACTTGCCGATTCAATCCGCTGTGTGAGTTTTTTTGGTGATTCGATCCTCGGTGGGGGGTTTTAGTGGCAATTTTTCCCCGTAATTTTTAACGTAAATGCTCATGTAAATGATCATGGTGTTCCATGTGTTTTCCCCCCTATTTACATATCAATGAGGCAGATAATTGCCTTTGTCTCTTGCCTTACGCTAACTGATGTTGTACTTAATTATTCCCCTCCCTTGCGCTATTCACTATTCTTGAATTAGTTTGTCAGCAGCGCTGCAGCAGCATCACCACCACCACTAGTACCACTTTGTATTTTTATTCACACACACACTCACAGCACAGAGAGAGAGACAGACAGATGTCCCCTAATGAGCTGACAGCAGCAATGAAAGTGGGGCAGGTTGCGTGGGTCAGTCTCTCTTATCATAATGTTTCCCGTGCAAGAGGATGGAGATTCAGAATGCTCTGAGCTGTCTTGTTTGAAAAACATGAAACTGCAGGAGGATTTGACAATTAACTTTGAAGACATATATAGCCTGGGACAGGGCAGGCAGCCAATATTTTTTACATTATATGGTGATAACACTTTTTTTTGGTAATATATAATGGACAAATGGCTATTGTTATCACAGCTATACTGTTACAATTGCAGCAACTTTGAGGAAATTACGAAGATAATTACATAAAACAAGAGGAATTTTTTTTAAAAAAAACTCTGTGCTGGTTGCAGCCATGGCCACAAAATCTGTGCTGATTACAGCTGCTACCCACTGCAAGAAATCAGCGCTGATCCAAAAAGATAGTGGACTGTCAAATTCAGTTGGAATCTGGTACTATGTCTGATTTAGGGGATATTCTCCCCCATCCCTATCTGTGAGTGGTCTTCTCCATATGAACCTGAATCATAGTAAAGGTTTTCTCCAGGCCTTTCAGCTCTCCATATGTTTTGTAGGTGGAGTGAGACCCTCGTTTTCTTTAGTTTTCAAGGAACACTTTGCTCTCTCTAAGAGTTTGGCCCATTTCCCTTTGCATGTGCATCCAACTGTATCTTAAAAGTACTTTCTGAACCAATAAGAAGGAATGTTGATCTCTTGATAAGCTGATTAGATTTCAAAATGTTTGAGCACCACAAAAATCAAAAGCCCATTTTCATAATTAAGACCTCACGATTATGCAATAAGGTAATTGTGCATATAATTGCATGCACAGCCAGTCATTTAGCTGTCTAACCATCCCTGCTTTGCAAAGCTGGGTTTGAAATATTGTGTAAAATAAGTTTCTTATGTGAGAGGGAACATACAAAAGGACTGACATCTGAAATTGGTGAAGAGACAGAATTCAGGTAGAATACAGTTTTTATCACTTTGGGATCCTAATTAAGAAATTCTGGTGGCTCTTCTGAAATATATTTTGCTTTCTCTGACTTGGAAGGACTGCAAGGTTTCCAGGTAGGCTGGGCCTTTCATGGTAACACTGGATTCAGCTGTGGCTTGCCTAGAATACCTGGTCTTCTCACTCTGGAGCTGCCTAAGGCCCAACAGTGTGATGTCAACATACCTATGTATAAATGGGTTTTTCAACAGATTTTAAAACGGATCTTGAGAGACTTTTCAAAAGACATTAACAAACTTTTGTTAATGCGTAATGAAAAGTTTAAGAGGGGGATCTTATCATCATATATACCAGGGATGGGGAAACTGTGGGACTCCCAACTCCCATCAGCCCCAGCCAGCATGGCCAATTGTCAGGGATGATGGGAGCTGAAGTCCACCATTTGGAGAGCCAAAGTGTCCTGTCCCCCCAATTTATAGAATGTTGATCTTTATGAACTCCCATTAACTTCAACAATCAACCTGTTACTGGTATAGGACTGGTTCACAAATTGCATCAATATCACCTGTGGAGTTGTAAGCTGAGAAATGTAAAGCATACAGTCTTTTCCATAGAAGGCATGTAAAGTCAACGTGTTTCCAGAATCTTTATTCAAAAGCCTTATTTCATAGTTTGTAGATGACCATGTGACACTTCTACCTCCAGACATTTGATGTGATTCTGAGGAGTGCATCTGTGTCTACAAGCCACAGTAGTGTGAGCAGAGTCTGCTAAACAATCAGATATCAAGTCAGATATCAAACTCTAAAATTATTTGCACTGATAAGCATGTAGTAATTTTAACATATGTGTAATAGAGTACATGTACTATGTCTTTTTCATTATAATTCATTGCCACAGTGTGACCTAATCTAATAATGCAGGCTTTTGTGTCTTTTTTTAAAAAAACAACAACGTAGAAGCTGTAGAACAAGATTCATCTCCCCTCCCCCAATCAATGGAGCTCAAATCAGTTGACCTACTGAGCACAATGCAGTAGTCATTGTCCTGAATCAAGATTCCAGACTAGCTGCTCTTAACTCCTTGCAATTATTTCACTTTTAGGGAGTTTTATGCTTTACGGTTTACAAGTTCATGCTTGAGTTACCCATACACCACCACCTATTCTGTGTAGGTGTTATGTATTGACATTACCAAGGCTAGAAAGTGGCTTTCAGGACCTGCCTCCTGAAAGAACACAGACTACTCTGGAAAGAGGGAAAGTTATAATTGCTTAGGGGCCACTATTGAAAAGCCCCTGTCCCCAATGTCTTTCAGACTAACCTCTGAAAGGGGTGTGAAATACAACCTGGCATCAAATGAGGAGCTGAGGATACAGGCCAAGTTCACATGGGAGCAGATACTCTGTTCAAAATCATTTAGGGCTTTAAAGGTCAAAATCAGCACCTTGAACTGCACCTGAATATCAATGGAGAGCCAATGTAATCACAGAAGGAAAGGTGTTATCTGTTGCATGCAGTAGGTACAACAACCTCAACCCCATGGTCTGGACCAGCCATAGACAATCTTTTCATACCAGACTGAGGGTAGAGACACACTCAATGTTTTGCCAGTTCCAGTGCATCTCAACCTCTCTTCTGAAAATGGGGGCACATGACAATAGTCAAACCACCTCTTTTTACTCTAAAACTCTGGTTGGATCAGCTTGAGTATGTTTTTTAAAATTCAACTTCAGGCAGATTTTGCAATTGATTGGTAGATCAACCCCTTTGTCTTCCATGTGTGACTAATGGAAACACTTTGCTGCAGACTCAGGCAGAGACAGTGATGGGCCCAACACATTTCTGTGGGCGGTCCTGAAAGATCTGAAGTCAGCAGTGGGGAAAGGAGGTGTGGCCAGCAGAGGGCAGAGTCACATTAAAAGGCAGCTAGAAAAACAATTCTGGCTGCTTTTCAAGCAACTAGTGTGTCCATAGCCTAAATATACTCTCAGTATTTTAACACAATGTTGTCCAATGGCAGGTGGAAAATGCATATGTGGAAACACCTAGGTCTCTTACCTAAAAGTATGGAATTGATAAAATTGAATTAATTTGACCTGCAGCCAAAAAAGTTTGAAAACCACTGCACTATTGGAATGTGCTACTGTGGATAGCCACATAAGCCTCTCTGAAACAGCATAACAGTGTGTAGGACTGCAACCCCCTTTTTTAATCTCAGGATTTTGAAATATGCTATCTTTCAATAAAGAGCTGCCTTTGTTTATACCAGTATTATATATCATGCCTTTGACCTGCCATCCATCATGAGATTCCAGAGAAGGAGAAAATATTAATGCTTGCACACAAGTGTGAAAATTAAATATGTCAACCAAAATTCATAGCTATCTTTGTGGGCCATATTCTGAAAGACTTCTAAATATGCTTCTACTGACTTTGATGGTAATTCACTTGCCAGAAGAATGAAGCGGGCAGACCCATGAGGGGCAAAATGTCCTTTACACCTACATTGTTGCCAAGCTGCTCAATATTTATTGAAACTCTTATGATATTTAATGCCCTCAATAAAATATAATACCTGGAATCATGAAATTTTTTGAGATGGACTGTAAGTATTTTATCTCAATATACACACTTATAAATACATTTTATCTAAGCTACACATTTCTTATGTGTTTGGGTATTTATTTATTTATTTTGAGCTGCAAAATTCAGACAAGTGCAAAATCTGAAGGATAACTACATTCCTATCCATGTATAAGAGATGCAAATTGGTTCAGTTTGCATAAAAATGTGGATGGAGCAAAGTTCCTTTCCAATCCCTCCCTATAAGATAAAATTATGTGTTGGAAATAGGCTTCCTGGTATTGAATATAAAACAGTTAAATATTTGAGCATAAAAACAGATTCAACCATATTCTAGACATTTTTTGTGCATGAGACAGATTGACAAACATGTAAGGAATGTGTTGCTTTATATATAGTTCCATGGCGCAGTGCCTGATATTCTTGGCTAAAACACGTTAAAATGGAAAGGAGATATATTTGGAATTTCCCTATCTAAAACCATGAATTACATCTCTATGAATTATACTCTGTAAAGTGCCATGCATATTGATGGCACTATATAAAAATTAAATAGTTAAAATGGTAAATAATAACACCTGTATGAACTACCAAGATAATTCTACACCAGGGCTGGGAAACCAGTGGCCCTCCAGATGTTATTGGACTCCCAACTCCCATAAGCCCCTGCCAGCATGGCCAACGGTGAATGTGAGTTCAACAATATGTGGAGGATTACAGGTCAGCCGCCTCTGCTCTACATATTATCAACATCATATGAATGCAGTAATCTGTAGAGCAGTTTGTCCTGTGGAAATGTGGAAACCACCAAGTACTCTTTCCATGCCCCCACCAGACATTCTGGCTACCAATGAAATGTAAACTCTCACAAGTTTAGGGTGAATCACATAGTGACCTGCTCTATATTTGCTTTATATTTATATTTTTAATTTCTAGCAACTGTAGTCTAGCTACATGTTACACTTCCCGCATGAAAAGAAGCCCTGTATAAGCCAATTTCTGTCTGTTGAGAATTCTGAAGGCTTCCCCAGAGACAGGTAGAGAAAGCTGGAAAGGATCTTAAGCAGGGAAGCAGAATCCACTGGATGGTTTTTCTTCTCCATTGTTTGTTGTGCAAGTCCTTCAAAAACAGGCAGAGAAAACTTGAAAAGGTAGTAGACAAAGGCACAGAGAGGCTGGGCATTCCCCCCTCTTGTATTCATCTTTGCTTATTGGCTAATTTTCCTTGCTCCTCTCCCTACCAGCTGCTAGAAGAAATTAGCTGCTAAGCATCAAGAGAAGCAAAGGAAGGAGAAAGATGACCAGCAGGTCCTCCTTCCCTGTGTGGTTCTTTACCATCCTTTCCAGCTTTCTCTGCCAGTCTCCAGCGAGCTTTCAGAATTTTCACAAGGCAAGAGACTGGCAATTTGACTTCTTTTCCTGTAGTGAGTGTAACACATAGTCAATGTATTTCTGGTCTTACAACCTAACAGAGAGTTGTGGGTTGTTGGAACTACCTCAGACTGACGTTCTGTAATTCAAACCATTGTCCTTGATATTCAGCATAAATGAGCATTCTCAGTGTCATGTCATCTCTCAAAAAAGTTGGTTTAACTTATTGACTGCACAGATTTGTATCAGCAGAGAACATAACTCCTAATTTTATTGTATGTTTGGGGCATGAACTTCCCCAGTTTTATGAAAGCTCAAAGAGGCTAACTATGGAACAGCAGTTATGTTTCTAGAGCCTGCCATCCTATAAAGATTCCGTTCTCATTTTGTTGGAGGAAATATACCAACAAAATCTTCCTCCCATCCAAACTGTTTTGTTTTGGTCAGGAGCAAGATTGCAGCTGCCAGCTAATTTTATGTATGTACAACATCTTTTTTTTTAACTGCATATAGGGATTTTCAAAAAATTCTATAATAGCAGGGTAGGCTGCTTTTTCAGCAATGGGTTGTTGAAAACAAGCTGATGCAGTTTAGTTGTCAGAAGCATATTTCTTTAAAATGTATTTTGTGCATTTCATATAAGTGAGAAGAGGCTAAAGAACTTTTTTTTGGTTCTGTGTCACTGATGTGTAATAAATAGCACTGCAACGAGAAGTGACAGCCTCATTCACCTTGCATCCATGCAGAAATAACTAAGCTCTTTTTGTGCCTTGAGAAGGAAGAAAAAGGAGAATTAAAGAAGAGAATTGACCTTGACTCAACTTCACATCCATACTAACGCACCAACCATCAAGAGATTGAAGCTTTCACTGGCTTTGTATTATAATATACATATTATTACTCCAAGTCATTCAGTACAGTGTTGGAAAGCATGCCTTCCTTCACTTTCACAAGATTGCTAGCAGTGGCAGGTAACTTGTTTTCAGCCAGCAAAATCCAAAAGAGTTCGACTAAACAAGAGAGTTGCTCTCTTCATATATAGTAATTCTTTGTATTCAAGGAACTGTGTGCAAAATTAGCTGTTTCTCACAGAACCTCCTTAAGGTTCTTAAGAACCTCTTGAGGAAAAAAATTAGCATTCATGGTTTGGGGTATGTTTGAAATGAACACTCTGTATGTGTATGTGGGGGTGCAGAATGTGTATAGGCATTTTCTTTTAATCTGGCAATTTTTATCCTTGATATAAAGAAATGTTTATCTCTCCCAAGTTATGAACATGACCTTGTACACATCTTATTGCGTACTCGGATGTGAGAGCCAGAGCTGACTTTTTCTGACCATTGCATGTATTCTGCCTAGGACTCACTCATAGGAACATAGGGAAGCTGCCTTATATCGAGTCAACCATTGTTCCATCTAGCTCAGTACAGTCTACACTGACTGGCAGTGGCTCTGTGGGGTTTTATCCAGGGGACATTCTAAGCCTTGCCAGGAGATGCCAGGAATTGATCCTGGGGGCCCCGGTATACAAAGCAGGTAGTCTAATACTACTGAGCTACAGCCCTATCTTGTACATTTTTTCAGTAGTGACTGAGAAGAATGATACCCAACTTTCATATAAGACCCAAAGGGCAGCAAACAAAAACAATAAAAACACTCTAAAACATCATAAAAACAGAGTTTAAAATATATTAAAACAAAACATCTTTAAAAACATATTTTTTTTTAAAAAAGCTGGAAAACATCTTAAAAAGCAATTCCAACACAGACACAGACTGGGATAAGGTCTCTACTTAAAAGGCTTGTTGAAAGAGGAAGGTCTTCAGTAGGCACCAAAAAGATAACAGAGATGGTGCCTGTCTAATATTTATGGGGAGGGAATTCCAAAGGGTAGGTGCCACTACATTAAAGGTCTGCATCCTATATTGTGCGGAATGGACCTCCAAATAAGATGGTATCTGCAGGAGGCCCTCACCTGCAGAGCACAGTGATCAACTGGGTATATAAAGGGTAAGATGATTTTTCAGGTATCCCAGTCCCAAGCTGTATAGCACTTTGCACACCAAAACCAAAACCTTGAACTTGGCCCGGTAGCTAATGGGCAACCATTGCAATTCTTTTGGCAGCAGGGTGATACGTTGGCAATACCCTGCCCCAGTGTGCAGTCTTGCTGCCATATTTTGCACCAGCTGCAGCTTCTGGACCAACCTCAAGGGCAGCCCCACATAGAGTGCATTACAGTAATCCAGCCTGGAGGTTACTAGTGCATAGACAACAGGGGCCAGGCTTTCCCAGTCCAGAAACGGCCACAACTGTCTTACCAGCTGAAGCTGATAAAAGGCTAATGTACATTCATTAAAAACACAGCCTGGGCCAGGTTTCCCAGGCACAGATTCTAAAGACAAGTATACAAACATGCTTGTTTTTACTTCCATACTTCCATGTGTGTCGCTGTGAAAAACTCTGGTGCACCCTGCAGCATTCCTAGCACATAATCAGGGCTGGCCCAAGATATTTTGCTGCCTGAGGCAAAGTACAAGATGACGCCTCCTTCAGTTCCAGTATAGAAGCTGATTGGATTGATAGTTGAATCTTTACTTTCAACTCTGGCAACAGAACAGCACTTCCATTGTGCCCATGTGCCACAGGTTAGTTTAGGGGGTGCAGGGCAGTTTGTGTGGCATACACAGCTCTGACAGGGGGAATGAACAGGAGGAATAGCTGGGGGATTGCCACCATGGCCCCCTAAAATTGCCCAGAATCTGCTAGCTGAGGTGGTTGCCTCATTTTGCTTAATGGCAGAACCAGCCCTGCATGTACTGTTGCCTTTAAGCTTGTTATGAGCCCAGCATTTGGGTCTCCTCAGAGCAGAAGCTGGGTAGCTGTCATGAAAAACATATGTGTTTTTCGCATGCTTTGAAGTGCACTATTTTTCTCTTTAAATAGAGTAATAGGAAAGTACCTGCAAGTCTTCCAGCCAAAAATAAACCTATTCGGGTAATAAAAATAATGGGCTTATTGGGTTAAGAGATTTTATAGAAGATGAGATTCTAATTAACTGAAAACTTTCTATTACTTCTCTCTAGTCGTAATTTGTCTTTTGTTAAATGGTTTTAAACAAATGAGCATTGATATTTTTTCTCTCAATCATTTCAACATGTATTCTGTCATCCTGACCTTCCATTATTCTGTAAAATCAGATTTGTATGCAATAAATGTGGTAATTATCTGTGTTGATTTTTATTGTGAACTTTGCAGTGCATTTTGTCTTACCAGATCTTTGAAGCTAATTGCCAGATCCTATAGACTGACCAAGTTTCCTGTCATTTCTTTCCTTTCTCATCCATTCTAGACAGTCAGTCTGTTTTTCAATCTCAGCTAGTTGTGGATATCCTAGCAGTAGCAAATAGATAAGGGAAAAAGGAAAACAGCTTGGTTGATGGATTGATTCACCAACAGGTCCCAGGGCGGGTTACAAAATCTAAAATACAATATTAAAAAAAATTAAAACACAATTAAATCACACGAATAGGGTGGGTTCTGAAAGCATACATCTCAGGAGCCAAAGGGTGTGGAGAAAAGATGTGTCTTTAGCATTCACCAAAAATTATATAGGCGGGCCCTGCTTATACAGCAGGTTCCGTTCCGGACTGCCGCTGAAAAGCGGAACCCATTGAAGATAATGGTGCGCGTTGCACGAAAATGACGTGAAAATGGCGCGCGACAAGCAAAAACCGCCGTAAAAGCGGAACAAGCGCCTTAAAGCGGGGACTTTCCCTAATTGAAAGACGCCGCATTTGCGGAACGCTGAAAGGCGAAGCACCGTAAAGTGGGGCCCGCCTATATAGCGAGGGTACCAGATGTATCTCTATAACTTAGGGGCAGCCACAGAGAAAGCTCTCTCCCAGGCCACCATCCCTCAAACTTCTGAGGGTGGTAGAACTACCAAGAAGCCCCCTCCCCTTAATGCAGACTTAACATCAGCATGTGGCACCCTCAGGCAGATGCCAGGGCCTATCATTGCACTAATGACTGACCTAATAACCCCACCTCCAAGCAGTTGTGTCTAAGCCACCCTTTTAATTTCTCACAATATCATCCATATAGTGTCATTCACAGGCATTGTGGGAAATTTAAATGGCGGCCTAGACCCAGCTGCCCTATGCAGTTTAGAGTACTACTGCCTGTCACTGCCACCACCACCAGAAGGTAAGCCCACCACTGTGGGAGTAGTCCTTCAACAGACACTCTGCTGATAGCCCCCCCCAAAACCTGAGGCCAGCCCTACCCTTTCTCATCCATGTGCACGGTAGCAGTCAAAGAGGCAGCAAAGGTGCAGCATTCTATACCTGGCTTCCAGACATCAAGCATCGCTGACACTTACCAGAGAGGGGGGGAGAGGTACAAAGTGTGGTGTGGGTTTGCTGCCAATCTGACGCTGCTGCCGCCACACTACACCTCGCTCACTTCCCCCCACACCCTCTCATTAAGCAGCAATGATGTTTGGTGTCTGGAAACCAGGTACATAATGCCACCCCACCAACCATGACTGCATGTGCAATGCCACTTGGCTCTCTGGCCAATCCAGGCCTGACCATGCTGTAAGGAAACAGTGAGTGTGGCAGCAACATTCAGACTCATTTGATTGGACTATTATGTAGGTTTGACAAAATCATATTATCCAACTTAAAAATAAGTTTTTGAAGAAGACGAAGAAGAAGAAGGGCGTCTATTCCTGTTTTACACTTCAATGGGGTAGAAATAGTCTGGATGTTTCTCCATTATACTAGGGCAAGAGACTATGCTCTGGAGCGGGGGCTGCCAACTTGTTGCCCACGGGTGCCTGGCATGCATGAAAGCCTTCAATGCTGTCTCCAACATATAGCCCAGAATCTGAGATTTAGTTTTTTTTAAAAGGAAGTCTCTGCCGTCTTAGAAAGTTATGGAGAAAAATGTGCAGGCATCATTCTAAGCTATTTCTGATAAATGAGCCAAGCTGGCTGCTCCTTCCTGTCATTGATATTTGCCAATGAGTAAAGTCAGAGGTGTGATTGATGAGTGAGTTGTTTGGGCACCAGGTAATGGGAATCTATGGGGTCCTAAAGAGCTGTTGTTTCCCTCTCCCTTTTAGGGCACTTTTCCTGCTTCTTTCTTTTTTCCTAATCCTTGGAATCTCCATAGTTTGCCCTTTCTTTTTCCCCTAGCAGCCTGGATGCATCTTTCCTGCGCTGGGTGAGATAAGAAATTATTTTCTGCATATAGTGCTATAGTGCTTGGTTTGACCGAGTGGATCCAGGGTGTGGTTCCAGCCACCTTGAAAGAGGCACTGATCCGACCACTCCTGAAAAAGCCCACCGTGGACCCACTGGTTTGTGACAACTACCAACTGGTTGCAAATACCCCCTTTTTAGAGAAGGTGATTGAGAGGGTTGTGGCACAGCAATTGCAAATACTCTTGGATGAAAGAGATTACCTTGACCCATCCCAATCTGGGTTCAGGCCTGGTTATGGGACTGAATCGGCCTTGGTCGCCCTGATGGATGACCTTTATCAGGAGAAGGACAGGGGGAGTGCGACCCTGTTATTCTTACTTGATCTCTCAGCGGCTTTTGATACCATTGACCATGGTATCCTTCTGGGCCGACTTGGTGAGATGGGTGTTGGAGGCACTGTTTTACAGTGGTTCTGATCCTATCTCCAAGGTTGCTCTCATAGAATAGCATTGGGTGACTGTCTTTTGGCCCCCTGGCAGTTGTGCTGTGCGGTGCCTCAGGGTACCATCTTGTCCCTCAGGCTGTTTAACATCTATATGAAGCCCTTGGGAGCAGTTATCAGGAGCTTTGGGGCGAGGTGTCAGCAGTATGCTGACAATACCCAGCTCTATTTCTCTGTAACATCTGAATCGGGAGAAGCTGTGCAAGCCCTGGACTGGTGCCTGGACTCGATGGTGGGCCAATAAACTGAGTCTCAATCCTAGCCTGATGGAGGCACTGTGGGTTGGTGCTTCCTGAGTTCGGATGATTGGTCGGTTGCCTGCTTTAGATGGGGTCGTACTCCCTCTGAAAGAGCAGGTTCGTAGTCTAGGGGTGCTCCTGGATCCATCTTTGTCGCTAGGAGTGCCTTTTACCAGCTTCGGCTGATAAGACAGCTGCGGCCGTTTCTGGACTGGGATAGCCTGACCACTGTTGTCCACGCACTGGTAACCTCCAGGCTGGATTACTGTAATGCGCTCTATATGGGGCTGCCCTTGAGGTTGGTCTGGAAGTTGCAGCTGGTATAAAATGTGGCGGCGAGACTGCTCACTGGGGCCAGGGTATCACCAACATGTCACCCTGCTGCTGAAAGAATTGCACTAGCTGCCCATTTGCTACCGGGCCAAGTTCAAGGTTCTAGTTCTGGTGTACAAAGCCCTATACAGCTTGGGACCAGGATACCTGAAAGATAATCAACCACTGCGCTCTGCAGGTGAGGGCCTCCTGCAGATACCATCTTATCAGGAGGTCAGTTCTGCAAAATATAGGAAACAGACCTTTAGTGTGTTGGCACCTACCCTGTGAAATTCCCTCCCCTTAAATATTAGGCATGCACCATCTCTGTTATCTTTTCGGAACCCATTGAAGACGTTCCTCTTTCAACAAGCCTTTTAAGTTAAGACCTATCCCAGTCTGCGTCTGTGTTGGAATTGCTTTTAATATGTTTTTTAAAAAAACCTTTCCCCCCCAAACAACGTGCTTTTTAACCCTTTTTATTTAAGGTGTTTTTAAAGCTTTTTTAAAGAATGTTTTTAAAGTTGTTTTGTTTTAATGTATTTTAAGGTCTGTTTTTATGATGTTTTAAAGTGTTTTTACTGCTTTTGTTTGCCGCCCTGGGCTCCTACTGGGAGGAAGGGCGGGATATAAATTAAATAATAAATAAATAAAATAGTGCTACACAACGAGTGTGAGTAAATGTTAAAGAATCTCTCTCCCCTCAGAAGGCAAACATGAAAATTTGCATGATACTTCCATCTTGGGGCCGGAGTGGTGGTGGAAGGTACATGTGAGAGAGATACGGGAAGGGGTAGGGGAGAGGCAGTGGGAATCAGTTATATTCAACTATTATTTGCCTTAATTGAGGTGTTTGCCTTGTCAGTTCTGATATGTTCTTGGTAGAGAAGAGAGACGTGTGTCTTTGCTCCACCACTCAAAAGAGGATTGTAAAGCCAGAGATTATATGAACTGGTTCTGTGTCCCATCTATGATTTGTGAAAACACATAATTCTTAAGTGCATGTTTAGTACTGACAGTAGTATTTTTAATAACTTTGTCCACAGCTGCATCTGCATTAAAGGCAAATAAATAAATATTTGGATGATGATGCAAAATTAATAGATTTTCTTCTTTTAAAAATAATAGTAATAATTACTAATGTTTTTTAAAAAACCTGTTTACAAATTTTGGTGCTTTGAATTATACTCCAATACTTCATTTATCTCAAGCCTTTCTCCATAGTTGTGCTTTTATTAGGTGGCTCACAATTTCAGGGTTTATAGTTGTAATGTCTGCAGTGGTCCTTTTGGCTTGCCATACTAGGAAATATCTGTGTTAGCTGTCAGGCACTGTGCTCTCAGTTTCAGCTCTGTTGCAAGTATCAGTCCACTGTATGGCTTTTTCTCTAAAAGTCTCTCATCATTAAAGTTCCTGTTACATTATGCATTCTGTGTGTGGCCTTCTATTCATGATACTCTTTAATTCCCACACTGCATCATGTAATGTGTTTGCATTGATAAATTGTTGGAGGATATCTACAGGGATAGCAGGAGAACAGATGATGCTTTTTGTTTGTTTGTTGAGAGGGACGGAGAAGAAACCTTTCCCAACTGGCCTGGTCACAGAAATGCTACTTTTCTTTTCCTCATTAGAATCTAAACATATTTCTAGGAATACTGTAGTAGTATATTTCTGTCAGGATCCCAACCAACCAGAACCCCTGGGGGACCTCCTCTGAGGAAAAGGTGCGGGACCCTATGGAAAAATCCAGTACAAAGAGACCTGGAAGACCCCACTACAGTCCTAAGGTAGTCTGAAGTATCTAGTCTCACCTGAGCATCTCCCCAGTAGCCTCTCTGACCACGTTCTGAGCCCAGCCCAGCCCCTCGATTCTCCCCCTTAGCCCAAGAGGTAAGAGCAAAGGTGGCAGCAGACCCACTAGGAAGCCCAGATTTAACATAAGAGGCTTTCTCACCAAGGGTCTCTGCATAAGGAAAGAGTGAGAAGTCAGAGAAAATCCAACTCTGAGGAGTAATCTATCTGGCAGATAACAGGAAGGTGAAGATCAAAGCTTCTCATTCTCTGCTGGGTCCTCACTGGGATAACGATTCAGCTCATCTCCACTTCCAAAAGTAAGTGATGGCCATGGACAGTTTCCTGCATCAGCAGAAAGTTGGATTTGACAACCTTTGAGCACCATTCCAACTCTGATTCTATGACTGTCATTTTCTCTTCTGTTACACATATGAAGATCTGGTACATCAGGAGCTGCCTTTTACCAAGTCAGGCCATTGGCCAGTGTAGCTTACTATGGTCTACCCTGCAGGCAGTGGTTCTCTATGCTTCCAGATAGCAGTTTTTCCCCACAGCCCTACCTGGAGATACCAGGTAGGGATTGAACCTTGGACCTTTAGCATGCAACGCGTGTGCTCCCTCACTGAGCTACTGCCCTTCCTCACTGGTCTGTAGGAGTGTCTTTGGAGAAGAATATGCTAAGGCTCTTCAGGCAGGCTTTTGGGGTGGGCTAGATTTTATTATCTTTGTGTCCAGATTTTTAATGTATCTGTATGCTTATTTTGTACATCGCCCAGAGTGGCTGGATAGCCAGCCAGATGGGCGACTAAGAAATTAATTAAATAAATAATTAAATAAATAATGGATTTCGGTGGTTTCAGCTGAAAACCTAGCATCAGTGGTTGCTAGGGCAGTGCAGGCAGGGTGGTGTTGGGAAGCCTGTGCTGCCCTGCCGACCACTGCTGAAACCAAGATATGTATGACCTCTTTACAAGCTAATGTGAGACTTCTATATTAGATAAATGCATTCAGCCCTTTATGTTATCGTCATTAACGATAACACAAATTTCACAAATTCAGATGCTATTTTTGGGGGGGGGAAGTGAATCTCAGAATGCATTCCCCAGTGAGGTCTGCCTGGTGCCTTCACTGACATCTTTTCGGTGCCAGGTAAAGGTAAAGACTTAATTTCCCCTCCCCAGGCATTTGATAGACTGAGATGGTGTTGTTTTGTGTTAGTGTACTGCCAAAACTTTCCGTGACTGTATGGGTGTGGTTGTTATTGTTTTATTATTTGTTTATATTATATGGTATATTTACTTTTGTTTTAAACAATGATGTGAGTTAATAAGCAACTAATAAATTATTGTTGTTGTTAGCAACAACAACAACAAAAATAATAGCTTCTTCCTTCTAAGTTACTACTTGGGGGTCTTATCGCTTTTGTTATACATTCTTTATTCAACACTTAGAGTCCTTTGTTCTGCTTTTCATAACATTTACCAGTAGCTGTAAATATTCCAATAATAGACTAGCATTTGTTGCAGTACCATTGGGTCACAATGACTAAACCCTGTCATGGGTTTTGCCTGAGAAAGACAAATGCCAGCTGTCATATTACTTTAGTGTCAGGTTACTTCTAAACGTGGCACTTGGTTTATTTTTAGTGGTTATGTGTGTGGATTTCTGTTGGTGTGGGTTTTGTCTCCTTCCAAGTGTACTCTGACTGTTTTAAAAACTTCATAATTGCTGTCACATGCAGAATTTAGTTTCCTATATTTTAAGAGTAAAAGATAAGGAGCCTGGTTTAATCTTTCATTGTTTCTGGGTAGTTATAGATGGCCAGACACTGCAAACCAAGCTATGAGGGGGCTCACCCATGTAGTTTGCTAGTCCATATGGAATTCTTACTAGGCATCACGTCCAAACTACAGCTATTAAAATCTAATTGGATATTTACCATTGGCTTCAACATTCTAGGGTTTAAACCTCTAATCATTGATTGAACTTGTTCTCTAATTAATATAGCTACTGACTTCCACTTGTTGGGTGAATGAACTGCATGAGGTATTATCACTTAAACTCTTGCTTTCTCCTTTCAAATAGCAAACAATCAATAGCTCTTTTATCAAAAAATGTAATTTCCAGAAAACACCTGCAGGGGAGAAAAAAGAAACAAATCTTGGCATCTCAAAACAACTACGGTGTATAATTTTGTGTAGTGATTGTTTGCCGCAATGACCTAACAATGAACCATTAAAAGCATGCAAGGTAAAAAAATTTAATTAGATCGAATTGTACTGATGATGTACCATTACATAGCCTTTTCAATTATGCAGAATTCTTGTTTTCCTTGTTAAAGTCGTTAGTATAAATCTATGCTTGCGTACACTGCAAACAGGGGTGTCCCTTCTGCTGCCGCCGCCCCAATTATGGGAGTTCAAATCCAACAGCATCTGGAGGGCCACAATTTCCCCCACCTTGTCTAGGGTCAGGTTGCTGTTCTCACATAAGAGGATTAGATGTGTCCATGTGCCAAAGTTATCATTAGAACCAATCCTATATATGCTAAATGCCAGTGAAGTACTGCATCGTCAACACAAGATAAGACTCTTAATATCTTTAAATAGTCATTGTGAAAGCTGCTACTATACTATTTCCTTGAAGTTTTAGAAAATTAAACAGTTTTATCATTTTAAATCAAGGGTGGCAAACCTGTACCCTGCTGAATTTAGAGCATTAAGAGGTGAATTGAGGGTTACGGAAGAGAAATCTTGATGACTCGTTGAAGTAGTGCTGGAATCCTGTGCACATTTACTTGGAAGTAACCCGATTCAATACAATAGGACTTACCTCCAAGAAAAAATGCATAGAATTGCACTGTAAATCTCCTCAACTGCTGACAGGAAGCAGCCATGGGCAGATGTGTATAAGTGTGCATTAAGTATAGAGGAGACTAATACTAACATAGAAGAAAAAACTTTCTGGAGCCTTCCCCCTTTACAGAGTTAGGGTAGTTTGGGAGTTTTATTGCAACAGCACAATTACTTCTGTCACTTTTGCATTTAATTCACTTCTGCAAAACAGCCAGTTCATTATTACCATTTGGGCACATCACCTTCTAAAATACTTTCCTTTCCCTCAGTGGGGGTTCTGCAGATAAGGCCCAGGCTCCCTAGTGCCCATTGATCAGTAGGAGAGAGAGATGTCTAAAAGAGCTAGCTGGCTGAAGCATTTCAAAATCAGTTATGTTCCCAAATTTAAAGTTTGCTCCTTAACCCTTGTGCTCAACTGTAGGAACAGACAGTGCTAAGAGGAAGCCTGGTAAGGAGTTAGAGGCAGTTAGAAACAGGGGAAAGACAGTTGTTTTAAACAGATCTTGTCATTTAAAATGCCACCTTCATGTTGTATTAACCTTTTGTTGTTAGCTTGGCAGGACAAGATTTGCAATATGGCTGATATTTGTACTACATTTTATTATCTTTCTGGGTGATTCTCCCCCACCCCCCAATAATAGTTTCATTATTAGGAATTCATTTGCTGTGCATTCTATAGCTGTGGAACTAATGAAATCATTTAACATTTAAGGGGATGCCATATGTACTTCTGAGAGGGTTTCATTGCAATTTAGCATTAGTTAATGGATACTTAAAAATAAGCTGTTGCCAACTGGGTTTCTACTGATTTCTTTTGACTAATTATTTTGTTTATATAATAGGAATAAATTATTGTGTCACTTTTGTTTCATACTCACAATGGAGAGTAATTGGAATGATTCGACAGGGTGTAAGGATGCTTCCAAATGAGTGTTTATTATAGGATGCTCCTCATGTGTGCCATTTTTTTACATCTTTTGTACTGTGAATTGTATTGTTACATACATGTATGCTGAATTGTATAGTTGTTGTTTGTACATTGATTGACCACTGAAGAAGACTTTGTCAAAATGCGTTTGGTCATATGTTTTGATATTGTATTGATAAATAAATAAATAAAATTAATTTCAGGAGTTGAAAGTGGAATTTGTATTCTATTTCTTATCTTGATTCTTGCATTAATTCCTTTTTGTTGGGATTTGTAAACTGCTTGGAGGTTTCTGTTGTAATACAAAGTGGTATATAAATTAAGCAAATGAATTGTTTTTGTATATACTGGTTATATTTACTCTTGCTCATTTAGCTATGACAGATGTGTACATGTTATTCACATTTTTTAAATTTTTTTTATAGAGCACCACATCCATATCATAGGCAGGTTTGAGCCTGATTTTTTGGTTCCCAATGCTTTGTTTTTCTGTTTTTTTACAGTGTCCACAGTGTTGGCAATTGGCAGCCCATTTTCTCATGGAAATCCAACAATTAAAAAAAAGGTGCAATAACTCAGTGACCTGTTTACAAGATTAAGCCCCTGTTTGAAAGCACTCTAGCGGCTCAATCCAAACCCAAGTTCTACTGGGATCAGTGACTTTGGAATAATTGAATCTTGGGCTATCCTGGCAGAGACAGGGCTCAGTTGGGGCTATGCCAGCATAACTCCCTCAGCTCATCTCAGCTGGGGCTACATTGGCATGATCCCCTCAACCTGGCTCAGCTGAGACTATGCTGGCTCAGCCGGGGCTCAGCCAGTGGAACTTAACCTGATGGAACATCTTAATATTTATTTATTTATTTGTCACCCACAATCATTATAGGGCAATGTGCTCATGTGTAGAAGGATCTGTGTAATGTAGTGTGTGCACACAGACACATATACTGTAATATATGGTATCTCACTAGTGCTGAAAAGCAGGTCCTGACCTGCTGCTATCAAGGTGAGCCAGCCTGTACCCACTTTACATGCAGTAGGACTGAACTGAAAAGTTTTGTACATTGCCAAATAGTTGGCTTGATAAAGGCTGTAGCCACAGGGCGCTTCTGTAGGGGCCCTGTCCCCACCTTGAGGATATTCCACCTCCCCCCTCCCCATGTTCAGTTTTCATTAGAAACAAGTCACTTGTGGTGGTAGAAGGAAAAGCTTTGAGGCAGTATTCTATCCAGTTGCTCACTAATATGCAGTGCAATTAAATAGCTTTAATAAACCTTAGAGGCCGCCTGTTTTTACATCCTGGCTATTCTGCAGTGATTCCCCAACCACGCAGATCCCCAATATTTCTGGCTACTAAATAGAACCAAATCCCACACAAATTGCTCTAGATGTTGAGCCAAGGAAACTGCAGACAAAGCAACGCCAGCCTGGAGCTCTCCTAAACTCTTCACCTTTCCCCATCCCCATCCTGGCAAGTGGCACCATTACCAATGCCAAAAGGGTGGCACTGCTGCTCTGCCCTCTCTCACGCTGAACTACTGAACACAGTAGTGGGTGGGGGCATGTGAAGAAGAACCTTTGTTAAAGAGTATAGTGTTCAGGCAGGCACATGTGGAGATAAAACAGTTTTTCAGGTATCCTTATCCCAAGCCATGAAATGAGCACTTTGAATTAAGCCTAGAAACAAATTGGGTGCCAGTGTAAGTTAGGATGCACAGATATCATAGGGGTGTTCACATGTTATCTTGTAAATATGTACAAGTTATCTTGTAAATGAGTTTAGCTGCTTCTGAGAAAGAGTCTGCCTGTGTTGGTTTTTAAAAATCACCCTTTGTAGCTGTCCCCTGAAGAAAGAGGTACTGTATTTTGCATGCTCTCTATGTGGCTTTAATCATGAGCAGTTTTCCTCCGAGATCATGATGATACCCAGCCCATTGATAGCTTTGTAGCTGTATTTTGAACTGCAGTTTTTTAACTGTCTTCAGATGCAGCCCCACATTTATTTCATTGTAGTACTTTAATTTAGAGGTCACTAGGGCATGGATCTCTGAGGCCAGGCTATCTTTCTCTAGGTAAGGTCACAGCTGATGCACCATCCTAATCTCACAGAAGGCCCTCCATGTCACAGAGGCAACTTACACCATCAGTGGCAAAGATGGATAAATGAAGCACCTCTAGACTGTGAGTTTGTTTTTGCTATGTATGTGTGTATAGTCACCCCATCCATCGCAGGGCAAACACCTGGGCAGATGAACCTCTCACCAACAGGACCTCCATCTTGTCTGATTAAGCTTCAGTTTATTTGCCACCATCCATGACGGCTAAAAATGAACAGAATGAGAAACATCCATCCAGAAGCCTTGCTACTGAAGCCCAAAGTGTTATTTATTGATATTTACTTTACAGGCAAGGGCTTTGTTTTGGTCCATGCCCTAACTAAATTTTCTGTGTTCAGTAGTTCAGTGGTGTGTATTAATTAATGCTCAACTAGTGCTTATACAGGATTATAATAGAACAGTGGAAGCGCTTCTGAAAGCCACACAACCAGCCCATGAATTCATTATGAGTAGAGCAGAGTAGGGCAGCTTTGATGAATACCAAGCAAATTCAGAATGATGCGACACCCACAATCCAAATATTGCCTGTGTCATTAACCATTCCGAAAGCACTTCTCACTATATTTGGAAGCTACTTAACACCTGAAAATGGACTTTATCCTCAAGTGTGTATTTCTCCTACCTTGACAGTTCTTACAAGTGAATACAGCTTAATTGCCTATCTGTCTCTTTCACAGTAATGAGATGCACAAGTAAGAAGCAGTTGTAAAGCTTATGTAAATATAAACGGTTCATAATGGAAATTCTGTAACTGTGGGTTGTCTTATAAAAGTGACAAGTAATTAATAAGGAAGGGTTCTGATTTAAAGCTTGTGACATGAGAAGGCAACAAAGAAAGGGAAATTACTGAAAATATCCCTTGTATTATCAAACAACTTTCACTCTTACTCAAAGTTTAAACATTGAATTTCTGAGATGAGATGTATTTGAAAAACTGTTGTAATGCAACAACAAAAAATGTTTGTAATCATTCTGAGTGATTTTAGACCTTTAGCATACTGGGGCTTTTATATATAGTTAAATTTACAGGATTTAGCCTTGTATGGAATTGTTATTCTGTGCTCCAAAGAAGATGTTTTCCATAGCCAAGTAGTGCTAGAGATAGTTCACAGTTCCCCAGTGGCAGATTGTAGCCTCCCCTCTATTCATTTACAAGGTAGCAGAAGCGCTTAGATAAAACTTGCAGCTAACAAGATGCAAAAAGTTGTATTTCCAAGTGGTTTTACAGTAGCAACACAAGTAGCCTTACAGTTTTAATGTTTGTTTTTGTAAATCACTTTCAGTTCACCTTTCTGAAAAAGGTTATTTATTTATAATAAATAAATAAATAATCCCACAGTAAAGGGGCACTTAGCTTTGCTTGCTTGAGCCCTGATGTACAGGTGCTTGCTTTGCATCATTATGTGGTGCATGTTCTTTATGATCACTGCACAACTTCGTCTGGATCATATAGATCTGGTTTTTGTAGGTTGGCAATATTATGATCTTACCTAGCTCTATGATTGATTGCCCTCCTATCTGCATTTTACCTGGTGTACTGCTCTGATGCTGTATATCATCTGCAGTACTGTACACCATTCCTGAGGGCTGTTGCTCAGTGGTAGAGCAGATGCTTTTCATGTAGAAGGTCCCAGCTTCAATCCCCAACATCTCCAGGTAGGGCTGGGAAAGACTCCTGTCTGAAACTCTGGACAGCCACTGCCAATTGGTGTAGGTTATACCTTGCTAGATGTAGCAGTGATCTGACTCATGTTATTCCTTTGTTCCTATATGAAAGGGAGGATAACGTTATTGTTGTGTGTGTTGGAAAGGCATACTGTTTCCAACCAGACTTGTGTGGCAAAACAATAACCTCAGCCCACTTTTCATTCCGTAATTTACATATAAAGAGACATACAGGGTAGTCTTTCTAGAACATTGTCACAAATTGTCACCTGTACAATGTCCCAAATTTCAGCCAGTTACCACTTATTGTTTTCCTTCTGGAAACACTTGAGTCACAGCATGTCTCCGAAATGCACTGGCATGTATTTACTACCCCAGCCAATGTTAGCAGATTGGGGTAGCAAACCACTGTATCATTTTTTCACATAAAAATGATCAGGGACAGGTTAGCAAAGAGCATTGGAGTCAAATGCACAGAAATATTCTATCTCCTCTGAATTAAGTGTTTTCTGGCTCTGAGTGTGAGTATTATCAAGCACATTTCTTCTGACACCACAGACACAAATATTATCTGGAGTCAAAATATCACCCCACCATACATTGGAAATTTCATTGGAGTAGAAAATACACCCCAAAAACAGTTAGTGTGATTTCCACACACACACACACATCTATTCATTAAGGTTAAGGCCCCAAGAGTGTACTCAAAAACTGCAAATTATCCTCTCTTTAAATCGGTTTATTCTTTCCAGTTTCATCACAGTTTCTGAAATGACAAGCAAAAAGAGGTAGCCTCGCTGCTTTTTATTTCATTTTCAGCCCTGTCGTGGCACAGTTGGGGAATGGAACCTTCTGGCACCTTAAATACATACACACTTATTGTCAGACGCCTGCAGTGGGCAGGAATATATGCTGGAAGATCAGAGTGAAGGGGGGGGGGAAGGAGAAGGGAACCAAGAGATCGCTATGCAGCACACAGATGAATAAGAAATCCAGTAAAAAGAGTGAAATACCCAGTCAGAATGGTTCTCACTCCCAATTGTTGATGAATTGACATTGAGGATGTACACTGTATATAAGAGGGACAGAAAGAGGGCTTTCTAATAGCCTTCAGTGTTTCTGTAGTAAGCCACTCCCAGTCTCTAGTGAGCCCAAGTCTGAGAGTGTCAAAAAGTAAATTAAGTTTACTTTTTGCAGCTGTGTGATCCTCTGAGATTTCACATTTCTGTGAAAATGCACAGTAGCCTGTTGGAGATTATCTACAGCAGCTGCTCAACTGCCAAAGAATGAATTTATGTATACTTCACCTCCTGCCTGTGAACTGCTATACATACTTAGTCCCAACTATGAATTACTGCTCTCTAATCTCAAAACAGTACTTTTGAGTACTGTTGGAGTACTTTTACTGGAGTCAGTTGGGCCACATTGGAAAAAGGGAACAACAGCATAATCCATCTATTTAAATCAGGAAGTACATTTCCATTGTTAATTTTGGATCAGTGCCCCACCCATGTTGTCAAATTCTTTCTCATAGCCGTCAGTTTTGCTTGTAATCACACAAGAGAATTCCTTCTAGAGGAGCAATTTTTTAAAAAGTAGACAGTGCCCCTTTAATTTAGCCCCTCTGATTTTCTTACATTTTATTTTATTTTTTAAAATTAAATGTTCATCTGGCTACAGTTTAAAGTATATGTTAATCCTCACTCTCATCAGAAGCACTTCTGATTAATGAAGTGTTGTGGAAGTGTTTGCAGTTGGCCTATCACTATTTTAATGGAACATTAATGAAATTCTTCTCAATGTCAAATCTATTTATTGTAGGGGTTAGCCCATCTGATCCCAATTCAGATAACACAAAACAATGGTTGAAATAGAGAACACATTTGCATTCAAACATTGGTGGCTCAGTCTACCTCTCTAAAATGCCTTGCCAGCCCAGCAAAGCAACACAACGGATGAAAAGAGTGTGTTAATGTTCACTGCTAAATGCAATCACTGTTATTATTATTGTAATTTCAAATGTGCACCCATGTTATTATAATATGCGTTTTACATTATGAGTTCAGTTGGCCTTTCAAACAGATATTCCACAAAAGTTACTATTAACGCAAGCATTTTTATCAGTTTTTCTGCCTACATATACCCGCGTTACTTCTTTGTGGCACTGTGGATTGGTTTGTACTGAGGAACCTGATCTGTATTTGGACTATACCACTTCAGACTGCAGGTGAGGGCTCACCTGATCGAGTGCTTCTCCAGCCATGCAATAAAATTCCCAATGCAGAAAAACTTAGCAGAAAAACTGGTCTCAGGGAGGAGACCAAGTTGTAGCAACCTTTGTCCTTGACATGTTAGTTTTCTCTGTGTAGATGGAATTGATTGTATGGAGGAACATTGAATCATTTCAGCCTCCACTTGCAGTCTTAAGAACAAAAGAAGCTGTTCTTCTTAAGAACATAAGAAGAGTCAGACCATTGGTCCATGTAGCTCGGTATTGTCCACACTCACTGGCAGCATGTCTCCAGGGTTTCAGGCAGGGGCCATCCCCAGCCAGAGATGCCGAGGACTGAACCTGGGGCCTTCTGCGTGCAAACCAGATGCTCTACCACTGAGCTACAGCACAGTAAACTGAACTACTTTATAGGGCTGATGTAAGAACATACATTTTCTCAAAAAACAACAACCCAGCATAGATATACTAATGATGGATTTTGTTTGTATATGCATTAACAGGATTTTTCAAAATGTTTACATACTCAGGAAAGAAATAACATTTTTTGGCCTGAAATTAAACCTGGCTTAGAAAGAGCATGAACTCCTGTCTTTGCTACTACCATTGGAGTTTGGATGGACATGCTATTCCCTAGACATAGGCACACCAAAGTGCTTAAAATTCCAGTTATATTGTCTGGGCAACAATCATAGGGTTGCCATGTCAGAAGCATCCCAAACCCTGAGATTTCAGGGGCAGGCCCTAGTGATGTCATGGGGCAGGTCCTGGTGATCATAGGGGTGGGCCCTAGTGATGTCACAGGGTGGTCCCTAATGAAGCAGCAACCACAGTTGCTTGGAGCATATCACTCAAACAAAAAAAATTATCTTATTGGAAATTAAGATAGAAATCTTAACTAAATGAGGGTGTTCTCAGGTCCAGCTAAAGTGACAGGATCACTCCTTCTCACCTACTGAGAAAGCCTAAGTAAGGAACATTTAATCTAGCCTACATGCTTCTGGCGAGAAGGATTTAAGTGCCCTCAGGCCAGGCCAGTCACCAGAAAGCCATTGTAGGAAGAAGGGACCTTAGTGTTGTGGAGATGTTAGATGGGAGCACTCAGGAGTAAAGATGGATGCTCCTGAAGGCTGTAATTCTAAACACACTTACTAAGGAACTCCATAGAACTCAACAGGACTTTATTCTGAGTAGATATTGTTAGGATTGTGCTGTTGGTAAGGCTTGACCTGGGATCCTCTGCTAATATATCCATATCAAAGTAGGGTTGGCAATCCCCTGCCTGGAATGCCCTGCCCGCCTTTTAACATGACTGCTCCAAAAGGCTTTACAGATTTGATCCTTCACGGCAGAAAGAGGTTTGAGAAATTAGTAAGAGTTAAGAAGATTTTCTACTCTTTCCTGCCTACTCTGTGGGCTGCTATAAACTCACTTTGACAGCCAACCCAATTTCAGTGAATAATAATTGACAGAGAGAAAACACACATGGTTTGGTCTCCCTTCACATGCAGTAGCTTGTGAACAACAGCAATTGAAGTTATATATCTCAACTTGTGGATTCTCTTTTACTACTATTGGGCAAGAAACAAACTGTTATGCAAATAATAAGGTACGTTATCAGTGGGTTTAAGGGGGTTGAGCTGAGCACATGGAACCATTGTAGTTGCTTCTATGGATGTACGGGAGTGAGGTCAGAGGTAAATGAAATGCAAATAGAAAAACAAAAACAAAAGACAGTGATGACTTCCTAAATGTAAAACCATACCAACCATAAGATCCCTATGAGTTAGACAGAAATCTCAGCATCCAACCAGTCAGGGTTCCTAACTAAAACTAAAACTAAAATAATCCTGGCAGCCAGTCAGTCAAGGTCACAGAAATCCACATGCAACACAACCTGACCCAGGGGCTGCAGTTAGTGCAGAATGCTGCGGCACGATTGCTGACAGGATTGAGACCCTGTCAGCACATAATACCTCTGCTCTGAAATCTGTACTGGTTGCCGATTTGCTACCCAGCCAAGTTCAATGTGTGCTTTCCATGTTATGGGTGCCACATAGTATTTGTTCTGCTCTTGTAAGAAATCAATCCTTTAATGTGGCAGTGCCTATGCTTTGGAACTCCCTGCCTATTTACATTAGGCAGGCACCTTCATTGTACTCTTGTTGGCACCTGCTAAAAACATTTTTGTTTATGCAAGCCTACGTAGGCATGTAGAAGTTATTGTGTTTATTTGTTTTTAACTCATTGTTGGTTTTATTATTTTGAATGTTTTTAAATACCTGTCTTTAACTGTTTTTGCCAATAATTTTATTGTTTTAATTCCTTCTGTAAACCGCTTTGAAGATTTTTACAATAAAGTAGTATTATAAAGGTTGTAAATAAAATAAATAATTTTCAGAGTCACTGTGGCCCTTGGGTCTCTTTCCTCTTTTAGGCACAAACGAATCTACCTTATACCAACTCAGACCATTTTGGTACCAACTAGCTCAGTACTGATGACATGGATTAGCATTGGCTCTCTAGGATTCCAGAAAATAGTCTTTTCCAGAGATTGAATTTTGGACCTTTGCATGCAAAGCATATGCCCTACCACTGAGCTACAGTCCTTCTCCTGTTTACAGAAGTATCTTTTAAAATTGTTCTTTTCAGTTCACTAAAGACTGCACAGCATACTAGGGCAGATTCACACCATGCATTTAAAGCACATTCAACATACATTTGAAGCACATGAATCCCACCACAGTTTGTTAAGGGTGTTGGGAACTACAACTGTGAGGGGGAAACTACACTTCCCAGGATTCTTTGGGGGAAGTCATGTACTTTATATGCGAGTTATATGTGCTTTAAATCTGCATTACTTCATAAACTTTGCTTGCATATAAATCATTTTAATTAAATTTAAAAATGGAAATAAGCTACAAAGTTTACTGGGTAATCGTGGGCTATATATTATCTCTCAGCCTAATCTGCCCCTCAGGGTGAAAACAGCAGACAGGGACCATGACCACCGCAAGGAAGAACGGCACACTTAAAATGTGGAGGAAATAATCATGTACAACCATAATGTGAAATCAGATACATATCAAGACACAATATGAAGAAATATTTATATAAGCATGACTGTCAAAGATGTTTATTATTTACACAACCTGTAAAGATATTTCTAGTGCAATCCTGTGCATGTTTCCTCAGAAGCAAGTCCCAATGTATTCAATACTCAGACAGAGAAGCATGCATAGGACTGCAATTCAGTGATAAGGAACTTCACTCACCCAACCCTAAATTCAGAATCATGCTACTTTAAGCTGTTTTGCAACTGTTTTATACTTCTTTTATGGTTACTGGATTTTAAATGGTGTTATTTCTTGTTGTGAGCTGCCTTGGTTTCCAATGCTACCTCACAGGGTTGTTTGAAATATTCCACACACACACACACTGGAGATGTAAAAATACATACACCCTATATAATAGTTTATTGTCAAAACCAGTTGGTCATTGCAGAACATTTTTTTAAAAAAATACTGTTTTCCTACCAAATAAAAGCAGTGACACCTAAATAAGCTCTTCCTAATTGCTTAAAAAAAGGATTGGAGGGGGAGAGAAAGATTTACAACACAATTGTTTGCTGTGTTCACTCAAAAGTCCCAGGACAATCCTAACCATGTCTACTTAAAAGTAAATCCTATTGAATTCAATCGGGTTTACTCCCAGGTATGTGGGATTAGCATTGCAGCTTTACTCCCAGAAAAACTTCATACTGGGAAGGTTTTCAAAACAGGTTATGAATAAGACAAATAAACTGCCCTCTTCAACAGTACAGTAAAATTTAAACTTGTTTGATTCCTTAATTTAAAAAGTATAACACATTGGAATGGTATCAGAAGCTGCAGCATGTACATTTTTTAAAATTCTGTTCAAAAATTATTTGAAAGACAAAATGTATAATATGCCATTTTTGCAATTAATTTAAAAAAACCTGTACACTTCTATTATAATTATAACTGAAATTGTTTACAGGGTATGTCTACCAAGATCCTGCTGTGATTCTGTTCTAGGGCAATCCTATGCATGTTTACTCAGAAGCAAGTCCCAATGTATTCAGATCTCCTGTACAGAAAAAGTACTCTTTAGTGCTGCTGAAAGCTATATATTTACTGAATTCCTGATGTGAGACATGCAGGAAAAGGAAACTGTTTTCAGAACTTGAAATGGGGCTTAGCTATTGCCTGGGGGTCAACAAATCCCTTGTCAATCACAACCCTGACCTCACTTATTGGCTAAAAACCTGAAAGGGAGGGGATTAGAGCAGCCGGTACTAATAGAACTTGCGGGGGGGGGCAGCTGACATTTTGGTGTACATCTTTTGAACCGGACCTCTTAGGAAAAAGTTTTTAAAATGAAAGCTAAGAGTCTGGAGATTGGGGTGACTTCCCAAAAACCAGAGTATTCGGGCAAAACCCAGAGACCTGGCAACCCTAGTTCTCTACCAGAGAAGAAGAAACAGCTCCATAAGTGAGCCAGGAAGTCCCTTTCAAAGGAACCAAGCAGTCCTTCTCTATTGTGTGATGCTAGTGAGAAAAACTAGTGATACGTACACCATGGAAGACCCCAAAACAGTTTCCAAAGGAACTAGGAAATCCTTTCTGCTTAGGTTTATATGACTCTATATTTCTCTCTAGTATTTGGCATCACGGCTCTGACTTCATTTACTGGCTAAAAACACTGAGGGAATGGGCTCATTATTTCACAAAGCAATTGTTCCTAATGGTGTCTGCACATTTTGCTTATAACCTTTATTCCAAAGGGATTAGGGACTGTCTGTTTTAAAACTGAAAGCTTGGCATCTGGGCCACCTGCTGGCTCCGGTTCACTTGTACCTCCCTCTCAGTGGCCCTAGATCCAATTAATCTCAAAGCAATTTAAGTACATGATGTTCTGTGAATTGTACTGTTAAGTGTAACTTGAATTGATTTGGAAACATCTGTCACAGCCCATTTAAGGCTAATAGGTCTGTGGTAGCAAACATTTTGGGGTGAGTCCTCAGCTAGATGTGGAATTATATCTACAAAATGGGTGCTGTGTGCATGGTTTTCATCCCCGATGACTGTTGCATGATTCCAATACATCCTTTTGCTTTCTATTTTTTTTTAAAGTGGACTTAAAAATCTACTTATGTAGGAATAATAATAATGCTGTTTTGTTTCTTTTTAAACAGAGCAAAGGGAAATTAGCACTTCATAACTACTAGAGCTGGGCAGAAATGGGTTTTCAGATGGCAGTTTTTGGGAAGGGACACGTTAACAGGGGTGAAAATGTGGGCATCCTTTTAAAGTGGCTGAACCACTGCATCCTTCCTGTCTCTTGGTAAATGCTTGACAAAAAAAGGGAGGGTGATTGTAATTTCACAGCAAAATGGGTTTCTTAGGGGACCACTGTCCTTTTGCAGAAAACTTCACACCTTCCCCCTTTTTTGGCCCCCTTTCATTACAAAAACCAAGCCCCATGAAAATGCAGCACAGTACTAATAACTACATGTATTTTTTTTAAAGTTCATTTCTGTGTAAGTCAGTGTAGTGGTTAGAGTATCTAACTAGGATTGAAGAGATATACTTTAAGATCCGCATGCAGTCATGAAGCTTGCTGTATGACCTTGGGCCACTCATCTTCTTTCAGCCTAACCTACCTCACAGGGTTGCTGTGAGGTTAAAATGGAGTAGGAGGAACTATGCATGACACTTTGAGCTCCTTGGAAGAAATGTGAGAAGATGATGATGATGATAAATACCATCTTTAAAGAAAGCAAAGTAAAATAGGTGCTACATAACTACAGCCTAACAGCAGTTCAGGACCCACCAGCATAGGCAGACACTGCATTCAACAATCTTACTGCAATCACCCTCCCCCCAACCCAAGGATGGGAAAGCTTCATATTTGTCTGTCAATGTCCCATTATGTTTCAGTGAAGGGGAGAAAATGACTCCTCCAGAACATGGCTGCCAAACACCCCAAGTTACACTTGCTGAAAGGCAAGGCCTCCAAGTTTTGAAAACACCTGCAATAAGGCAGCAAAGGAGGTACATTCTGACTGTGCTGCCAGAGGTCACACAGTGCTTCATGTTTTCCACAACATGATAGTGCATGGCAGAACAAAGTATTTATCTTGTGTTCCTGACAGTTTTGTTCTGTAAGCTCTAAGATGATGAAATACTACAGAATATGCTGCCGCTTGTCTTCTTGAGGGACCTGCACTGATTTGTGTCATCAGCAGCCTGTAAATATTTCCTCTGCTATAGCTGAAAATGTCACCTAAAAAAAGAAAGCTAAGAGAAGGTATGTACCATAGTATTGTCTCTTCGCCTTCCATGCAACATGTATCACACACGCACACTCACAACAGTGTCTGGCGGCTCCATGTTAGTGGGGCAGTTGAATTTGTTCCAGGTTATAGTCCGAACTTTCAAGGATCTGTCCAAGAAGCAAAGCTCCTTGGACAGCTCCTTGAAAGTTCGGACTATAACCCGGAGTAGATTCCATTGCCCCACTGACATGGAGCCACCAGCCTCCACTGCACACTCACATGCATGTTTTCTTATGGCATAAGGTAAGTGTAAATTATTAAAATGAACTGCATTTCTTCAAGCTGCCACCTGAGTGTGCATTTGTGATTGAACTGTTACTGCATATATCTTGGTAAGGCATCCAGTCTCAATCACATAAATTAATTTTGACTCTTGATGGGTTCAGCGTAGCTGTTAATTATCTTGGTGAGTCACACACATGATGCTTCACTGCCATATTGTTGCAGCTTCTCTTCGTCTACTTCACCCATAACATATTCTGATGCCTAAGCAAAAATAATATTCTTCCGTGCTGTTAAAGCCTGAAAGGCATTTTGGATGAGAGTGATGTGATAATAAAACAACAGAAATGCTTGTGGTTAGGCCAGATTTAATTCTGAACATCTGATTTTAGAAAAATATTTGCTTCCCTTATATTCTTTTAGCATGATATGCATTAAGAACACACTGTTAGCTGCTATCGCCAATGAAAGAATACCTAAATGTTTATACTATTTGCAGTGTTTACCACTTTATAATACCCTGATGCAAGAAATAAAGAAATTGTCATATATATAATCATGTTATGGACCACAGAATATTGTCTAAAGTGAAATTGGGGTGTTTGTATTATGGGATGCCTGATATTCTCAGCTTTTCTAGTGCTCTAGTTTTCTAGTACTATCTGGAGTAGTGTTGCTAATTATGCAGCCATCAAAACAGCTAGGTAACCAGCCAGGAGGGAGGAAAACCATAACTGCTTGGGGGAATCCTTATTATCTCTGACACCTATATGGCCAAATCAAGAACACAGAGCCGTATGATGAGGGATGGAGTGTGCAAGAGAAAGGCAGAAAGGGCAAGATGCTATTGGTATAATTTACCTGAGCTATTGGCCATCTTTCCCTTGGCAAGACCAAAAAATGAACAGCTTGGACTACGTTTCTAGTGCTCATGATTTCTAGACAGGAAAAATAGCTGGAAGGCTATTCTGCTGAAGGCTAGGCTTCATTTAGCATTATCACATCCTGTATAAAAGCTGGCCTATCATTAGGCAGACCAAAATGATCTGCCTCATGTGGCAGATTTTGGGATATAATAATAATAATGTAATAATAATATTTAATTTGTTTGTCGCCTATCTGGCAATTAGCCACTCTAGGCGACGTACATTAAAATGAGATAAAATACAACAATACAACAATATCAAATACAACAATACAACGATATCAAATGCAGTCATAATTAATAACAGTAGATAAAAATACTGGACAGTCATCAATACATATAAAAGCACTTATATTAGCAGCATATGATAGATGGTAAAATCATAAATCATAAAGATTTACCCTTCCCAAGGACCTCAAAGGCCTGTTGGAAAAGCTACATCTTTAGGGCCTTGCGGAATACCTCTAGGGAAGGAGCATGTCGAAGGTCACATGGGAGGGAGTTCCAGAGAGTGGGGGCCACCACAGAAAAGGCTCTCTCCCTAGTACCCACCAACCTAGCTGTTTTGGTTGGCGGGATTGCAAGAAGGCCTTGAGTGGCTGATCTAGTTGGGCGGCATAATTGGTGGCGGTGGAGGCGCTCTTTCAGGTAAGCTGGGCCGAAACCGTATCGGGTTTTAAAGGTTAATACCAACACCTTGAATCGGGCCCGGAAAATAACCGGCAGCCAGTGTAGATCAAATAATACTGGCGTAATGTGGTCTCGGCGGCGGCTGTTGGTAAGTAAGCGCGCCGCTGCATTCTGTACAAGTTGTAATTTCCGGGTCATTTTCAAGGGTAACCCCACGTAGAGCACATTACAGTAGTCCAATCGAGAGGTGACCAGGGCATGCACCACGAGTGGGAGCTGTTGAACAGGGAGGTAGGGTTGCAGCCTACGTATAAGGTGTAATTGATACCAAGCTGCCCGGCTCACAGCCGAAATCTGAGCCTCCATGGCATGGATATTAAAAAGGCAGCACATATTCAAACTAGTTTATTTGTTATAATACATTTACTCTATCAAGTTGATGTCCATTTTGCTTTTCCAGATCAGGCACCAAACTGGCTGAGTCCATTTCTTATTCAGACCTGCCCATTTTCTTTTGCTTTAAAAAATCTGTAAGTGTAATAAATCTGTGCAGAATCCCAAATTCAGGTAAGTTTGACATATAACAAAATCAAGTAAGGATTTTAATCAAGGATATTAACTTCTACTCCATTACTAATATATACTTATTTGTTAGAATGCAGAGTCCTGTGCTACAATATTTGTGTGTCTGTGTTTGTATATTACTGAGCACACATTAGAGTTACCAGGTCTCCGGGTTTCGGCTGGAGTCTCTGGTTTTTGGGGGGTCCTCTGGCTCCTCCGGCTAGCACCCCTTAATCTCCAGACTCTCAGCTTCAATTTTTTTAAAAATTAATTTTCTAGGTGGTCTGGTTCCCGAGATATAAACCAAAATGTCAGCTCCCCCCCGCGACTGTTTAGTCTATTTAACTGATACAACGCTAAAGTTGGTTCCTAGTTCCCAGTTCCTTATTTGTTTGAAAGTTCAAAACACTAAAAAAAAGAAGAGTTGACAACTACAGCAACTTCAAACCAAATTTAACATGTCTCTGAATCCCAAAATATATGTTGGGGTACCCTGTATGATATATCACAGTGATCGGGGGACTCTTCCCGTCAAGAATAACAATACATTTATGCAATCAAAATCATCAGGCTTCTGATATTATCATAAATACATAATGATGTCATAAAATCATAAAAAATAAGTAACTGGGACTCTGCTCTGGGACAGGACAAATCATATACCCCAGGAAAGGGGAGGGCGTCCTCTACGAGATGCCACTGCGTCCCGCCTGGCCCAGAGCTTCTGCTGGGCGCAGGGCACAGATGAGGGCATCTATGCAAAATCAAAGCAGACCAAAACATACAGGAAAAAATAAGTAACTGGGGGTGCCCACCCCAAAATCTGCTCTGGGACAGGACAAATCATATACCCCAGGAAAGGGAAGGGTGTCCTCTACGAGATGCCACTGTGTCCCGCCTGGCCCAGAGCTTCTGCTGGGCGCAGGGCACAGATGAGGGCATCTATGCAAAATCAAAGCAGACCAAAACATACAGGAAAAATAAGTAACTGGGGGTGCCCACCCCAAAATCTGCTCTGGGACAGGACAAATCATATACCCCAGGAAAGGGAAGGGTGTCCTCTATGAGATGCCACTGCGTCCTGCCTGGCCCAGAGCTTCTGCTGGGCACAGGGCACGGAGGAGGGCATCTATGCAAAATCAAAGCAGACCAAAAGATACAGGAAAAAATAAATAACTGGGGGTGCCCACCCCAAAATCTGCTCTGGACCTGGACAAATCATATATTCCAGGAAAAGGGAGGGTGTCCTCTACGAGATGCCAGTACATCCCATCCGGCCCAGAGCTTCTGCTGGGCACTGGGCATGCACAGGTGCATCAATGCAAAATCAAAAGGGACAAAAACACATAGAAAAAAATAAGTAACTGGGGTTACCCACCCCGAAATCTGCTCTGGGACAGCACAAATCATATACATCAGGAAAGGGGAGAGTGTCCTCTATGAGATGCCCCTGCGTCCCGCCTGGCCCAGAGCTTCTGCTGGGCGCAGGGGAAGGATGAGGGCATCTATGCAAAATCAAAGCAGACCAAAACATACAGGAAAAAATAAGTAACTGGGGGTGCCCACCCCAAAATCTGCTCTAGGACAGGACAAATCATATACCCCAGGAAAGGGGAGGGTGTCCTCTACGAGATGCCAGTGCATCCCTTCCGGCCCAGAGCTTCTGCTGGGCGCAGGGGAAGGATGAGGGCATCTATGCAGACAGAAAGGGTAGAGAATCTTTTTACTCTTACTCATTTCTCAGACCTCTTTCTGAAGTGAAGGGTCAAATCTGTAAAGAAGTTTGGAGCAGCCACATTAAAAGATAAGGGCAGGGCATTCCAGGCAGGGGGTTGCCAACCCTGCTTGGATATGGATGTCTTTGCAGAGGATCCCTAGTCAAGCTTTACCAACAGCACAATCCAAACTATATCTACTCAGAAGTAAGTCCTGTTGAGTTCTACGGGGGCTTAGTCCCTTAGTACGTGTGTTTAGAATTGCAGCCTTCAGGGGCATCCATCTTTATTCCCGAATGCTCCCATCTAACATCTCAACAACACTAGGCTCCTTTCTTCCTACAGTGACCTTCTGTTGACTGGCCTGGCCTGAAGGCACTTAAACCCTTCTTGCCAAAAGCAAGTGGGCTAGATTAAATGTTCCATACCCAGGCTCCATCTTTTAGCTAAGATGTCTAGCTTAATTTCCAGTAAGATATTTTTTTTAATTGTATGCCCCAAGCAACTGTGATTGATGCTTAATGTATCATGCTTAATGACATCACTTGGGCCCACCCCGTGACATCACTCGGGCCCGCCCCTAAAATCTCAGGTTTTGGGATGCTTCTGACCTGGCAACCCTAGCACACATACAAATTTGGGCTCTCCTGTTACAAACTAACTCACCTGTCAAGATTAAACTAAAAACCAGTAGCAGGTAAAAAAATAAAAATAAAATATAAAGCCTTTATGGCTATCGCATAACAGCCAGAACATAATAAAACACACTTGAAGTTTTCTTTGCTGCTCTTGCAAACCTGTAAATGACAAATATATTGCATATTTTAATATTGTTTTGTTTTACAACTATCATTACAATTTTAATTAGCCAAATTAGATGCCTTGCTTAAGCACCAAGCTTGCTTTTCTTTTACTGTTAGAAATATTCTATTCAGTCATTTCACTGCTTGGATCTTAAAACAGAAAGGAATTTAGGTTCTATTCCTGTTGAGGTTTTTTGTTTGTTATCATCCCTCTATTTTTTTTAAAAGCTCCTACAATTAATATTTGCAGCAGAATTTTGTTAGACAGGATGAAACAAACACTTTAGCAGTTCCTCAACTAGAGTGTTTATCCTCTAGCTGAAAACCTCAAGGAATTCTCATGTGACAAGAAATATTCAAGGGGTCTTTATGGATGTGGGTACAGAATCACAATTTTATGAACCAAAATTAAGAGTGTGGGAATCTCATCAGAGTCCATACACAGAGCTTGGAAAAGTTACTTTTTTGAACTACAACTCCCATCAGCCCAATCCAGTTGCCATGCTGGCTGGGGCTGTTGGGAGTTGTAGTTCAAAAAAGTAACTTTTCCAAGCTCTGGTCCATAGGCCCTTTTTGTATAATAGATATATGCTGTATACAGATAATATTTTCTCTCAACTCACAGGAGACTTTTTTCCCCTTTCTTGCTACTGTGGCATTCACCGTGACCTAGCATTCTCTCTGTGTGTTGCTTGGCAGCCTGGCAGTTGGTGGCAGTCTCTCCATATGGTTTGTCTAATAGCAACTGGAGGGCCTACAGCCAAATCTGGCCCCTAAAGAGTACCATTTCCCTCAGCTTGCCATCCCACAGTCAGAAAAGGTGTGAAAAGGATAAGAGAATTTGCTGGAAGTCTAGTTGTCCAGCATCCTTCATAAAGTGAGCCTCTGTGAAACTAGGTGTGGAACACAGTTCTAGTTCTACAGAAGTCAAAGGCTGGCTACAGACAACCAATTTACTCTGTCGATGCTCGGTCATCTGTATTTATAGAAATGTGGTGTGATTTTCCCCCATCTGGCACACATTCTACTATGTACTATTGGAGTGGGGGTGGTTACCAAAGGGAAAGGTTTCCCCATATTGCCCAGACACTTGGATGGTTGTCTATTGCTTGGAGAAAGATATTCCACAGAACAGCCCTGTTGGCATTGATGGGAGTTGTACGGGTGCTTTCACACTGCACTTTATTCCGTTATTCTGACGATTTATTTCCTGTTAAATTGCGCATAAAATTTGAGCTTTCACACGACATAACGGGTAGCTCCGGAATTCTGGTGGAATGTAGTGGAAGTTTAATGCTAATTTCCGTAATAAATGATACCAGAAAAATTCCAATAGCAGGCTGAGAACCCGGAAGATTGTGGGAGTTTTGCACTAGCTGCCGTTGCTCACGTGACAGCCATCCCAGCATGCAGTGCGTTCCTGCCCTTACCAACAGCCATCCCAGTACGCAGCCTTCGCGCGTTGCTGCGCTGCCACCACTGCGCCTCCCAGTCGATCCCAGCTGCTCCTGAGAGCAGCCTGTGCTGCTGCTGCTTGTACTCAACCAGAGCCTCTGCTGCTACGCTACTACGCCTCTCAGCTAATCGCGATCGCGCCTCTTTCAACCCCCCCCCACGCAGAAGGAACAAGCAGAGCTTTTGAATAGAAACGGCGGGAAAAGAAGCAGTCTTCTAACGGCCGCGGTAGGTGAGAGTGCTGTGTGAAAGACCATTGTGCGAAATGCCGCTAAATTGGTACTACAGTGTGAAAGGGATTTTTGAAATCCGGAACGAAGTGCTAGATTTTTAATCCATTAAACTAGCGCTATTAGCCCCATGTGTGAAAGCGTCCGTACTCCGAAACCAGCGAAGGGCCATCAAGTTGCTCTTGCATTACAGAGTTTTATGGCTACAGTCATATTTTAAGGATTTTTCCCTCCTATTTTTCTCAGTGATGGGCCAAATCTCACACTCCATTTTCTTGGGACAGTTCCCCCCCACCTCCCAATGAATATGGCATTAGGATTTTTGTCCTTATCAGGGCAGGTGGGAAAATTTGTAATACATTTTTGGGGGACAGGAATATTGGCTTACCTCATTGACAAGGTAGTGAAGAGTATGATACCATTTTTTACACTTTACACTTTAAAAGAAGCCTGTGATCAGTGTGGCTGGTGATCCTCTCCGTTTCTCCAAAGCAGCTGTGTAACGTCCTTCCAGCTGTACTGTCGTTCTTGTTCCAGATCACCATGGAAACAACACCAGATAGAAATGCCAGTGAGGCCGGAAGCAGATCAGAAGGCTAAGGAGGAATGACTCCGGGTTTCTCCACAGCCTTCATTTGGCTGTGTTACCGTTCCTGTGCATGACACAGAAGGCGGCAAGGAGATGTGAAGAGATGGTGATTGGGGGGCTTGCTGGTCACTGATCTTAGCTGACAAGGCTTCTTTTAAAGTGCAAGAGAAAAAGGAAAGGGGAAAATGTAGCCACAGCCACCTCACCTATAATTTCTCCTGGTTGTCCTTTTGCAAATGGTTGAATTTAAACCATTTTGAAATATCAGCCCATCCTTAATTTTTCCATTGTTTTGAGATTTCACAGTACCAGCTCCTTTATCTTTGACAGATTGAAACACTTGTAGGTGGTGGGTAGTATTTTTTTATTTTTCAAATATCACTTATGTTTTTGTCTGTTTACTGGGAAACTCTACTGTGATATCTCTAGTAGTATTACTTTGTTGTTTGACTGGAATGCTGGGTGGTTAGGGGTGCATCTATGTTCTTAATTTTAGGGCTAGGGCTACATCCAGGCCACATCCACACTGTACATTTATTCCACTATTATCCCACTTTAAACAGTCATGGCTTCCCCCAAAGAATCCTGGGAAGTGTATTTTGTGAAGGGTGCTGAGAGTTGTTAGGAGACTCCTGTTTTCCTCAGGAAGCTACAATCCCCAGAGTTCTCTGGGAAGAAGGACTGACTGTTAAGCCACTTGGAGAATTGTAGCTCTCTGAGGAGAATAGGAGTCTCCTAACAACTCTCAGGATCCTTCACAAACTACACTTCCCAGGATCCTTTGTAGGAAGTCATAGTGGAATAAATGTACAGAGTGAATGAGGCCCCAATGTGTACAATGAGTCTATAGGGCGGTTCCCCTCAACTTTTTTCATTTTGTGGGGGTAACAGGCCTAGTGTGTACAATGGAGGTTTTACCAAGGAAATAAATAAGCAAAATTCATCTGAATCAAATAATTTTTAAAAAAAATTGCATCTCCATCTGTCCATATAAATAAATAACATTTACCACTATATGGTAACTTCTAAGCAAGTGTGATCTAGTCTGTAGATTTGTTAGGTTTTTTACATTTGTTGGACTTTAACATCCCACAGGAATCTTGGTTATAATTAATTGGTTATAATTAATTTATAATTAAATTAATTAATTATGATTTCAGTACTTAGAAGTTGCAGACATAAGCTAAAATAGCATGAATATGGATAGATTCGTGCAAGCAGCTTTTCACTATGAGGTATCTGACTCTTTTCAGTCACCTTCCAGGCACAACAGAGGTTCCCAAGGATCCCAGTCTTGTAAATGATTCAACGCTTGGCCTTAGATATTACTTCTCGCTGTAGAAAAAGTGTTTGCATAAACATACCCCGAGTCATCTTGTTGACTTCTCCAGTTGAGTTGGTTCAGCAGGCCACCATTGTTTTCTGTTTGTGATGTCAGCTGCATGAGTGATCTATGTATTTTCTGAACAATTTTCTGAGGACAGTCTTTTCATCAGAACATGTTAATAGTTCAGCCTGGCTAATTTAACAGACAGATTGCTGACCACATTGGTGAATGTGGTTGGAGCTTTTCTCTGGGCCGAATGATTATCTATCCACTTTTCAATTTGCTAGGCCTGCCAACTATCTGGAGTAGTGTTGCTAATTATGCAGCCATCAAAACAGCTAGGTAACCAGCCAGGAGGGAGGAAAACCATAACTGCTTGGGGGAATCCTTATTATCTCTGACACCTATATGGCCAAATCAAGAACACAGAGCCATATGATGAGGGATGGAGTGTGCAAGAGAAAGGCAGAAAGGGCAAGATGCTATTGGTATAATTTACCTGAGCTATTGGCCATCTTTCCCTTGGCAAGACCAAAAAATGAACAGCTTGGACATGCCAGATTGGCAGCCTGTAGCATGAACACTCATGCATCACTGAAGAAAATATACGGTATCTAAAATGAACTCTCTTTTGGCAGCCACTAGTCAGCCAACACTGTATTCAATTACACACTGATGGATTTAAGCAGCTTTTAAAGATATTGGCAAGCCTTATTGGTCTTCTGTTTTAAATCCATGACGAGAGAGATAAAATATTTGTCAAAGAGTTTTCTTTGGATTATTTCTATTGGTATACGACCGGGATAGCTAACCTTTTTCAGGCTGAGGGCCACTATGACACACAGTCAACCCTCTGGGGGCCACTTGTCAAAGCAGGTGTGGCCAGTGGAGGCTGGTCTATGAGTACAAATGGTGCAGTGCCCCACCAAGCTCAGGATGCCCTCAGCCAACTTCCACTTGCCTGCCTTCTTACTTATAACCAGTCTAGGGGGTGGCCTCCTTAGTCTCAGTGTCGCCCTTGTAGAACTCAGCAGGGAGAAGGATGGGGGCAAATCCAAAATTAGTTGGCTCTGTCTGACATTGGCCTCTCTGCCTTCCATCCACCAGTCCATATGGACACCAGCCATCATTGGGGGTGGCCAATTTATTGATATCTTTTGAAGGGCACATTTTGAAGGCAGGATCACAAAAACCTTTTCACATCACATAATCACAGCAGGGGACCGTGGGAGTGGTCAGTATTTTTTTTAAGTTAACAAAAACCATTTTTCAATGGACTTTTGAGGGGCCTTCAGAGGCCATAGGAAACCCTTTGGCATCATAGTATCACACTGAAATACTTTTTTAAAAATTGGGAGGGAGGGGGTCTTTGGGTGACCTCTTAGGGGGTCATGGGTTAGGCACCCTTGGTATAAAAGAATGCAAGTTTTTAAGTCACACAAAAGTAATCAGACAACATAGAGAAAGTGGGTACAGAAAAGTTTTTCTCATTCTGTAAAACGCTATAATTCTTGAATATCCAGTGGAGCTGCTTGTTGAAAAATTCAGGACAGACAATGAATTTTTCATTTCATTTATATACAGAACAATGTTACCTACCAATGCACATTTTTATCACTTGAGCAAGGTGTTGGTTAATAATCCCACAATGTTTTGCTTCATATACATCTAATAGAAATAACTGACTTGCAATAGGATAGGATTTGGTGTATTGTTGCACGTTTTCATGATTAGAAGTTGTGCTTCCAACAGTATAGCAAAGCATCTTAGCATATTTTGAAAGAGTGCATATCAAACACTCAAGTACAGCAACTTTGGATTGTAAAACCATACAAACCAAAGCCTTAAACACATTAAGTGAGGGTAGACAGCCAGAAGAAGGACGAGAGAGTGACCCTGCTAAACAGAATATAATCCATATCAAGGGGATGAAGGACTATCCTTTAGAAATGCAATATAGCAGCTGTAAAACAAGAACATAATTAGAAAACGAACAAAAGATGCTGTACCAAGGATAAGGCCCATACTCCAGAAAGTCCCCACAGAACACAGACAGATTAGGCTGCTAGGCGTCAATTATACATACACTTACTTGGGAGTAAGTCCTATTGAATTCAGTGGGACTCATTTCTCAGTAGACAGGCAAAGAATTTCACTGTTAATTGACTATGTTAAGATACCATCATCCACTTGTCTGAGAATTGGCTACCTTTCCATTCTGCTTGATAAGAGTTTTGTGTAAGTTGAAAGATCACGTAGTTTAACAATAAGAGAAGTTTATAACTTATTTTCATCAGTTTCTGGGATGGAGGAAAGAACTACCGTCTAATCTACAACAAAGCTAAAACTGACCAAACCCCTGTTGATTACCTACATAAATATAATCATAAATATACCTGTTATATATTTCTACTTCCTTTTATTTTGTCATATAAAGAGAAATTTATTTTAGCATCTGCTATAAAAGACATATTAAGACGGTCCATTTGAAAAGAAATAGCAATCTAATTATTATTGCACTAATTTAAAATATGACACATTGTATTTATGGGCATTAAAATTTCAATTAAATATCACTTAGAGCAATTATTTAAGCCTTTTGCCTAGGATATGTTGTTTCTATGTAACTTTCATCTGAATTCCTTTGACAGTTGCCAAATGGGAATTATGAACCTCTAATAGGATCCAAATACAAATAAATTGTATTGCAAATTCTATGATAGCAACTTTCCTCTTTTGGTAATATTCTTCATGAAAGTGTTGGGCTGGTGACCAGTAGGCATTACTGTCTCTAGTAGTTTTCCATGAAGCCTGCAAGTTTGAAGACGTAACTGTGGTTAAGGGGGAGTTATGTCTATGCCCTGTCTGGGAACGGACTGCCAGGGCCGTTGCTATGGTAGCCATCTGATAGCGACTGGGAAAGTTCTAACAGAGTCTGTGTGTTGTCGTCTTCTGAATTATGCCTCTGAGCTGAGAGGCTGTCTTTTGTGTTTATCTATGGAGAGAGATGTACCAGAAGGGGGGGTGACTGAAGAATCTCTACATGTATTTACTCTTAAGCCTCTGGCCTTAATGTCTTTCAATAAAGACTCTTAACATGCTCTGAAGAAGTTTCTTGCTCAACTTAACTCCAACGTAATGTATGCTGTTTCACACAACAACGCACACAAGCCAACAGAAAGTACACAATGATTGGATTTTGAAATGAAAGTAAGCACGTAATTCAATGATGGTGATAGTATGCACAGATGAATGAAATAAATATTAAAAATACAAGAAGATTCAAGAAGAATCATTTCGATAGTCTTTTGGGAGCTTTTCTTCCTGTGAGGGAGAACGTTGTGCAGTTTTGTTGGGTGTTGTGCAAGTTGATAAGCAGGGACTGCTCTTTGATAACAAAGAAAGGAACACATTTTCTGCATATGGGTCACTCTAAATTTATTTTGAAACTGGGACAAGGTCACTGGGTTTCCCACCCATACAGAGCAACGCACAACCTTTTGCTATCTGTGGCAGAGGACAAGATGGTACCATCACCATGATACCATTCCACACACAGAAGCCAGCCAGACTGGCAATGGAATGTTACTTCAATAATGCTGATTGGACAGTATACTCCTCCACACCTGAAGGCAGGAGGCTAGTTTATGGATCACAGGGTAGGCCTCAAAGTACATGCAACTCTGTCCTTCAACACCTTGCCACCACTCTCTGCTTCTTTGCATCTGCCACATGAGATGGCTACCTCATACTGACAAATGATAGGACAGGCTATATATAAAGGTATATAGAGGAGGACCTTTCTGTGGGATCCTTGGCTCTTTGGAAGTCAGGGTTTACAATAATGAACTAACTGAACCATTGCTATAATATAATTGTTCATTTATCTTCCAGGTTTGCTCGTCCTGGACTGCATCTAGTCTTAGTTTTAAGAGGCATGTAACACCACAGAAACGTGACTCTTAATGCAGCTTAACTCTCCCCAACAACTATAACAACAGTCTGTGTTATGCATTGCCAAAATATAAGAAATGGCTCCTAAGGAATCTTTACATCCAATTAATTTTGCTGATAAAATCTAAAGCATTATTTGTGTGAATTCCTTAGTTTTTTTTAAAAAAAATTGTTAACTGATCAAGCTCCCCAAAGGCAAAAGAGAACTGAAAAATTGAGTATTTATAACTTTCATTTCCTCTCATTTTATTTTAAATGTCAAGAGCTGTAAGTAATATGCTCAAAGCAATTATTGCCTGAATGATAATCCTAACCAGTAAATAAAATGTACTGTATAATCTTGCTCATTTACAGCCATCTGGCTCTAGGTCTCCTTAATTGACTTAGAACATGACTACAATGTTGGCATCCACAGCATGCACTGTTCAGCTTGACTGCAATTCCCAGGCAGCTAATAGCATGCATAAAATATGAGTATTGCAACGCAAATCATGCCCATTGAGAAGATAGGCCCTACTGGATGATATCATTGTCACCGCTTCCTAAGCAGTGGCACCGTTCAATGGGAGAATGATCAGACCCAATCACTGTTCAGGATACCCTTTTGGCTACAGTTGGCCCTCATCACAAGATTATTATTCCAGGACCCCCAAGATAATGTGAAAGCTGTAAAGGAAACGAATATTTCTATTCATTCGTCCCAGTAAAAATTACTTGAATTCATCCATTTCTGATGTGTGTAACTTAATGTCAAAATAACCTTTTTAAAAATCAGTTTAAGTGCTTATGCTTTTCTACCCTACTGAGCAATACTCTCTTTTTGATCTGTGATGAACCTTGTTAGACTGATGGTGTAGTCTCAAGTACAGCAATCAAACAGAACTGATATAGATCTATAAATAATAAACGATTATGATCATGCATTGTAAATGTTGACATAGACCCTGTTCTACTGCTTGGTGTAGGATAGTGCTGAGTCAAAACAGGCAAGGCATATTCTCACTCTCTGAAAGAAGCCCCTACTCCTTTTCAGCCATTTTCACACTCCTTGACAGCATATGAAAGTATTTGGGGGTGGGGGGAGAGGAGGTGATTCTGGGAAAAAGGCAATGTATTCCCAAAGCTGAGGCCAACCCATTGTCACATTGATAAAAAAGAGAAATAATATCCGTATTAGAATATGCAACCAAATGCAGATGTTTTTCCTTTGCCTTCTCTATTTTCGATGTGATATGCACTTGAATGTGTACCCCAATGTGAGGAGCACCATCCTGGTTGCCTCAGAAAAGGGCACATGCTTCTACTCCAAGCAATGGCCTCCAAGCAGACATTAAAAATGCATGAAAGAGTGAATGTTAGGACCATTTCGCAAACATTTTTCATGATCCATGAAATAGCAACTTTTACAGTGAAAATTGCACTTCATACAAATATGGTCCAGCACTAATTTAAGAACTTGCATACCATCTGCAGTGCCAGTACCATATTGAGCAACTTTTGTTTTACATTGGCATTAAATAAAAAATGATTGGGATCAATGTTTACAGTCAGTTGCCAGTTTCCTATTCACTATTGCCACAACTTCAAAAGCACAATGCCAAGTCTGAAAAAGATGGGAATACTCAGGAGACAGATTTCTTCAGTGTTCAGCGAAATAAAAAGAAAATATACTTTCTGGATTTCATCTGGATTGATTAGATAGAATCTTGATAGAGGAGCTACACCGCCCTTTACTTGCCTTTCTCTAACTGCATTGTTGTAGATAATTTTTGTTGTTTTTATTGTCTTTCTGACAACTAATGGAGCTAACCCTATTCATTTTTTACAGTGGGAGGCATGCCATTTATTTTACCCCAATGAAATGCAAAGATCCAAATATATCTTATTTTCCTTTGATTCAATGCGTGTAGCAAGGCCTTAATGTCACTTTAGGTAAAACTCTCAAATTACACATGCTGAATAACTTTGGGTAATTCTAATAGCAAGAATATACAAGTTGTCTAGTCAGCTTGAAACAATATGTGAAATTTCCCATCCCCATCTGCAGAATGGTCTTCATTGCTCTCTTAGGGTTGCTGGGCATCAGGGAGAATCTACAACTAAAATAATCTCTTAGTACCAACTCTGCACCCTTACTTTATTCACCTGGCCATGTGGGGTCACTGGTCCTTATTGCTTCTTCTTGGTTCGATCCTTCCATTTCTCAGCCTGCCCCCAGAAAGCAACTCCTGTCCCTAGAGCCTGTGTGAGGCTATAATTGAAAATGAAAAATTGGAACCATATTGAATGGCATGCAACTGCTTCTTTGTGGTCCATGTGATTACGCTCCAGTCTAGAGCAAAGAGCTGCAATGTGGACGTTCATGCCTGGCTCATAGGGGGATGATATAAAACATGCATGAAAGAATCATTAGTGCTGGAACAATAATAAAGCAACAGGGAAATGGGTTTGCTTTGCTAATGGAAAGGAATTAAGAGTTTTTCACTGGATGACTAGATTCTGTGCTGTGCTTTATACATTAAAAAGACCTTTCAATGCTTTTTAATGACTTAAACCTAGTCACAGGTATGCCCATTTGGTTACCTAAGGCCAAATTGAAAACTCCTGTTAAATTGCCAGAAAAGGAGACATCACTCATGTCTTGAATGGGTGTTGTCAACACTCAAAAGCAGTACTTTCCAAACACATCTTCAACATTGTAAGGCTCTTATTATATTTAATAATATGTCTTCTTATTATATTTAAAATATGTGCACTTTATATGTACTATGAAATGGAGATATTTGGCAGAGGTATGCTCAGTGTCCTAGTTAAACCTAATTCCAGTTCTTAAAACTGATTCCTAAAACATATTTTGAAATATAGATTAGAGTGCAATCCAAGCTTGCAGTCCCTGTCATCCAGGGCTTTGCGGAGTGGCAGAGCCACTGCTGCATTCAAAGCCTGGCTGCTCAAAACAGCAGAAAGCATGGGAGGACAGTTGGGCCTGATCCCTGTGCCAAGTTCAGGCTGGTGCAGTGATTGGTCCAGATCAGCCCTGATGCCAGCCGGTGACAGTAGTGAAACCAGCTTTTGATTCAGCAGCAGAATCTGTTGCAGCCCCATCCTGCCCCAGTTTGGGGGTTTCTGCTGAACTTTGCTGGCAGGGATACCTCTGCTCAATATAACCCCTTGCCTGCACAGCCCAGCGTAAGGAGGGGGGAGTTGGATTGCTCTGTTAGGTATTTTCTGCTCTTTCCAGAACCGTGAGAGCTAGAAGCTTGGTTCATATCTAACACGTAAATATTCAGATTCCAGATTAGCCAGCAGTTTACAGATTCAATAAGTAATTAATGCTTGGTAGTGCTTCTGCAGTAATTCAAGTTTATATACTCCTTGTTTGTCGGTATAATATGATTCTAATGCAAATTTAAAATGAGTTTTTAAGTTTAGACATAGGAGGGCAGCTTCAGAAAAGCTCTGTTAGGAATGCATTGTTGAGCTTTTATACCACATAATTTCTTTGTAATCTCTTATGATACAGACACACAGAGAGAGACGTGTCCTTTCCTAAAATCCCTTCTGTCTTTAGACACATTTGATGACTGACTTTATTTAATGATGCAAATAGCTTGGCTTGCCAATTTCTAGCACCCACATTTGCTGCTTAGTTTATTAAATTTGATTATGCTATTTGGATAAGGTGATCTGCCCATACATTAGGTTTATCTTTTAGAAGATAGCAGGCACGAATTATATAATTACTATAAACATTTTTGGAGGGGGGTTGTTATTGGTTTATGTGTTTCTTTGACTATGATTGCATCCACCTGACAGCATTAGATTTATTAAATAAAATAATTTAGATTTTTTAAATATTTTAAAATCCCCCCAACTTTAATTTTTGCTACTGTGAGTGCACTGACGAACTGATCCATGAACCACCTAGATGTGAATACTTGGTCTGAAGGTAGCTAGCTGCATTTGATCTTTTATGCCTGTTTATAATATAAAATTGTGAACTTTTCAAAGGCACACCAGGCATATGCCTATAGATTCCTGAAGTATTCATTCCCCTATGCCAGTGGGAAACTACATCACTTTAAAGCTTAATTGGCTTGAATTTCCCAGTTATATTTTGGATTAAACAATCCTAGCAGAATTTAAATGGAAGTTCTCCGCTCTGAACCACACAATTCTTGTTTGTCAAGGTACATTCTGAGTAGCTTCACATGTGACAACTTCTATGGCAAGCAAAAAATATGAGTGAATCATTCTAACCAGTGGGGACTGGTGACTCCAATGTGAGTAGGGCAGTGAATCCTCTCTAGGTTTTAGTCCAAACTGTCAAAGAGTTGTGCCCCTTGGGCAGCCCCTTGAAAGTTCAGACTAAAACCTGGAGGGGATTCACTGTCCCACTGACATCGGAACCACAAGTGCCCACTGACTCTGACTTCGGAGGAGGAATGCTTAAGTTGTGCAGCTCTCCTTGGATAGTTGAGTGTGCTCTCCAGCATGGGAAAGATATGTGAACTTCCATTTTGGACATCGGTGAAGAAGTACCATGGATGTTATTGCATCCAGAATTGTTCTCTGAAGCCAGTTTGTTCATCCCATGATAGTCTCAACACAACCATAGGTACAGCATTAACGTAAGTGAAGGATTGCTGTTCTGAGCCTTTGTAGTTAGCCAAGTTATTACATATAATCCTCCCCAGTGGTTGATTCCATAGGAGCTCTTCTACACCAAGCTTCTGTCTCATGATATTTTACCAATCTACATAACCATAATTCCAAATCTATCTAGCAACTTTTTGTCCTCTTTTCCATCTTACATTTTAAACTGGGAAAAAGCAAATTTTGATGACACTTCATTTTTTTTTTAAAAGTTGCGAGTTCTGTTGTGCAGTTAGATTTTGGTATTGGACTATCTAAATTTGAACATAATAGTGTGTGGATACATACAATCACATCTAAGAGCTCTTTGGATTTTAAAGCAGGCTACTGCTTCATCAGGCTGATCATCCTCTTGAAAAGGTTAGATCTTTGAAAACATTTTGAGTTATAAATAACTCCAGAGTTTGAAGATGAAGACCTGATTTATATGTAGGGTGTCAAACAGGGATGTGTTCTGCCCCCACCACCTTTAGCCTTCATATAAATGATCTGGTCAAATTGCTTGGGAATTTGGATACTTGTCTTCCAGCTATGGGAAATAGGAAGGTCAGTATTCTCTTATATGCAGATGACATGGTTATATTATCCTTGACAAGGGGTGGCCTGAACAAGCAAATGGATTTGTTGGCTAAATATTGTCAGCAGGAACAGTTCGATATCAATTTCTCAAAATCTAAAGTGGTTGTATTTGATAAGAGATCTCCTATATTCAGTTGGACAGTTTTTAATACTCCTATCCAACAGACTGAATTATTTTGCTATTTAGCAGTTCATTTTGCAGCAAACTGCTTTTTACATGGTAAACACGGACACTATTGCTGCTAAAGCAAGAAGTCTTGCTGGAGCTATTTTGAAATTCTTTTACACAAAGGTGGGAAATTGGTTGTTCCAGCCCTAAAAAAATTGTTGGCGAAGGTTGTCCCTTTTATGCTATATGGTGTTAAACTCTGGGGTCTTAGCCACTCATTAATGCATGAGTTGGAGAAGGTTCAAAGCTCTTTTTTAAAGAAAGTTTAGGGCCTACCTGTTGGTACTCCTGCTGCGCATGTTCGTACAGAAGTGGACTGGCCTTCTGTCCAGGCCAGAATACAGGTTCGACTCCTAAATTTTCACAACAGAATATGAGCTTTGCCACCCTCCCGTCTGCTCTCCATTGCTTATGGCTCACCTTTAAATGCCCAAAAGCGAGTTGCTGCTTTACATACACTTGCTAGAGAATTTGATAGTGAGCTGACTGAGATTCAGTTACTGTCTAAAATACAGTTAAAGCAGTTTGTGTACAGGAGACTTCTTTAACTGATATGCTGACTATCCATTCTTCAAATTTTCCAGGCTGTACCCATGCTTTAAAACAGATCACCAGAAAGCTAATTACTTAGAGGTAATTACTTTAGCTCCATGCAGAACCGCTTTTACTGAGCTAAGGTTTAATGTGATGCCTTCTGCCTTTCTTGATGGTTGTTATAAAAAACTTCCCTTAGAACACCGGTTTTGTGTGTTTTGTAAAACAGCTATAGAGGATGTAGTTTATTATGTTACCCAGTGTCCTTTATATAAAGATCCTTGTGAGAAATATCTGTCTGAATTTAGTCGTAGGAAAAAGGTTGTTTCACCAAGTGAGTTTGTGTTTTTTTTGCTGTCAGACAAGGAAAATTATATCTCAATGCGTGTTTCCTTATTTTCCCTGGCAGCTAGGGATTTAAGAGCTAAATTTGTGTCTCAGTTTTTAATGATCTGTCTTTGTAATGGCATATTGCTAAACAAATAAAATGATGATGATGATGATTTATATGTGACATGGTCCATGGGGAAAGTGCTTACATATGTGAGTGTAGCATATGCCCTCCATCATATATATGCATACACTTACTATGTATTATGGTTTTTTCCTTGCATTTCTTGTACTTAATTTTATATGCAATGTTTATATTATGTTGATACTAAAGAGGATGTTTTGTTCAGTTAATTGTATTAAATTGGTGGTTTTTTGTAGTTGATGTTTTGACTTGTACACCACTTAGAGTTTTATTTAAATATAAGTGGTATATAAATGGTCTAAATAAATAAATATTGTTAGCCCATATGCATGTAGTGTGTTATCACAACTGCTGTGCGTCCACACTCGTTGCTGATAGCTGGTATATTTTTTATTATTATTATTTAATTTATATCCCGCCCTTCCTACCAGCAGGAGCCCAAAGCAGCAAACAAACGCACTAAAAACACTTTAAAACATCATAAAAACATACTTTAAAGTACATTAAAACATCTTTAAAAACATGTTTTAAAAGCTTTTAAGACATCTTAAAAAAGAAAAAAAGGCTAAAAATGTTTTTTAAAAAAGGTTTAGAAACATATTAAAAAGCAATTCCAACAGAGGCAGACTGGGATAAGGTCTCAACTTAAAAGGCTTGTTGAAAGAGAAAGATCTTCAATAGGCACTGAAAAGATAACAGGGGTGGCCTGTCTAATATTTAAGGGCAGGGAATTCCACAGGGTACGTGCCACCACACTAAAGGTCCATTTCCTATGTTGTGCAGAACGGACCTCCTGATAAGATGGTATCTGCAGGAGGCCCTCACCTGCAGAGAGCAGTGATTGACTGGGTATATAAGGGATAAGATGATATATCAGGTATCCTGGTCCCAAGCTGTATAGGACTTTGTACACCAAAACTAGAATCTTGAACTTGACCCAGTAGCAAATGGGCAGCCATACTGATACTTCACTTATATGGTCTGATATGTATGGTAGGTGCACTTACATACAGTATGTATTTGCTTTTCCCATCCTGCATGATGTATAAATTGGCTCTTAATATTCAGGATAAAGGTCATACCTATGAACGTATGGCAAAAAAAATGTTCTTAAAATATCACTGTCACTCCGAAGAGATACCTCTTTCAGATACCTCTTTGGATCATTCAGCAGAAAATCGTTGCAGAGAGTCATTACATGAGATGCCAAAGTATTGCAAGAAGACAATTCTTCTTAGAGAGAGAAAAATACATATAGGTTTATTAATGCTTCAGGCACCAAGACTTCAGTTGTGAAAATGGATATTAAAGGCTTTGCTTATGGCACATATTACAAAAGGTGTTATTTATACCAGTGATGGGAAATGCCCCTCTCAGTTATATTAAAAATACATGCCAGCAGCTGAGTATCAACACCAATTATGGGAAGTTCCACAAAAGCAAACAGTTCGGTTTTCATGTTTTCCCACTAGCTCACTCTCTGCCTTCATGGTTGCTAACATTTATAAGCATAATCCCCTTTATTGAGGTAAATTCTACTCTGGCAGTGAATAAGACCAAAGTGCTTCCTTTCTAAGGCACCATTTTATTTTGCAGCCAGAAACAAAGCTGAGCTGCGGTAAGCATTGGGCTAGAGCAACTTTATTTCACAGGCCAGTGAATCAATGCCTTTCTCTTTGCCCATTCCCTAACTTCTAATAAAATAAAGTGTACCGTGCAGTATTGGCCACGATAGCAAATCTTGCTGTATCCTGAGCTATTCTTTGCTGTGTGGTTTCATGGTGCCTTCACTAGATGGTTTGTATTTTCCAAATAACTGTAGTGCCTATCTACCTCTCTGTCTCTGGGTTTGTGTGTGCAAACTCTTTGTTGTTGTTGGACATTCTGTTCCTGACTAGTTGCTGAAAATTGAAATCTGTTCAAAGCTTAATGGCTTTGGAGTTTTGTTTGGATGACAGAACTCTGCAGTGCTGCCACGTTAGAAGCTACGAAGAATGAAACCATGCAGCAAATTTAATCTGCTGAGGAAAATCACGAGAAGACAAAATAAGGAATTTTGAGTATTGCACAATGTACTTGTGGCAAAAGTAGACTTAAAAGAACAACAGACTTCGGCTCTTATTTATTTAGAAATATTACCCTAGAGTATTGCCTAAAAACTATAGACATAATTTCTTGCCATTTCACTTTTAAAAACTTTCATTTGACATTTAAAAAAAACAAAATGTAATGAACAGCTTGTTTGCAAGCTCTATATTCTGGGTGCCAGAACAAGGATTATCTTGCTAAATTTTATGCCAATATTTTGCCAATAAAGAGCATTTATTACCATTTGACATGTAAACTTAGGGCTCTGGCAGCAACCAGTATTCCCCCACAAAGAATTGCCAATTTTATTAGCATAATGTTAACTTTGCTAAATAAGAATGTTACAAAATATACTGCCTGAAGGCATACACTTGAACTGTACCAAATTAGCTGGCATAGCCATGAATAATAACTAATGATAATCCTGGATTTGTAGCTGTCTCTTAGAGATCCAAGTGAGTTTTTGTTTATTTAATTGCCATACTTGCCCACTTCAGTCTCCGCACATGCAGCCCTGACCCTAAAATAGGAGGCATTTAAGAGGGGCTGCTGTGTTGAAAAGCTGGACTTTTGTGAGTTAGTGATAAGCAAGATGAGAAGCTTTAAGAGGCAACTAGGAAGATTTAATTGCCTCTCTCTGCTGAAGGACAATGAACAGATTGCATGATCCCCATGTCGTCCCTTTCCCACACTCTGTCGATCTAAATCACATTCTGCTGGAACGGTTATAATCTGTTTTGTGCCAAGATTGCACTTCTCAAGCTCTCGCTGCATACATGTGTCCACAGAGAGCGCTTTCTCAGGTCATCTTCTATTGGAGCAGACCTACTGACATAGCAGGGCTGTGCCACTCCCCCTCACCATGTTTAACTTGTCTATCAGTGAAGTAGGCAAAGTAGGAAGCAGTACAGGAACGCAGCTGCCTCTGTACACTGATAAATATCCCTGTATATCAGTATATCAGCAAAACAGTTTCAAAAATGAGAAAAATAAATAAAGAATAATAACTGAGGGGAGGGGAGTTTGAAAACACACCGACCTCTGTGTACAGACAACATGGATTATCACACAAACGTGTGTACAGTTGCAAACTGCAATGTGCAAACGCTCACTGTGAAAAAATTATCCCTCTGCTTTTCAAAGGCTATGTATGTACACACAGCCAGAGAATGAAAGGTTGTTGCTCCTCTTTTCTTTTGGGTGGGAGTGTTGTTTTCAGGGAACAGAGGGAGGAAGAAGTTGTGTTGGCTATGGGCATGGAAAATAATCTTTCTTTAATATTTTCCCCTGCCACCATGCAGATTTGGTCATTGAGTGGGGAAAAATCATAAGGAGCTGGGAGAAGAGAAAAGGAAATGAAGGGAATGGACACAGTGGCCAGCTGAGTGTGAGGAAAGAAGAGAGAGAACGGGAAGGAGGGATGTAAAGAAGGGGGATGGACAAGGGGAGAGAAAAAGGAGAAGCAATTTCCAGAGAGAGATTAGGTATCACCATAAAACGATATCAGTAATTGCCAAATTATGCCTAACTCTGCCTCCATCTACCACCATTTAGTGGCTGGCTGTACCCGTGCATCCTCATTTTGTGACTGGTGGGCCTTTCCCATCATCTGCTGTAGGGTGTTTAGATCCAAAAGAGGACATTTATCCAGCATTACCCATCCTGTGCAAGTAAGGGCTGGATCTGGCCAAATGTATTAACTAACACAGCCCATGTGGATATATGCAAAGGCTGCTCCTCCCTGCTCACCCCTCCTCCCATGTTCTATCCAGATATTGAAACAAATGGAGGGATTGTTTTCTCTGGCTATCTGGTGTAAATGAGCCCTAACATGTAATACTAGCTGGTCATCTTAATCTCTTGATGATCATGTAAACAAGAATCCTCTACGCAAAAGTAATGACTCCACTTGATGCCTTGGCACCAGAAGTACACATTCATTAGAGGAAGACTAAATAACGACATCAGGGGCTGAAGGTACTTTATGAGATTAATGCTAAAAATAAGCAGGCAACATCTGAGTGCTTGAAGTTCCTTTTCTCCCCATCCCCTCCCCAACACCAAAATGGCAAGGAAGGGAAACTCAGAATCATCATCTGTTTCCTGTCTTCCAAGCAGAACCTGCACACTGAATAGCTGAGTGACAAGCAATCTGGCCTATCCATATGACCATATTGTTTTCCTCCCCTAATTAGCCTGGTCCTCACTGTGTTGATGAGGAAACAGATGCATCGAGCAGCAAATTACCTTCATCTCGCCTCTGAACAAAAAAGACACAGTGCTTAATTGACTCATTTGATCTCCGGCAATTCAGCACAAGTAAAGTGGAAATATTTAAAAGTGGCACTTCACGTTGGAAGTAGGGGAAACTACTTTATTTACATGTGGTGGTGATGTAAGTGCAAAAGCAGAATTTGAAGCCCAAACCTGAACTTGAGATTCCAGTTATCGGCATCCAATTTAATGCTGCCAAATACTGGTTCCTCAGAGGGCGTTTGAGATGTATTATTTATTTATTTATTTGCTACATTTGTATACCGCCCCATAGCCAAAGCTCTCTGGGCAGTTTACAACATAAAAAATCAATATAAATTCTACATAATAAAAAACAATAGTTCACATTTTAAGTAAACATAACTAAACAATAAATCTCTAAACAATATAGATAACATGAGAACAAAATGAATCATATACAAAACAAAAAGAAAGAATATAACAATTATAAAATATATCTAAAAATTTCCATGAATGTTACACTAAAAGCATATATGCAATATGTTATTCCTGGCATCACCTCTTTTGTCTTCATCATAAGGATGTCATGGAGGTCAAGTGTTCTCTAATTTCCCATTGTGCTTCTCCCCACCTGACCACTATCTTCTGTAAACAGTATCATTATGAACATTCCTTCTGTTGTCTTCTTCCTCCAAGACGACTCCAAGACGACTCCAAGTGCGCACTTAGCATCACACCTTGCGCAACGCTGAGGCGTGCGCCAAGGCACTGCCTCAGGCAGCCCCTCCCCTTCATATACCTGGAGCAGAGGACAAAAAAGTATGGCAGAGTTGTAGGTAAATGGCAACAGCTGCAGCAGCATACAGAGTCCTTCCAAACAAACACAGAAACAATGGCACCACTATTATTGGTGATAGTGCTCTGTGAGCTTTGAGGCCTTAGCAAGCCTTCAATCACTTAGCACATTGTTCCAGTTACGGCTGTGGCTTATTCCTTTCTGTTCTTTCCTAAATCTCCTTAGGCTTGCTGGTTTTAATTTCCCTGCATTTGTTTCCATTTGAGAAATGTGTTTGCTAAGGAAATGGATGGCATTCTGAATACACAACAGTTACAGTATAGCATCCAAAGAGCACTGTGTCAATCTGCAAGCTGAGCTGTGTTTCCTCATTTTGTGATTCCAGGTAACATACAAATAGGCATTGGCAGGGGGGAGATGTGTATGCTTTAGCTGTGGTGACCACTTGCATTTCTCAGTTCTGCAAGTAACTTACTCTTTGCTGTTTGTACTTCTGTTCCAGCACAGAGAAGGCATACTTTCACCTCTAAAACCCTGTGAAATGAACCTTGTGAACCTATCCATCGTTTCTAATTTGAAGGCCATTTCGTGCATTGCAGTTTCAAGGTGGAGGCTGCTGAATATCGCTTCTATGGGGTTTGAAGGCATCCTTGGCAAACTGTAGTCTGTGGTTCCCCTCCTATATTAGCGCCCCCCCACTGATGGCAGTGGGGAGTGGCTACAAGCGAACATTATACATTTCCCAAAGTGCTTGATGTAGCAGGACTTAAGAGTAGGGATGGGACACATTTTTCAGCCTGAGGGCCACATTCCTTTGTGGGAAATCTTCCAAGGGCCACATGCCAGTGATAGTCAGAGGCAAAAGCAGGCAGAGCAATGGAAGTGACTGTTACCTTTGTATGGCAGGCTACATTCCAGCCACACAAAACCCGCAGGTTTCTACATGCATCCCCCGCCCCACAAACACACATCTCTCCATGTCCTATCTAGACAAGCGAGGCAGTTGGCCTTGGGAGGGCCTGGTGTCCTATTCTAGCTCCACAGAGGAACTCATGGGTCAAAGGAGAACTCTTAAAGGACCAACATTCTGGCCTGAAGATAGACAGCTCTCCTCCCATCAGGCCCACACACTGTGCCATTGAACTGTTGAGGTAATGTGGCCCAAAGGGAAGGCACCGTTGAGTAGGGGATGGACGAATCTGACAGTTCTGGTTTTTCTCAGTTTCTTATTTTTAAATGAAGTTCTTAACATATCTGCATCAATTTGCTATTTTTTTTAAGCCTCATGAAAATTCGTCAGCATTTTAGAGTGAATTTCTCTTAAAATACAGGGTTTGTTAAGGGTGCTGAGAACTGTTAGGAAACCCCTGTTCTCCTCAAAAAGCTGCAGTTCCCAGAGTGGTTTAACAATCAATCCCTTTTCCCAAGGAACTCTGAGAACGGTAGCTCTGTGAGGGGGATAAGGATATCTTAACAACTCTCAGCAGCCTTAACAAACTGCAACTCCCAGGATCCTGTGGGGGAAGCCAGGACTGTTTAAAGTGGCATGATACTACTTTAACTGTACAGTGCAGATGGGACCCTACTTGGGCCAAAATGTATGTTCTCCCTTTCACTGGTGTGCCATCCTGTGTAGAACTGACACGTTTCATATACAGTATAAAACGGGAAATATTTTTGTTTCACAAATCTAAAATCATATTGACATAGTGCACAGCTTTGGGGTGACAGCATCCACATTTAGGTGTGCATCTATCTCTCTACTAGCCTTGTGTTCCTAGTCACAGGTGTTTTTATAAGAGCCCCTTATGCCCTCAGTTCTAAGCTGTTAGTTGTGATGTTCCATGTGCATACCAGAATAACCCTGAGGTTTAGATCATGTGCAGCATATGTTAAGAAATTATGTGAGTGTGTGTGCATGGGCATATTGTGCCAGGTGTGCAACTGACTGTACAACCTGACCCAGCTTGTGTCAGTTGTGCAATGTTTAAACACCATTGAACCCTTGGTCAAAAAGAAGAGATTGGTTTAATAATTACTGCAGTCCTCTGCAGTTAGCAGCACAATAGTTAGAACAGGTTCATTGCAGAATACCTTGTTCCGCACCGTCATGCTTTAGGGGCTACAAATGCGTTTTGCAACACCTCTACCTATTTTCTGCTGCATCTATATAGTAGCAGCAATAGGGTTTTTTGAAACACCATATGTAGTTCTTCTGATGGAACTATCAGGGCCGGCACCAGAGGGCAGCTAGGTCAGGCACTGGCTGAGGGCCCCTCCGTAGGGTGGGTGGATAGTGCAAACCCTGCCATGGATTGCAGAGAGGGAGCTCCCAGGCACCCCCTACTACCATGCAGGCTCGCAACACTCGCCTGGATGCCCCACCTACCTTTCCCTTGAAGTAAATGCTGGCCGCATTGCAGGTGCATGCCTCCCATCAACCAAGATGGCAGGCCAGCTCCAGACACTCTTGGATGAGACCGATTATCTGGATCCATTTCAGTCGGGTTTCAGGCCTGGTTTTGGCACGGAAACAGCCTTGGTCGCCCTGTATGATGACTTCTGTTGGGAGAGAGACAGGGGGAGTGCGACTCTGTGGATTCTGCTTGATCTCTCAGTGGCTTTCGATACCATCGACCATGGTATCCTTCTGGGAAGATTGGCTGAGTTGGGAGTGGGAGGGACTGCATGGCGGTGGTTCCGCTCCTACTTGGAGGGCTGGCTCCAGAAGGTGGTGCTTGGGGAACATTACTCGGCACCCTGGACTCTCCAGTATGGGGTTCCACAGAGGTCAATTCTGTCCTCCATGCTGTTCAACATCTACATGAAACCATTGGATGTAGTCATCCGGAGCTTTGCCATCAGTATGCTGATGACACGCAGCTCTATTTCTCCTTTTCATCTTCTTCGAGTGAGGCTGTCAATGTGCTCAACCAGTGCCTGGCTGCAACAATGGACTGGATGAGGGCTAATAAACTGAGGCTCAATCCAGACAAGACTGCGATGCTGCTAGTGGGTGGTTCTTCTGACCGGATGGTGGATGTTCAACCTGTCCTGGATGGGGTCGCACTCCCCCTGAAGGAGCAGGTTCGTAGCTTAGGGGTTCTCCTAGAACCATCTCTGTCACTTGAGGCTCAGATAGCCTTGGTGGCACGGAGTGCCTTCTACCAACTTTGGTTGGTGGCCCAGCTACATCCCTATCTGGACAGGGATAACCTGACTTCAGTTGTCCATGCTCTGATAACCTCCAAGTTAGATTACTGCAATGCGCTTTACATGGGGCTGCCTTTGAAGACGGTTCGGAAGCTGCAGCTTGTGCAAAATGCAGCGGCTAGATTGGTAACAGGGACCAGACGGTCCGAACATATAAAACCGATTCTGGCCTGCTTGCATTGGCTGCCTGTATGTTTCCGAGCTCGATTCAAGGTGCTGGTTTTAACCTATAAAGCCTTACACGGCTTAGGACCACAATACCTGATGGAACGCCTGTCCTGACATGAACCCACCCATACAATACGCTCAATATCCAAGGCCCTCCTCCAGGTGCCTACTCGGAGGGAAGCTGGGAGGGTGGCAACAAGGGAGAGGGCCTTCTCAGTGGTGGCCCCCAAATTACGGAATGATGGTGTCTCTGACAAGGTGTGCCTGGCACCAACACTGTTATCTTTTCGGCACCAGGTCAAGACTTCCAATTCTCCCAGGCATTTTAGCATGTGTTTTTAAATTGTTTTTAAAAAATTTAAATTGTGTTTTAAAATTGTTTTTTGTGTTTTAAAATGTGTATATTTGTTTTTAATGTTTTTAATTGCTGTAAACCACCCAGAGAGTAGTAAATAAATAAATAAGATGGTGACCAAGGCTTCCCTAAGGGGCTGATGCCCCTGCCACCATCTCGGTGGATGGCAGGCATGCATGCACATAGCGTGCCATCAACCAAGATGGTGGCAGAGGTATCTGCCCCTTAGGGAAGCCTCGGCCGCCATCTTGGTTGATGGCAGGTACGCATAGCACGGCCAGCATTCACTTCAAGGGAAAGGTAGGTGGGGTGTGTGGGTGGGTGCAGGGGCCCGGGGCAGGATGGTGCCCAAGGGGCCAGGCACGCCTGGCGCCAGCCCTGCAAACAATATTTATCAGTAGCTTAAACACAGCTTTTTGCATTTATTCTGCCCAGTGCTGGTGTCTGAAGAGATTCAACTTAGTAATACTGTTCTGAATTCACAGATACTGGATAGTATAATATCTCTTGTAAAAACATATCTAAGTGATATCTATGTAAGCTCACATGGAGCACCAGGATCGCAGTGGATAAGTCTTTTCCTAATATGAATTCTCCTCCATTCTCTATAAATATTGCATGGCACAGAAAGACTAAAGATCCTGCCAGATAACTACTTGTGCTGGGAACTGAGTCTAGTCCTATTTCTTTCACCAAGTTTTATGTACTGAGTCATGGAAGCAAAGGCTGCTGCAGGGCTTCCTTGATTCTCGCCTCTAAGAGAAGCTCTCTGAGGCCTAGATCTGAGATAGTAAACCTGTGTCTGGGCTGTACCGCTTCTTAGCAAATGGAAGCTCATGTGACAAAGAGAATGCTAGACTAAACCTCTACCCCTTAGCGTACAAAGTTTCATTTTTCACTATCAATGGAAATATCTTGCGGGGGGAGCATTACCTCCAGGCCCTAATTTCTTCTCAGATTAATCCCTATGTTTTATATGAAGCTGTAGTAGATTGAGTCAGACCATGGGGGCATCTAGCCCAGGAGAATCACATCTGGCTGGCACCAACTCTTCCAAAGTTTTTAGCTCAGGAGTGGAGAACCTCTAGATGTTTCTGGCCTCCAACTCGCAGTAGCAAGCCAACATGGTGACTCCTAATCCCTAGGGATTATGGGAGTTTTAGTCACGCAGTATCTGAAGTGCCCATCTCTGTCTTAGATCTTTCCCAGCCTAGCAACCCAATATCCTTTTTAACAGGAGAGGCAGAGGAGTAGGCTTTTGGCATGCTCTACCACTGAGCTATTCTCTTCTGCTTTTTACTGTGACAGGTATGACATTTTTGTATAGAATACTGTTGAGAATTCTAAATTCTTTGTTTTTTGCTTCCATGTCTATGTTTCATTCACTTCCAAGTGCCATGTTGTTAATTTTCTGATATTTTATACCTGTCATTTCCTGTCCACTTTTACTTCTAGCCTAGCAGCAATAGCACTAACACCTAACAACTTCTTGTTAGAGCCATATGACAATGGAACCAATTACCTAGAGAGGTAGTGGGCTGTCCGACACTGGAGGCATTCAAGAGGCAGCTGGACAGCCATCTGTCGGGAATGCTTTGATTTGGATTCCTGCATTGAGCATGGGGGTTGGACTTGATGGCCTTATAGGCCCCTTCCAACTCTACTGTTCTATGATTCTATGGTTCAGTTTCCTGCATGATGGTTTCTACAAGCCTTATACCCTTACTCAGTTAACTATTTATGTTATTGATTTTACTTTATTTTAAAAATATGTATTCTGTCTTTATACATATAACAACTTTTTCAAAATCAGTTAAAACAGTGGTGGGAAACCCTCCAGAAGTTGCTGGGCTATAACACCCATCAGCCCAGACCATTGGCCATTGTGTCTAGGCCTGATGGGAGTTGAAGACCAAGAAGATCTGGAGGGTCAAGTTCCCCAACACTGAATTCAAATGTAAAAAAAACAATAAGGCCCCAAATGCAGGAATAAAATATTCCACATTGAGCACATTACCCATTTCAATTTAGAACAGGAATCACCAACTTTTGGGTCCCATAGGCACATTTGCAAACCATAGAAATTGTTGAGGGCGACACACACACACCCTGCAACCAAGTACACACTACAATCTATTCCAGTGGCTATAACAGAATGCTTCTCTCAAACTTAATCGTGTGTGTGTGTGTCACAGAAGGCCTCTGCATGCACATATGCACGAGCCACATTGGGGACTCCTGGTTTAAAGTCATTCTTTTTTCCTTTCCTTTCTCCTCTTCTCAGCAAATGGTAAAAAAGGAAAAGGCCTCATCAGGTAGCATATTTGTTCCAAATATTCTGTAGCACTTTCTCCCTCCCCCCAGTCTGTAAGTATAAATAAAAGAAGGAGGTTAAGTAGCTCCTTAATAATGTAACAAAATCATAGAAGGGGAAAAAACCCTCTGTAAAAAGTGATTAGGCTGAATCAAATAATTAAACATTTCAAAACATTGCTAAGAGGATTGGATTTGAGGAACAAGAACTGAATGGTTATTAGTTTCAGATTTCAAGGGGTTCCTGAAAGTACCTCATGCATACCTAATCCTTTGAACATCATTCCAACTAGTCCAAGGAGTTATTTCAGTATTCTGCTGCCTTAGGTGTTGATGGCTGATAGACAAGTATTTATGTGCATGCTACACCACATGCACATAGCAGAATTGGAAATTAATTATTTTTCCTCAGATGAGTGTTGAATTCCAATTGCCCTCACTTTTCTTCCCTCCTTTTCTCCTCCCTCAATATTTAGTCACGGCAATTGAGCTTAAATTTAAAATTTCTCTATATCTTTGCATGTGCCTTGACAGGATTGTAATTCTGTAATGGAGAATAGTCCTCAATTAATCACCTTTTGAACTAAGCAGTGCAGCTAATTGAACCAAATTTGTTGGGGAAAGACACAAAATAATTAGTTTTCATTTCATAAGGTGTCAGTTTACAGGGATGTAATAGGTTTTGTTTCAGGAATACATTTTATTACACAGTAAAATATTAATGAGTATGGAAACCACCTACTGAAGATGCAATCCAATACTTACTTAACTGGGAGTAAGTCCCATTGACCCCAATGGGATATATGTTTGAGTAGACACAAATAGGATTGAACTGTGAGGCCATATTATATATGGTTGCTACCTGTCAATTGTTCTTGTTTTGGGATAGTGACAGTGAAAATATGGTGGATAGAAAATGAGATATTGGTGTTTTCTAATATTGATATTGATGTGATTGCACACTTTCATGCTCCATTTCTAAGTTTTTCAACATATGTTATTATTCTCACGTCAGGTAATCTTTACAAACCATCCAAGGAGCTTTGTAGCTGAGCAGAGATGTGAATTTGGGTTTCCCAGTATTCAAACTCTATATGCTGAAACTCTGCACCACACTATCCTCATTAAAATGGATTAGGTTTCACTCCAAGTTCATGCAAAAGGTTAGGGGTGCATAGAACCAAATCCATCTACTTCACAAAGTTTTGGTGGAGAGTGGAATAGATCTCTTTGACAAAACTTCAAAGTGGATTGTGGTAGCAAAATTCTGCAATTCTCCCAGGATGTACCAAGATAATTCTGGCTGGTCTCTTTGTGCATAGTATCTTTGGAGCATGTGTAATCTGTCCAGGGTAGGAGGTCACTTTGCATGTCCCAAGCTTCCAGGAGAACCACTGGGCACTAGATTAGGTTTGGAGCAGAATGGGATTTTGAGAGAGAGATTTTTTTGAGTAGGAAAATTAGATTTTCATAGCTGGATTTCATTGGGTCTTCTGTGAGTAAGGTTAACACTGGATATCAGTCTTTGTTTTTCAATTTATCTGCTCAGTGGCTTTTATGAAGAAGCCATATCTTTGGACTGTCCAATACTATGTGCCAGATTAAGACTAAGCCTACAAGAACGAGTCTTTCGAAAGTTAGGTTTATAAATTTCAATGTGCTATCACACAGTTTCTTTAGTTTCATTGTAGGTGTTTCATACTTTCGTGTACATTATCACCTCCAATAACAATACTTTTGACTCAGTTCTGGCATACTGCTAAATCATACCTGGTGAGCAGGGATGCCTTGGTGGGCTTGTCACCTGTTTCCCTTTCTTTCTCCATGTCCTGGGTTTAGGTAATCATAGGTTGCCTTAATGCCCAAACTGGCAAATTATGGTCAACACATTGACAACCACAGCAAATCACAAGTAGCAAAAAATAGGAAGGAGACATTGGAAGAATCTGCAATTAAGGAATGAGGAGACATGTCCACGAAGGCCACTGCTGGTCACAAGTATTGTTGGCTACAAGTGCCAAGAGTTCTGAAAAATTGTTTCCTTTTTCCATGCGTTGATATCAAAGGCTACATTCCACACATAATGCCAAACCATAATTTTGGAAATGCAAGCTTCCTTTCCAAAGTCTCATTCCTGTAACCTTAGTCTTAAATTAAAACATTATATAAATCCAGTCATTCTAAAGTATATAAAGAGCATTTCCTTAGTGCCCCTTTATGAATGAGATGTTTGAACTGAGAGCTTTAGTTTAACAAGGATATTATCTTACCTATCGAATCCAGACTGGACGCTTTAGTGATCTTTGACAAATAATCCATAGGGCAGGACACAGGAGTGTAAAAGACAAAATAAGGATCCATATATGCCACACAGAATAATTATAAGGTAAATGTCCACTTTTCTTAGCACAGGATTTGTACATGTTCAGTTCCACTGAAAGGGCATTAGTATAAAGGCTTCTATTGACATCAGCTCTGGACTCAATCCAAAACCTACAGAATTTAGTCGTTGTTCAAGAACATGTTCAGGTTCAGACCCTTCTCTGCCTGCTACAAAGCTCTGCAAGCACTTTGATGTGAACAGAGACCCCTTGGTACTTAGGCTTCCCCGTTTGCTGCAATGGCAGGCTGCTTCACAGTGGATGGAGAAAGTGTTGAGGCTTCCTTAGTGAACAGTTTGTTTATGGATCAGAAAAGTAACCTAAAGTTATATTAAATAACTTTAATATTAAAGCAGAGGTGGTTTAGTGCTGCCCATTAGGTGCAGTGCTGGGAACTGTCATTTTTTGTCCTCTATTTATGCAGTTCCCATCATGGTATTTTTGCAATGATGACTTGTAAATCTGGGACTTCCAAGCACTCCAGGTTCGGATATCTAATAAGCAATAAAGAGTGAATGAGCATTTTTGTGCTTTATGTTACGCACCTGAGATTACCTGTGTTTATGAACAATTGCTGCAAATTGCAATGTTTAGATTTTGCAATTTCACAGCAATACATTGTACTAGATATTTTTCTGCAAATCTTTTCATTACTCAACAGCCAAGCACTCAGCTGGAAACTATTAGAAGCCCAAATCACCAAGAGACCGCTGCTGTGGAACTTCTTTTTTCCTAATCATAGATTAATAAAGTATCTTTTCAAAACTGTGCTAATTCTCTCCGCTTCTTTAGTGCAGAGGAAGTTACATATTATTAGTGCTGATGCTTCAAAGTGCCTTAATTTTGGCAATTTGAAGGGGAGGGATGAAGAATTTCATTAGACATTTTTTGAAAGGTGGGGTACTTTATGAACTTAATGAGGTAGCCATGGGGTATTTCTTTTAGTTCAAACATTTCAGAAAAGTCCCACACTTGCTCCCAGCAGCACAGTGCTCTTTGGTGATGGGCTTCCAGCTCAACAGCACTTCCTGGAATTATCATGTGATCACATAACGTCACACTTGGAATGACCATTTGGCCACACAACTTAGCATGGTTACATGATCATTCAAGGAAATATGAACTAACCTGGAATCCTTCCTCCAAAGATCCCTGCACAGCTGTAAGTAAGAGCAGGACTTCCCTAAACTGTTTGTTTGACCTGAAAGAAACACCCGTTGGCTACTTCACATGGTAAGCACATCCCTACCACCTGGTCCCATGATGTTTGTTTGTTTGTTGCCTCTCTCATAGGGAGCAAAGAATTTTTGTGGAAAAGGTAGGCAGGGTTCAGCACAGCACTATATATTATCATACATACCTTGAGAAATGGGGAAGCCATGGAAGTGCATGCTTCATATTGTTCATATGTACAGCCTTCTCCCTACGTCTGAGCTCACCAAATGCTGTTTTGGTGTTTTCTGTCCATTTTACTGATTGCCTGGGAATTGGTGACTCCATCTCCTACCCCTTCCTGTATTCAGTTTTTCAACTATTTTAAATGGTGTGTGGTAGTTGTTTGTTTGTTTGTTTGTTTATAAATAAACATTTATAGCCTTAAATAAGTTTATATAAACAACAAAACAAAACACCATAAAATAACAAAAATTAAAAAGGGAACCTAAAAATCAAAAGGACCAGAAATAAAATCTTTCATCGTATATTACAAACCATTTAAAAGCCACACAGAATAAGAATGTTTTCACTATCCATCTAAGCATTATCAGATGTTTGAAGAAAATAAATAATAGGATCCTGAACTACCATTAACTCAGATGAGTTAATTATCTTTAAATGGTACTTTAAAGATCTTTAAAAAGGTAGGCTACCTAGTTGAAGCAAGGGAAAAGGTCTGAGACAAATGACTCAATCAACATTCAGTTTGCTGGTAAGTATGTATGTGAAGAGCATAACAGTTGCAAGGGGAAACTTGGTCTGCAGGAGAAGAAACCATGATGAATACTATTTTAAGGTACCTCTATATACACTGTTGATGGTGTTCAGAGCAGCAGATACACCCAGCATCACATTCCAAAACAATATTTTTAATGCATCCTTCAGAATATGGTTTCCTCAGGAGAACAAAAAGATGTGTTTGAAAATCCCAGAGGGTACAACTTAATCTATGTGTGCCAGCACTGGGGTTGCCTAATTAACATTCTCCCATAACAAAGCCTTCTTGGTGGTGGTTTCCTAGTGAGGTGCACCAGTCTATTTCATCATTAACTTTTAAGTGAATTTTTAAAACATCCCTATTTACCCAGGCATTTGATGTCTGAAAGATCTGTCCCTGGACACCCCAAGTTATCGGTTTTGAGAGTAGGTGATTGCTGTTAGAAGGTTGTTTTTAACTGATCTTAGAAGTGTTAATTGTATGGTTTTAGTACTGATATGTTTGCTGCCCTGTCCCCCTTTGGAGGAAGGGTGGGATAAAAATGTACAACAATAACAACAACAACAACAATTATATATATGGTAGGATAGCAATGGGAACAAATAAGCATTTCCCCCCAGCAACTAAAATGCATCACTGGATTTTTTGAACTATCCTTTTTCTGTGTGAACTAGTATGTACAGCAGCCTTTCCCAACCAGTGTGCCTCCAGATGTTGTTGGACCACAACTCCCATCTTTTCTGACCATTGGCAATGCTGGCTGAGGCTGATAGGAGTTGTGGTCCAACAACATCTGGAGGCACACTGGTTGAAAAAGGCTGATATACAGTGCTTTGCAAAAGTAATCAGACCCTTGACCAATGCTCTCATATTACTGAATTACAAATGGTACATTGTAATTTCGTTCTGTATGATACTTTATTTTGAAACACTGAAACTCAAAATCAATTATTGTAAGGTGACATTGGTTTTATGTTGGGAAATGTTTGTAAGAAACATGAACAAATGAAACATGTTGCTTGCATAAGTATTCAGCCTCTGTGCTGTGGAAGCTCCCAGTTTACACAGATGAAAGAAATTGCCCTATCGAGGATACAAGTACCTTACCATTGGCCTCCACCTGTGAACCATTAAAGTTGCTGTCACATTGTCAGGATAAAATCCTGAGTGTTGAAGGATCATTGGTCAGGCTGTGGATCTGAAGGAAAATGAAGACCAAAGAGCATTCTACAGAAGTGAGTAATAATGTAATACAAATACATAGATTAGGAATAGGGTAATAATATCCAAGTGTTTGGATATCCCAGTGAGCACAGCTGGATCAATAATCAGGAAGTAGATGCTGCATCACACCACCCAGGCACTGCCAAGAAAAGCCCGTCCCTCAAAACTCAGCACTCGAACAAGGAGGAGACTTGTGAGAGAAGCCACAAAGAGGCCAACAATCACTTGGAAGGAGCTATAGACTTCAGTGGCTGGGAGTGGAGTAATGGTACACCAGTCAACCATATCAAGAGCTCTGTATAGAAGCTCTGGCCTGTATAGGAGGGTGGCAAGAAAGAAGCCGTTACTGAAAAAGTACCATCTGAAAGCACATCTAGAGTTTGCCAGAAAATGTGAGAGTGCCCCAGCTGCGATGTGGGAAAAGGTTTTGTGGTTAGGTGAGACCAAGATAGAGCTTTTTGACCAAAATTCAAAGCGTTTGTGTGGCGCAAACCTAACATTGCCCATGCCTCAAGACACACCATCCCTACAGTGAAGTATGGTGGTGGCAGCATCATGCTGTGGGGATGCTTCTCATCAGCAGGGACTGGGCATCTTGTTAAAATTGAAGAATGGATGGAGTAAAATACAGGGAAATACTGCAAGAGAACCTGCTTCAGTCCACTAAAAAACTGAAGCTTGGGAGGAAATTCCCTTTTCAGCAGGACAATGATCCCAAGCACAAGGCCAAAGCAACACTGGAGAGGGTCAAGAACAAAAAGGTGAATGTCCTACAGTGGCCCAGTCAAGTCCTGATCTCACTCCCACTGAAAATCTGTGGCGCTCTTTGAAAATTGTGGTCCACAAGCGATTTGCAACCAACCTAAACGACCTGGAGCAAATCTGTCAAGAAGAATGGGATAAAAATCCCTCCGACACTGTGTGCAAAGCTGGTACACACCTACCTCAAAAGACTTAAAGCTGTTATTACAGCAAAAGGTGGCTCTACCAAATATTAATATGTGTGGGTTGAATACTTATGCAAACATGTTTCAGTTTTTTATGTTTCCCAAACATTTGCCAACATAAAACCAATGTTACCTTATAATAATTGATTTTGAGTTTCAATGTTTCAAAATAAAATATCATACAGAATGAAATTACAATGCACCATTTGTAATTCAGTAATATGAGAGCACTGGTCAGGGGTCTGATTACTTTTGCAAGGCACTGTATTTTTTGCCTTGTAAGCATATGATATATTTGGCCTGGAGACTGTAGAAACTTTTGGCCAGCTGTACATAGCACATGAGTTTCATTATACCTTTGGTTTCAGTGTCTTCTGACTATTTCTTGAGTAGCTGACAATGGATAGATCGTTCTGTTGCTGAGCATAGGCAAACAAGAAAGAGAGAGAGAATGTGTCAAATTGTGTTGTCAAAAGAAATTTGGCTACTGCGCTGGCCAACAGACGTTCCATTGAAAAAAACAGACCTCTTGGAGTGCAAGTTGTAAGATATTTGTGTATTAGGTTTCTTTCATTTTTGATCTCCTTCGCCTTTTTTGAATAGCATCTTTCTTCCTACCAAGGCAGCTTGCATAGTAAAACCCCACACTACAAGGGTTTTCTCTCTCTCATTTTATGGTCCCTCCAAAGTTTTTAATCCGTACAGTTTCACTTCCAGGTCACTTAGTCTTTTGTTTATAGAGCCATACCCACTGGGCAAGAAAAACTATATCCTATACAACAGTCCAGACAAAAATATACTATTCTCTCTTCCTTGCCACAGTAGTTTCCCTGTTTCTTGTAGAGTAATTAACATAGCTGTGTGGTTGAAATTATCAAGCCGAATAGCTGCTAATATCTATCAGCAGCCAACTGCAGCGGAGGTTCTTATTAAGATTATCAAGACAGAAATCAGAATGGACAAAGAATGAATTGTTACAAGTAGCATACATTTTTCCGTTTATTCAATTTGTTTGGTTGCAAGTTTATGCTATCTAGTATTCTATCAAGTGAAAACCACTCCTGCTTGCTTTAGCTCAGCAAAAAGATTAATGCATGTTGTAATGGCAACAGTAAGCCAAATGAATTCTATTAGTTCACTATGTCCCTGTTTTGGAGAGTAAAGTACGCAATTTCTGTAAACTCCCCCCCCCGCTTTTATATGTGGGTTTTCATTATAGGGATAATGAACGAAGAATCAGATGGGCAATCGGCACAAGCCCTTGCGATTCAGATCAAGAAAATGTATAGCCGTCGGACTTCCGGGAAGGGTGACTTCGCTTGTGCCTGCTTTTGAAACGGGCTCCCGCCTTAGAAGAAGCTTATTCAGATATAAATCAGTCAGAACATTTTTTTTTTTGACTGATGAAATTTCTCCCGGGCAGGGAGAAACGTAGAGATCAACCTCAAAAGCCTGTTTTTGTTGGGAGGACTGGATTTCATTAATTTATGAGAAAAGGTCCAGCCAGCAATGCCGGATGGACTTCCGAACAAGCTCTATCTGATTAATGCGACACGTTTATCTTTTCTTCAAAGAGAAAACGGACTAACAGGCAAGCACTCTTCTTTCTATTCTTTTTTTTTACTTGGTTTAAATTGTTGCAGCAAAAAGAGATTTGTCAAATGAATCAGCTTTAAAGAACTTCTGGGTGAGCTATAACTCTTCTCTGTTATTCACGAAATTAACAGCTTATCTCTGTTTCTATTGCAAAAAGCTGTCCTGGAAGTGCATTCTAAAGATATAAACAGAAGAGGGATTTCTATTCCGAGGAGAAAAAAATAAAAAATATGAACTTTGGAACATTATATTGTCTGGGACTATTCTCTTTTTGGTCTATTTTATTTTGACGAATCTGCTTCTTCACGACGCCACTAACTGTTTTGATGCTGGGAACTAAATTTGTTTTGTATTCTTGAAAATAGAGAGACAAGGCAGGCTGCTCTGTTTATACTGTGATGTCATCAAGCCTGGAATATTAACCCAATTGTTGCTGAAATAAGAAGTGGTTCTTCTTTATTTTTGTTTTGTTTTGTTTTCGTGGTTTTAAAAATGGCAATCAAGAAAGTGGCTGAGAATCTGGAAGTAATTATGTTTCAGAAAATAATGGATGAGATTGAGATAACGAAACAAACCCTGCGACAGGGCAGTAAGGAGCTGAAAATGGAACTGAGCAAAATGACGCAGGAGCTTAAAGAAATAGGGGATCCTGTGAGAGAGGAGAATGAGATCAGAGATGAGAAAAGAAAAAATAAAGGGAAGATACAAGCCCTGGAGATTGGAACAAATGTGGAGTTGGAAAAAGATCTGGAGTTTATGGATATTAGAAATAAAATCTACTGTTTGGAATTTAACGTTATCTCTGAAGAAATTAATGAAGATATTAGAGATAAAGTTATCAATGGCTTGGATAATTTTCTGGACTGGAATGACGTGATGGAGCTTGATATAGAGAAAATCTATGGAATTAACTGCAGCCATGTGACAATGGAAAAACTCTCAAGAGATGAGCCAGTGCATTTTGTAAAAAAGAAGAACAGAGATACGACTTTACAACAATATTTCAGCAACTTATTCAGAATCGATGGCAAGAAAATATTTGGGATAGAGGAAATTCCCATCAGACTCTTATTATATGACTATGGCTATGACAGCAAGATTATTATGGAATACTGATAATGGAAGATTGGACACTGAAATTACTGGACTTAACAGGACTATTGAAGATGGAAGATGGAATTAATATGGATAATGGAATAATGGCTATTGAAATTATTGGACCTAACAGATTTTGATGAGATGGATTAATTGATATGTTTATTTGGACTATGGTTATGACAATAAGATTATTATTATTATTAACGAGATGGATTAATCGACATGTTTATTTGGAGAAAAATTGATAGATATATTTCTTAAAGAATTGAAACCTCTCTTTGACTTTTTGTGGAAAGAATAAAGTAATGTCTATGAGATTTGATGATTAATTAAGATAACTACTGGAGGAAAGTGATTTTATAATATAATTTAAGAGACAGGATTGTTATATATTGTAGACCTATAACTGATCTGCGACAAATGGGAAGTCAACATTTTATTTTTTTGTTCAATCATTTTTGTTTTGTTTTGTTTTTTGTCTTTGAATGTTTTATGATTTTGTTTTGTTTGTTTTATGAAAATTTGAATTAAAATTATTGTAAAAAAAAAAAAGAAAATGTATAGCTGTCCATTGCCATTCTCATTGGTTTCCAGTTCATGGAAGATGAAGGTCTGAATCAGGGACTCTCCTGTATTTGCGGAGGCTCTAGGATTCTAAAATGTGGAGAGCCTTCAGAAGTGCAGGGAAGTCCCCAATTTGCCTTCCATGAGTTGGAAGATGATGCCTTCCACAAGAGGGGGATGGCGTGCCCTGCTTGTCCCTGCTGCTCCCCTCATGTGTTTGCTTCAGAGGCGTCACTAGGCGAGTGCAGGAGGTGCGGACCGTACCCGGGTGACGCCATGAGAGGGGTGACACCCAGAGCCGCCGTGGGGGCTCCCATCTGGCTGGTGCAGAACCCAGGATTGCACAAAACCTGCACAAAGGCGCCTGGAGCTGAGACCGGAGAGGAAGCGAGGGACGTGTGAAGTGGAAGCGGTCCCAGGAGGAGGAGGAGATCTGTCAGGTGGAGGCTCCGCCCCCGGCAGACGGCTGCCCGCCGGCTCCCTCAGCGCCCCGACGTGGCGGGCCAAAGGCAGGCTCCAGTCAAGTGGGCAGGCGAGCCCCTCCCCACGGTGGGCTGGGGCTGGGCGGGGCTCGGGGGAACATCCTTGCTGGCCTGCCACCAGCTCGGAGCCACCGATCGGGGCATCCCAGCAGCCAGTCAGTGCGGCTGTTAGGCCCCGCACTGGGTGACACCAACCCTAGTGACGCCACTGGTTTGCTTTATCCTAATTGTAACAAATTTGAATTGACACACCTGGATTTCAGAGCATTTTGAAACAAACTACAACTAGCCAGATGCAAAATATTGCAGTATGAAGTCAAAATTATATATTTTAGATTTTGCTGAGAAATCTAAAATCCGAGTGAGAAAGGTAGAAGAGATGGTACTGCTAAACAACAAGGCTTTCTATCGCCTTGTATTTCGGATGGGATGTGACATATGGTGTGCTCTCCTATTTGGATAGGGAGAAGATGCCAGGGGGGTGCTTCCTGAACCACTTGGAATTCCCTCCCTCAGGAACATTACTTCTGAAGATATACTACAGCACTGTTCTATAGTTGTAATACTGATCCACTTGAAGCAAGGTGGAGCATTGTCCTAAATTACAATGTGCCATAGATCAGTGGTGGAGCATCTGCTTTACATGCAGAAGGTCCCAGATTCTGTTCCCTGGCATCCCTAAATAGGGCTGGGAGAGACCTGTTTGAAACCCTAGAGAGCTGCTGCCAGTCAGTGTAGACAGTACTGAGCTAGATGGACCAATGGTCTGACCCGATATAACAAAACTTTGCATGTTCCTATGTAATTTAGACTTTTTCAAACATTTCCTGTAGGTGTCACAGACAGCTCTGTCTATCATACTGGGTTGGCTTTACTTAATACCTCAGAAATTACTGCAATATGTTGTGTGAGTGGCTTTGGTTTTTAGTGTACTCACAATGTTATTGAAACATCTTCAGAATAGTAGCAATATCTCTGTGAAAAGTATGAATCAATCACACTAAGCTGCAAAGCTTCATTTGTAATCCTGTTTATTTGTTCATCAATGGGGGGGGTTCTACCAGTAGCAAACATGAAGGATAGCATTAATAAAAATTGTGTGCATGAAAGTACATATTACATTAGCACTCTCCTAATGATATAAAATTATGCAGAAGTAGCCTTGTTTGTTTCTTTTTTAAATAATCCTACACACAATAAATTGTTTAACAGATCTCATGGATCTGCAGAAGATAGGACTGAAAGAGTGAAGCATCATGGTTTATTTAAATATTTCATTAATAATTTCGGTAATTAAAGACAGGGGTACACATCAGGGGCTATGTGGAAATACCACAGTACTCCATCCTAAAGAGATTCCATAGTAAGACAGTATGAGCCCATCATAATCTCCACTCACACACAAACACCACTCACACCACCCCCACAAAGTGGGTGATGAGAGTTTATAGCATAGCAGTTAAAAATATTCTACCAGAGAATGCGTGAGAATGAGGCAGAAAAATTGAACCCTTTTTCTCAGGGTCAGGACCACCGACTGATGGGTAGAAAGGGGTATTTCTACTAGGTGCAGGGCCAGCAGGGGGCCCAGACACTTAGCTTTGATTTTTTAAAGTGCTCTGGGAAAATAAAGTTATAGACCAAAATGTGAGTTGCTCACCTTCCTGCAATTTCTGTGATTTCAGCTCCCCCAATCCTTGCCCTTTCAGGTTTTTAGCCAATGAGTGAAGTCATTGACAAGGGATTTATTGAAACCATGCAATAGCTAGAAACCCTTGCAAGTGGTGAAAAGAGCTGCCTTTTCCTGATTGCCTCTGCATATTGGTTAATGGTGTGTATATACACATCATGTGAGATGAGTAAACCTATACCTTTTAGCAGCAGCACATCTGCCTGCCTGCCTGCCTTATTTTCTCTCTCTGTGCACATCCAGCATGAGGTCCAGAAGATCAAAGAAGCACACAGAGCACAGCAGGATTTTGGTACACATGCACAGTAAACAATTTCAATGATGATGATAATAAAATATGCACGTGCATATTTTTTGAATTATTTGCAGAAAAAAAGTATACATTTTATGTATCAAATAATTTTTGAACAGAAATTTAAAAAGTGTACAGGCAGTTTATGATGCCATTACAATGTGTTTTCTATTTACCAGGAATCATTAAGTTTTAAATCTTCTTGGACTGCTGAACAGGTGCTTTATTTGTCTAAATGAATTAGATTCTAATTCATAGCCTGTTTTGAAAACCTTCCCAACATGAGGCTTTAACCCTATACTCACTTTTCTGGGAGTAAAACTACAATCCTAAACCCACATACCTGGGAGTAAACCCCAATGAATTCAATAGGATTTACTAGAAATGTAGTAGATATGGTTAGGATTGTGCTATAAACCAATGGGACTTCTTAGTAGACATTAGGGATGTGCTAGAATTCTGCCCAATTTGGATTTGGTACCAAATTGTCCATTAATTTGCTTATTTACTGTTGTTGAGGATTGGATTTTTATGTAGTGATTTTGCTCTGCTATTTTCCGAAATGGATTTTTTTAATCACATCTGAAATAGCGGTATTGATATTGATATTTTTGTTAATATTTCCTTTTTTACATATATTTCCTTTGAAAATATCAATATTTCTTTTAAAAATATTAATATAAATATTTTTATGAGGTGAAAAAATGGATCAGTAAAAGCAGGGGTTTGTGGACAAACTCTAATCAATACCAGCATGTTAAGTTGATGGACTGCTTTTGAATCAGCACCAGCCAATGGATCCCATCCCTAGCAGACATAGCATAAGACTGTGTTGTTAATCCTTCTCTCTCTGTGTTTCTCTGTGTCTCTCTGTCCCTCCCCTCCATCCTATGTTTAAGGCAATTCAGCAGGGCTTACCTAGGTGTCACTGCTGTTATTTGGCAGGAAATTAATACTGTTTTTTTAAAAAAAATGTTCTGAAATGACCAATTTTTGTTTGTCAATAAACTATTAAATTGGGTGTTTGTATTTTTACATCTCCAGTGTTTGTGTATGAAGTCTTTCCCACAACCCTGTGAGGTAGGTTAGGCTGAGAATTGGTTCAGTCAAGCTGTGCATGCTTAAGAATGTGTGTGCATGTGGGGGGGAAGGTTTTTTTTTTTGTAATTTGCTGTAAAATATCAAGACATTGGAATTTCACAGTTAAAGTAGTGGGGGACTGCCTTTATGCCTGTTTTTGCCCCCTTACTGCAGGATTTGTGAATATGACATGATAAATTTGCACCTCGCTTGTCTTCCTGGGTCCCCTCTCCCTCTTTTATCTTTGCAAAAACCCTGTGAGATAGGTGAGGCTGAGAGTTGGTTCAGTCAAGTTTTTTAAGCTGCTCCTATCTTTTTAATGTTATTTTAATGTTTAAATGTTATTTAATAATTATATGAAAATAATGCGTTGTGAGGACAGAAACTCTGAAAGGCAGGTTATAAATCTATTAAATACATCTAAATCAATGCTGTGGATTCAAAATAACTGTTCATATTGGTAACATATGTATGTACATAAGGAGCAGTCCCTGACAATAGATTGCAGGGAGATGGGGGTGGGTGGGAATGTAGGGGGCCCAATCTATATAGAGTGTACTGGGCCCAGGTACTGTTGGCAGCCCTGCTCAGGGGGAAAAAAACTTTGGGGAAATTTTAAATAACAGATACTCCAGTAACATACAATTAAGAAAGACCCAGAATCCTAAATGCAGAAAGTAACTGAAAACAGTTTTAATGAACCTGCTCTGCCATCTTTGAATCTCCTAGCTTCACATTTGTCCTTTTGCCTTTTGTGACAATTCACTCAATGCCCTTCTCTCAAATAAGTGCTGTGTTGATAAAGCACAATGGGATTTATATATAGTAAGCTGTTTTGTTTGCTCTGTAATATATCTAGAGAACAATAATCAGGTAAAGGCATAATTTAGTGTTAATTAATCAATGCTGGATGATTGTTCTCTTCTCCATCTCACCCTTTGTAACAAATTTAGATGACACTTTCTTTTTTCAGTATTCTTTTAACAGCCTTGTGGGTACTGGTCTGTACCTTCAAATGTTGGTTCAATTTTTTTTACTCATAAACAGCATAAATGACTTTGGATTCCCTCCCCCTCCCCACAGGTCTTCCTAAGCTCCAGCGGGGGGGGGGAAGGAGAAAGAAAGATAAACTCGTAGAACCCTGTAGCTTCTCTAGAATCGTAGGTTTTCTCCCTTCCTCACCCCCACCTGCACTCCCAGGATCAGGTGTTGAGAAATATTTGAACAGTTTTTCATTTTAAGATTCAGGATGAAACGAAATGCAAAGCTAAGCATATAATGGGCCCCTGTGTGCTTGTTTTTTCCTTGACTAAATAGCTAACAAGGGTTGGGGATGAGGGGGCCAACCTAGATTCGGACTTGGGAACAGTCTAGTTGGACAAGCTTCTAAGAGCCTAGACTACTTCGAAGAGCTATTCATCTGTCCATTTCTCCCAGCCATTACAGCCTATTCCAACTCATCTTCCAGATGGGGTCGAATATTTCTTAATATATGCACATTTCATCAATGTAATTCATCCTAAAATGCGGGGGGGGGGAGGGAAAAGAAGAAACTCCAAATACTTCAAGAAAGATTCATTTCAGGCCTGATGCATTTTGGAGCAACCCTTCATCGGGGGCTTGTTTTGAACACCAATTCTCATCAAGTGCATAAACCACTTTATACAGCCACATGATTATTATACAGCCAGCATGGATTTTTTGCATTCTGCAGTGTTAAATTGAAAATACCCCCATGCCATTCTGATGCTTCCCATAAGCTCATTTCCCATAAGCTCATTTCAAACATAACCTTACAAAACTAGTCCTGAACTCAGAAATGCTTGCTTAACAACCCTCTAAATTTTCAGAGAGGATCAAGAGAATCGAGAGTTCAAGGTGTAAAAAGAGAGAGGAGAGAAAACAGACCCCTTTTTTGGTTCTCATAATTTGTTGAAATTAATTAAAAAATCAGCCATGTTCACAGAGTACATGTAATTCTACTACTGACCTTGCCACATACTCTGACCTTCATCTTCTGCAGTTTAAAAGTTAAAAAATGCCTAGCTGATTTTTAATTAATTTAAGAAATTCAGCATTGAACTCAATGATAAGGCTGGGCATGCTCAGTAAGAACCAACTGTCAGTGTTTTAAAGCCAGACTCACAGCTGCTTGCCTAATCAGGGGGCCACATCCACACCAGACCTTTATTTCACTTTAGACAGTCATGGCTACCCCCAAAGAATCCTGGGAAGTGTAGTTTGTGAAGGATGCTGAGAGGAGACTGTTATTCCCCTGACAGAGCTCCAGTGGCCAGACTGGTTTAACAGTCACCCCCTCTTCTGGGGATTGTAGCTCTGTGAAGGGAATAGGGCCTCTCCTAGCACCTTTCACCCTTCCCAGGATTCTTTGGGAGAAGCCATTACCGTCTAAAGTGAAATAAAGGTCTGGTGTGGATGTGGCCAGCGACAGCTTTGGTTTAAATTTGGGTGGGAGACTACATCTGCCTGCTGTAGAATGAAAAGGTGAGGGAAACCCTGAAAAACAATGATACTGTTCACAATGTTTTCCTTTTGGAAAGGAAAGGGGCTTTCCCTCTGCCCATTGCCCGCGCACCCAATCTCCTCCCCCTTCCTTCCTTTCCCCTTCCTGCCCCCTCTGAGCCCCTCCCCCAAGTCAGTTTTACCTATCCTAAGCACAATTGTAGAGGAATAAATCCCAATGAAATAAAAAAGCATGCAAATGATCAAACCTGCCCTCCCCTCCTCCTCCCTCCTATCCCTTCTGCCCGTTCCCTCCCCTTTCGTTCACCCCTCCCTCCCCCTCCACTTCCAAACCCCTCCCCTTCCTTCCCCTCTCCTCCTCATTCCCTCTCCTGTCCCCTTCCCCTCCTCCATGGTCAGTTTTACCTATTCTAAATATGAATGCAGGGGAGTAAATCCCATTGAACTCAGTAAGCATGCAAATGATCAAACCTGCTCCCCGCTCCCCCTCTCCCCTTGTGCTTTCTCCCCCCCATCCCCCCATGGTTAGTCTCACCTATCCTAAGCATGATTGCAGTGGAGTCAATCCCATTGAACTCAATAAGCATGCGAATAATCAATCCATTCTCAGCAAACTTGCACAGGATCCCACTTCTTACCTCCCGGATTAAAAAGCAGAGAAATTCACTATAAGGCAAAAAACCTTGCAGTTTAAGAACTTACCTATACCCAACAAATATTTCTATCAAAATTTAAAAAGCGGGGAAATTGGGCAGCCATAATAAATGCACCAGGGGAGCAGGAGACCTGGCCTCCTCTTTGAGATATTGTACTGCAAAGTAAAAAAAATATATTTAAAGTAACTATATCAACAATCTTAATACTGTTGCTTCCTCCCTGCTAAAACAAGATCAGCCCAGTATATGTCTTGTTTCTGTTATTTGGGCTAATTGCAGGTGTTGCCACCACTCACCATATGCTCAGAGGCACGTGTAACCCAACTCTTCCAAACTACACAGGAAGTGGATTAGACTGTGAAAGAGCAACCCAAATTGTGTTTGTATTTTTACACATTTGTAGGGTGGTACAATATCTCAGAGAGGAGGTCAGATCTCCTGCTCCCCTAGTGCATTCACTATAGCTGCCCAATTTCCCTGCTTTTTAAAGTTTGATAGAAATTTCTGTGGGCTATAGGTACATTCTTAAATGGCAAGGTTATTTTGTCCATTTGAGTGTAGGTAGGTCAGACTTCAAAGCATTAAGCCTGTCATCTGAAGGCTTCCATTCAATCCTCAGAATGCCCAAACAACAGGTTCTAGTGGCACCTTAAGGAGTAATGTTTACTGTGGTATAAATTTTCATGGACGAGAGACCAGTTCACCAGGTGCATAAAATGTAACACGCAGAAGAAGAGAATGTATTCTGTGTGGAAAGGATATAAAATACAAAAGCTCTAGTAGGCCTTTGATATTTCTATGCAGTGTAAACATCTATGTGAACAAGATGAGCCACATTCAGACATTCATCTTGCATGTTCAGTGAGTGAGTGTAGGAGTAGGGTGGCAGGCGCTCCCATTACGTGTGTTCATTGAACACTTGGACACATATGAACAGCTGTATGTATGGAGGACAGACTGATCAGTGAATAGAGCCCTCTGCGCATGATATAGCGATACATAACAGATAAGGAGGGATGGAGTGAACCTTCCCGCTAAACTTGTATATTGAATGTCTATTCACAACAGCCATAACTGATGATAACATCATCTTTCAGGCTTTGCTATGCTAATTGAATACCTGTAGTGGGAGAAAAACTGTTTTCAATTAAAAGATCTAATTAAATAGAAACAAATTTCCTCATAATTTTTAGTAAATCAATTTCACATGATAAGGTTCTGTTTAAAAATAATCCAACATACATCAATGTGTCATGAACGGATGCCAACTTTGTTTTCAGTTTATGTCGGGATTCTTGATATTTCTAAAATATATATTTTGTATTTCTGAAATCCCAAATGATAAAAATGGATGACTTTTTTAGCTTAATTTGTTATAGGTACTGTGGAAAGATAGCCGCTCAAGAAGAGGAACTATGAGGCTAATTACAGAGTAGACACCAGAGATGTTGGGTCCCACTTCCAAACCCCACCATTTGGCAACGTACACCTGCTGCCACATGCGCCCAATATTTATTTATTAACTGCATTCATATAGCTGCCCTGTAACAAGAGACCTGTTGACAGCTCACAAAGCGACACCAGCAGCTTTGATACTAGATGGGTCATTGGTTGTTTTGTCAATTCCATAAGGGATAACAGGAGGATGGAATCTGTCTTTGCTGCCAAGCAACAGTGAGGTTTCCCCCCCCCCCTCCTCTCTTTGGAAAGTGGTAATGGTATGAACCAGTGCAATGCTTTGCTGTGCCAGAAAAAAAGAAAAGAGATGATGTTAGCAGTTATGCAGGCTATGGAGATGAATGCTAGGGTTTAAGAGGGAGTCTTACTGGAGCTCAAAGGATGAGCAAGAAGAGAGGTGTATATGCCTTCAGGCTCCGATATATAGGCTAGAATTCAGAGAATGTATCTAAGGTGCTTCCACACAAGCATGGAGAGGTTGCCGATTTGCCCTTCTGCTTGTAGACAATTGCTCTGTTTCAAGTGCTGCCCCAGAGGCTCCCTTGACTTTCAAGAGTAGCTTGGAAGCAGGGGCATGTATGAGAAGCTGCAGTGGAAAGGGGCCCCCTGGAAAGACCTGTTGTGTGCATAGAACACCTGCATGGACCTTTGGAAGCCGGCCATAGGAAAAGGCATAACAAGGGAGAGGCCAGTTAGGAGATCATGATGGAGAAAGTGGCAAAAATGAGAATGGAGAAATATGGTAAAACAGAAAGGGCTGTATTCTCAATGCAGTTCATTGGAAAAGGAGCACCTCATATCATCCAATAACCCCTGTGGACAGTAAATCTTTTATATGTGTTCTGCACCTTTGAAGATATCTCAGATAAAATACAGACTCTAATTTCCTGCTTGTGGGGTATTTCTGTATATACTAGAGGCCTGGAACTAGTTATTGTTTTGGCTGATAAATTCCCACCCTGCTACACCATGACTGTAACCACATTGATTAAAAATAGGGCCCATTGAGCTCAAGTGGGGCTCCGCAGGTAACTGTGCGTAGAATTGCAGTCTTACTTATTTACCTTCACCTTGCATTATTTCTGGAAAGGAAAAGGAGGAGATGTAACTCCACGCCATCCCACTCACCAATTTTTTGGTCCTGAGCCGTTGCATCTTTTGACCATTCATGTAGTTGGGAGCAAATTGAAGCCCCTCCACAATGAAGGGGGAAGGAGAAATTTCTTCAAAATATTTGTCAAGTCAAGACTGCCACTTACTTTAACACAGGTTCCAAGGATGGAGAACCTGTGGCCCTCCACTTATCGTTGGACTCCATCTCCCATCAGGCCCAGCCACCATGGTCAATAGTCCATATATATCAATAGTGTTCTGGGAGCTGTAATCCAACAACATCTGAGGATCACAGGTTCCCTTTCCCTTTCCCTGATTATCTATACAATGTGACAAAGGATTCTCTCTCTCTCTCTCTCTCTCTCTCTCTCTCTCTCTCTCTCTCTCTCTCTCTCTCTCTCTTGTTTACTTTACAGCTGCCTGAGGTCCTGCTGTCTCCAAGACAGCAAAACACCTCGAGAAAAGCAGAATGCAATGTGATAATATTCTCAGGAAACTTGTGGAAGGATTTTTATTTTTTTAAGATTCTTATATGCCGCCATCCATCATAAATCACCCCAAAGCACTTCCCATATAACAATCATGTAATATAAAAAAACCCATAACATAATTAAAACATCAGCAATAGCATAACAGCAGTTAATCAATAAAACAGGGCAAATAGAGAACCAGGCTGACAGTAATCTAAGCATGACTGCTGAAAGCCTGAGAGAAGAATGTCTTTACCACACAATGGAATCCCATCAATGATGTGGCATCCCGTGCCTCTAAGGTCCCAGCATTAGGTATGACTATCTTTGCAAATGATCTGTTTGTTGTTTACGCTGCCTGTAACTCACGTTAAGTACCAATTGGTTTAAAGTATTTATATACCACGCTTGATTTTTAAAAAGGAAAAGAAAACCAGGGTGATTTACATAAAAGATTTAGTAAAGCCATAAAATACAGGCAGCATTACAACACAAAACAGCAGACTGAGATCGAAAATCCCTAAAAGACTTGGAAGAATAAAAAGAGGTTTCTCAAAGCTTAGAGGATAACATAAGGTTGTATTCAACCAAGTCCAACTCAGATTTAGACCCATACTCTTAGAACTTAGAGTAGATCCATTGAAATTAATGAACCTAAGTTAGTCATGTTTATTCACTTCTGTAGGTCTACTCTGAGCAAGGCTAGCATTGACTACTACCCAGAGTATGTGGGTGCCAAATAGGGACGAGATCTGTTGGCCGGTGCTAGTTTGAAAACATTATGTTGATCTAACAGGCTGGTATTGATCTGAGTTTGTTCTTTGTCTATAACTGCTTTTACCAATCCTTTTTATTTTTAGAAAAATATTAATATTGATATATGAAAGGAAGTATCAATATTTTGGAAGGAAATATTGATATATTGAAGGAAATATTAATAAATTGAAGGAAATATTGATACTATCAATATTTTAGACGCAGGTGTTTGTTTTAAATCCATTTCCAAAAATACCAGCAGAAAATAACTACATAAAAATCTGATCCGCAGCTATAGTAAATAAGCTAATTAATGGAAAATTCGGTACCAAATCCTAATTGGGCAGAATTCTAGCTACAGGGAAGGAATTCAACAGGCAAATATGCCATCTCCCTGGTCATCCTTGGCCACACCTCCCAAAAAAAGGAGAGGGGTTGAAGAAAAGCTTTGGCAGATGACCTTAACATCCAAGCAGGTTGATATGGAGAGAGGTGTTCCTTTTGATGTCTAGGGACCCAAGATGTTTACAGCCTTAAAAGTTAGTATTTTAATTGGACTCGTGCAGTTTATGCTCTTTTCCCCTTGGAAGAGAAAGCGCATCCAACTAGAATGAGTAGCAGGGCCAAGCTGCTGGCCTTCCCTGGTGTTGCACAGTTCCCCACTGTCCATTCCTCCAAGTCCTGAAGACTGGCACTTGGAACTAGGATCAGAGCTGCTGCTTTAGCAAGGAAGCAGCTCAGACTGGGAATCTCTACAGGGGAAGCTGAAGGCTCCAGCCCTTCCTGGCTCTCAGTCCCCTGGCTCCTCTTCTCAGGCAGAGGCATTAACTGTTTATGGTGGAGCGTTATCATGGCAAGCACAATGTCATATAAATGTTACCTTTCAGGTGTGTTTTGTTATGTGTGTCCAAGAAGTGTAAAAATCTTTACATTCTATTTCCTGTAGGTGCCTCACTAATACTTTTACTTAATAGGTTTCCAGGCTTCATTGACAATGGAGAAAAGAATGAAGACAGTTTATCTTCAGCTGTTGGCATCAATCTAGTCTGGACTTCCTGGAGTAGGAGGGAAGAGCCTCTTTACAGGTTTCTCTTGCACACTTGAACCACTGCCACCACTCTCCCGATCTCTGCCTAAACCTGTGCATACCAATGGATTCCTACCCCAACTTTCTTTCTCATCCAGTGAATAAAGACAATCTTAAAAAGATAAAGCAATGCAAGCTCCCAGGTTTTTTCATGGTGGTTTGGGGGGCTGGTTATGTGCCATCAGTGGGGACCTCTCATCTCCAGGACACTGCTGCCCACTTGTTTGCCTTCTCTGTCTGCTGGCCCCCAATCTGTACAACAGCCCAGGAGGTATTGTTGCTCTGTTACCTCACCCTCGTCCTTGCTTTAATACATGGAGAGGCAGATGAACAGACAGCAGAGGCAAGGTGGAGATGCTGCAGAACCTGGAGGGTCCAGAGGATGGCACTGGGCCCCTTGCAAGGATGTGGGCCTCGTCAAGTGCCTACCAATGCCTACCCTGATGCCTGAACCTGAAACAAGGACATGTAGATTCAGTAGAGGGGTGAGGCAATAGGGAAGCTGGTTTGGCATGGGCACACCAGCTGGAGCACCAGATTGGCTCTACCAGTACCAACCTCCACACTGCCTTGCCCCTGCCCTTCCCAGGAAGTGGTAGTGACATATCTGATGGGAAGCTAGCATTACATCTCTGCCCCACTATTCAAGCTGCTAGCGTGTAGATTACATACACTGTAACAGTCTTACAACATTCTGCACAATAAATAAAGAGAATCAGACATGTGCAGTAGTATCTATATTATACTACTATAAACATGAACATTTGCCAAATAACAATAAATGCAACATACCACCAACTGCAGCTCACTGGTAAAAAGCCATACTCAGCAATGAATCTTTCTCAAGTTAATGCAAGTGACTGGTTGGCTTCTTCCGCGAGAAAGGTTTTTATCTTATTCTAGCTTGACTCAATAATAAGCACAAGTCCTCCTAAGATGGCTGTCGGATGGGTGCAATTCTTCATACTTGCTGTGCCATTCTTTATCGCAGATGGTTTCTTATTACCAACTATTTGTTTAAAATACAGAATAAAATGCAAACAGTCTGAAAGCCAGCCTTTCCTCCAAAAGCCCAAGGAGAGAACTGCCATGCTTGTAATCTATATAGAAGTTAAATGAAGCAGGAACTGAAGTGATAAAAAGCAATGGGGGGTATCCAACAAAGTCATTCCGTTAACACAAGGATTTCCACCTATGTGACAGGACTTCCTCTCCCTCTCCTCTCCATACGTGCCCCCCCAATCTGACTGACAGGAATGGGGGAACCCCAGAATAGATTTAGAGAGGGGAGAAGAGAGGGGGAGGAAGTTCCATTGCACAGGCAGAAGGCCTCGTGCTAAAGGACTAACTTGGGTACAATCTCATCTGTTATATTAAGCAACCTGGGGAGTTTTCATGCTGTTGATCTTTTATATTAATATGATACCAATATTACTTGTGTGTATTTAGTTTCTTTCTATATTATTTGTTTTATTCATTTTGTTGCTATCCCTCTTTTCCTCCAAGAAGCTCGAGGCAGTGCAGCTTAAGTTTCCCATCCAGGCTCTGAACAAGCCTAGACTTACTTAGCTTTAGCAAGATTGCAGAATCATTGGCATTCAAACAATTTATTAATATTAAGCACATGCATACCTATTTCTTTAATGGGCATAATATTTGCCCATTACAACATTTTCTAACTCCAGATTTTGGGTATTTTAATGAAACGTTTCCCCTCCTTTCCTCCACTTCAGCTCTTTTCTCAAGGCTTTGAACTGTAATCATGTGCCACTTAAGTGAATGTCTGCACTGTAAAAAGTACTGTTTCCACAGACTGGAATATTTGTGTTCAGTTGTGGCCTTCAATTTTTTTAAAAACTGGCCTGTGAAAAGAAATTACAGGCTTCCTTTCAGCTATATTTCAGATGTTAAGGATCTGTAATAAAAATAAGAGATGAACCTTGCTGATCAGACAGAGTGATTAATTTGCAACCCAGCAAGAAACTGGATTATTCTAACAATTATCATATTTGATGGATTAAAGACCACACTAGGAAATCGGTTGCCTTGGGAGTTTATTTACAATTTCTGATCTGCTGAAGACAATGAATGCTTGTCATGATGCTTTCTGTGAAATGCCCTGCTAACTCATCACATTAAAATGCAATGCAGAGAAGCATATTTGTTCTGTCAGTGTTATTCCATGGTCGAATTTTGCAAGCCTTTCCTGCCATTCTTATTCTTAATAGCCTCATTCAAATCAATCAAGGTCCACAGGGCAATATTACCTTTAGATTTGATAGATCGAAACCTCTTTCTTTTCCATAAACTGAAATGTATCATTTTGATTGGAAATAACTCCACTACTTTCCTGCAGTAATATGTTGCAATGGTGGATTAAGATATTCTGAACCTAAGACAATTAAAAAAATTTAAAGGATCCCTTCAAGTTGAATGAATTTCCACTAAATAACTGTGTTGTCTGTAGCATCCAAAAAAGAAAATACATTACTGACATTTAAGTGTTAATTTTTTTAAGTGCCCATGTATTTTGCAAGCTGTGAAGTAAACTGAGGAGGTGGGTTGTGTATGTGTACAAACACACTGGAGCTACCCTGACAGTGAGGTTCATAACAGAAATACATCTAAACAGGGATTGGGAACCTGTGGCTGGAATACAGGTTCCCCTTCCGTTATATGTTGCTGAACTAAAACTCCCATCACTCCTGACTATTGGCCATGCTCTCTGGGGCTGATGGGAGTTGTAGTCCAGCAACATCTGGCAGGCCACAGGTTCCCCATCCCTGAGATCTAAACATTTCCAAGCACAATGGGATTTTGAAGTGTTGGATGCTCCTTGGCTCCACTTCTGACACATGAAGGTTTGAGTAGGGCTTTTAACCACTTTCATTTAAAGGTGTTTAGAAGCTTTCCCATGGTCAGAAGCTGGACATGTGAAGGCCAGAAATGGTGGAGGTGTGGACACTAGCAGGAGGAGGGAGAGGCACACATAGCCCTATGCCCTACACAAGTAACCTCAGCTCTAATAATACCTGAATTTTTCCCTTCCCCCTACTCCCTCTTTTGCCTCCCCCTTGCAATCAGTGTTTGGCAAATAACATCCTTGGTTTATATGTTATTCTATAATGAACCATGTACATTGATGGAAAACTAGTAATGATGATAATGATGAAGAAGTGTCGCTGCAGGTGCTACCCAAAGAAACTTTCTCAACCACAAGTTCATTGTTTGAATTCTATTTTTAATTATTATTTTATTTAACAATATATATACTGCTTGATTGCAAATAGAACAATTTTTGTAATTTTTTGTTAAATAAAGCAAACATTAAAATTATTAATAAGACAGAGTTAAAAACAGGGATTCAAAAATAATTAAAACCTATAATAAGCTAAAAACATATGTTGACTTCTACATGATTGGACAGACTTGCCTGAACAAAAAAGTTTTTAGCCCGCAGTGAAAAGAGTACAGCAAAGATGCCTGCCTGATGCCAATAGGCAAGGAGTTCCAGTGAAGGTGCTGCCGCACTAAAAGATCTATTTCTTAGAAGTGGGGAACAAATATTATGTGGCACTTGCAACTGTGCTAGTTCCACAAACTGAAGCAGTCAAGTGGGGATATACGGGGTAAGGTGATCCCTCAGATAAACTGGTCCCAAGCTGTTAAGGACTGTATATGCTAATATTCACACCCTGAACTTGGAATTTGTTATTTGAGTAAAACTGGAAGCTGGGAGTTCTAGCAATTATTACAGAGGGGAACCTGTGTTAAAGTCAGAACATGGACAGTCTTATATTGACTCAGACCATAGATCTGTCTAGCACTGTCTACACTGACTGGGTGGCAGCATCTCTTCATGGTATCAAGCACAGCAGCAGAATTCATTTGCTCTGAGGCAGCGCTAAGCCTTTATTGGTTTTATTACTTCTAGGATAAACAGTAAAGACCAAGAGATCACTGTGTGAAGCGGTGACCACTTAGGAGGAAGTACAGTATAGAGGAGATGTAGCCATTATGGTGCCCTCCAGATTTTGTTGGCCTCCGGTTCCCATCAGCCCCAGGCATGATGGCAGCCAATGGTCAGGGATAAATAGAAGCCAAAATCCAACACCTGGAGGGCACCATGTTGTCTAGACTACCCTTGTTATAGAGGATGCATGAAACAGGAGCATATGCAGTCTTTCTGTATCTGTGATTTACAGACCCTTTGCTAACGCTGAAGATCTCATCCTACCATTCTTTTCTGGCACACCTTTATGCCCCAGTCATGACCTCTACAACTGAATGAATGATATTAACATGCCCCAAATTAAATATGTGTGTGCGGCGGGGAGGATTTCCTGGAAAACTTTCACAAACTCCTGCAAAGTGCAAAAGAGGTGCTAAGAATAATGCTGCCGTTTTCTGGGAGTTGTGTTTAATTCTTGCCCTTTTGCTGCATTCAGCCTAACCACCATCGCATATAAATCTGGCAAGCTTTGTGCATACAAATAGCATTGCCCTATGGAATCTAGACAGAAATGAGTGGAATGCAAGCCTGGAATAGCTTTATACTGCAAGATTCCAGTTCATGTGCCATTGGCTTAAACTGATCTGTCACACAAAGATTTTTTATGTCACTTTGGATACAGCCGTCATTGACTTTGAACAGTTATCACAAGTAACATGTCACTATTTACAGGCTTGCCTTTTTCTTGTTTGATTACAAACCAAAACATTTTGGATTTTGTAAAGTGTATAATGTCTATTTTTATTACAATGTGGTTAGGTATTCTAAACTATACATCTGCTCTGTAATATCTCAGGAATTTTTATAGCTTTGGTGTAGCTTCTGTACTAATAATAGAAAATATTAAAAAGGGACAGTTTTAATGACAGTTCTTCAATAATAGTTGCCAAGACAGTATTTTGTTCATATTGTTTGGAAGCAGAGCTGCAAGCTTGAGTAATCTGTTAAAGCTTTAATTGTAATGCCCTTTCTCCAATGATCAGTGGGGATGAAAACAAACAACAACATCTGGGATTTGGGATGCTTTGAGGGACATGCCACTCACTCCGTGGGGCACACAGATTTGCCAGCTCGATTCTCTTGACTTCTGCAAATCTTGACAGTTTAGTGCATTTTAAATCTTGGTCACAGAATGCCTGCTGCATGGTAGAGTAATGTGCAGGGAGAGTTGGCCATCCTTGCGTTTGAGACTACATCCTATTATTCCCAAGGAGGACATATGTTTGTGTAACACCAGTTCTGCACACTGAGTTACTATTTTTATTATTGCAAACAATTAGATGGGGCCTAGGGTGACAGTTCATAACATTGCTCTAGCTGTTAAGAAGTGCATCTGTTGGCGAAAACAAATGATCTGACACTAAACTGATAACTGGCTTTGTTTGTTTTGTAATGTAATCTTAAATGTGTCCAAGGGAAAATGTTTAAATCTTAGAGAATCTTGCCTCCCTCCTGGTACCTTTTCTAACAACCTGCCCCCCTCCACATGTACCTGATCTGTCATGATGCCCCTGCTTCAGTGTACAGGTCACAGTGCAATCCAATGCATGTCTACTTAGACCCACTGACTTCAATGGAACTTACTCCCAAATAAGTATGTAGGATTGCAGATATTATGGAATTTGGCATTATTTGAAATAATTAAAAAAAACATATTGGCCGAGACCTCCCAAGAGATCTAATGGTAATATTATTTGGATATCATACCAGAGGAAGACATAGAAATGACAACTTATTTCCTAATGGCAGCCAGAATGATAATATGTCACAATTGAAAAAAACCCATCCCTCCTTAAGAACATAGGAAACTGCCTTATACTGAGTCATACCATTGGTCCATGTAACTGAGTATTGTCTACCCCACTGTTCTTCAACCTTGGGTCCCCAGTTGTTGTCAGACTACAACTCCCATCACCCCAGCCAGCTTACCCACTGGCCAAGGATGATGGGAGTTGTAGTTCAACAACATCTGGGGACGTACTCTGACCTGAACTCAGAAATGCTTCCTTAACAACCCTCTAAATTTTCATGGTGATACACACAACAGACAGAGAGAAATGAGAGTTCAAAGTTTAAAAAGGGGGGGAAACAGACCCCCCCTGTTGGACTTTTTTCTATCAGTGTTCTCATAATCTGTTGAAATTAATTAAATATCACCCATGTACTGACCTTGCCCCATACTTTGACCTTCATTTGCAGTTTAAAAGTTAAAAAAATGCCTGGCTGAGTTTTAATTAATTTAAGAAATTCAGCATTGAACTCAATGATAAAGCCAGGCATGCTCAGTAAGAACTAATTGTCATTGTTCTAAAAGCCAGACTCACAGCTGCTTGCCTAATCAGGGGGCCACACCAGACCTTTATTTCACTTTAGACAGTCATGGCTTCCCCCAAAGAATCCTGGGAAGTGTAGTTTGTGAAGGGTGCTGCAAGGAGATTCTTATTCCCCTGACAGAGCTCCAGTGGCCAGAGTAGTTCTGATTTAAGCTCTGTGAGGGGAACAGGGCATCTCCTAGCAACTCTCAGCACCCTTCACTAACTACACTTCCCAGGATTCTTTGGGAGAAGCCATGGCTGTCCAAAGTGAAATAAAGGCCTGGTGTGGATGTGGCCAGTGACAGCTTTGGTTTAAATTTGGGTAGGAGACTACATGTGCCTGCGGTGGAATAAAAAGGTGGGAGAAATGCTAAAAAAAAATGATACTGTTCACAATGTGTTGCTTTTGGAAAGGAAAGGGGCTTTCCCTCTGCCAGGTGTCCACCCACCAAATCTCCTCCCCACCCCCTTCCTAACTTCCCCTCCCCATCCTGCTCTCCTCCTCTCCTCCCTGCCTCTCCCCCAGGTCAGTTTCACGTATCCTAAGCATGATTGCACAGAAGTAAATCCCACTGAACTCAAAAAGCATGCAAATTATCAAACCTGTCCTCTTTTCTTCTTTTCTTCTTTAATAAAAATAAATTTGATACAACTTTCTAGGAGGAATAATGAGAGAAATATAATTTTCTAGGTTAGATTCTCTGTAGAAACATTAGTAACACAGAAAAGAAGCAAAGTAAGAAGAACACCAACAAACATACAAAAATGTAATTCTCCATCTTTGTAGGGCAGTATAATATCTCAGGGAGGAAGTCAGGTCTCCTGCTCCCCTGGTGCATTCACTATAGCTGCCCAATTTCCCTGCTTTTTAAAGTTTGATAGAAACTTCTGTTGGCTATAGGTACATTCTTAAACCGTAAGGATTTTTGCTTATAAGTGAATACTGTTATAAACTCTTAAATGGGCCTATGCATTCAGCATGCTGTTGTTGTTACTTCTCCATCAGGAGGAGGGTCATCTAAAAATTCCAGACAAAACATCCATGAGGAATGGCCAACATTTTCACACATATTGTACTCCACAATCCTTAAGGTTATATCCACAAAGCGATTAATCAGGTGTGACCCCATTGTCATTGAAGCCTGGATGCTGGGGAAAGACTTAAAAATAAACCAGAGCTTAACTTGGACAGACTGATTAGAAGACTGGGCAAGTAAATTTCACCCATTCACTTCACTGTTGAGGTATTTGAGGCTACAGATCTGTTTAGAAACTTGGAAAGGGGAAATATGGCCTGCTTTTCCAGACGTGTGGTGGTACTGGAGCATTTGATGCTGAAAATTACAGAAATGTGCTTTTTAGACAAAAAAAAAAAAAGGAAGGCTGAGGCAGACAGAAGAACCACATGGAAGGCTTAAGCCAGGCAAAAAAAAGAATTTAGCACAGTGTGGCAAGAGCCTTTTTAAAAGCCATGAATAGTCAACTCAGACTCCTGGATTTCTGGGCTTTCATTGCTCATTATTTTGGCTCCCTGGCTTCTCCTAGGATGCCGCACAGAACGTACATGCTTGCTGTTTATGTACAAACACAGGCTGCTGCTGGGAGGAGAATGAAAGCTAGAAAGTTACTATCTTTTATGGATTACAAAGAGGGGCCAAGACTTGTATTCCCCAGCACAGCACATATTATGTGCTGGACAGAATGACTGAAGATCACACATAGTATTTGATGGAATGTTTTGCTTGTGCTAACTTCTTCAAAAGTTTTGGCCGCAAATTCTGTGTGTATTTATATCTGCTCATTTCAGTTGGCTCTGTTACCACCTGAGTCCTCTTATGGCAGGAGAAGAAAGGAAAGTGATGCTGAGATGGGGGAATCCCCCAAATGTCTTGCTGCTTGAATTTGCTTTCTGCCTTTTATCCAGCTGGAACAAAAGCCTGTTATTGCTTCTCCTTCTTGTGCATTCAACTTTGTCATTTTCTTTGGCAGAAGCCAACTGATTTTAAAGTAAATTTGGAAACAACAGTAGCAGTGACAGCCTCTTAACTGGTGATGAGGTGGTTGTACAGTAACTAAGCATGTGTAGATTTTCAGGCTGCACAGAGTATTTCGCCAATCAGAAAAGTTGTCCAGGAGGAAGATTACTTTGTGGATGCTCCAGGTATTGCACCCCCTCCCCCGTTAGCTTGTCTCCCTTCCATCTTTGCTCCCCAGGATTCCTTTCCATTCTCCTTCTTTGGTTTTTTGAGACTCAACTCAGTTTGGGATCCTAGCAAATGCCTCCTTATGCTCTTCTCTTCTTAAGCCCCATTCAAGGAAGCCTCACAACGTTGCAGGCCTCCAGCACTGCCAGGGCTCTGTATGCTTAACCAATCTGTATGCTTAACCAATCCTTTTTTTGTTCTGTTATAATCTGCATATTCATACACGTTTCTGTTTTATAACAAACCTCTACATTGTGTAATTCTAAGCCCCTGGCTATTTTCTGAGTACAAAATCCCACCCCACCCACCGTCAGCATATATATGGTGCATGATGTTGATGCAATCTCACAGCACATGTGACTCTGAGCTAAACGTTTCATTATAAGTGTCAGTCAAGTACATGTATATACATGTGTTTGCATGTCACACGTGACTGAGGACATGCGGAAACATTGGAGCAAAGCCTGAATGGGAGCCCCCCCCCCCCAGTGGGCCTTTTTAATAGTCCATGTTCAAGTCAAGGGTTGTTTTGACTTGGTTTTAATCTCATAATGTCTCAGGTCGAGTCGTTCTCCCTTCCATTTGATGCAGGATGGGTTTTTTCTTAATCAAAGTTTACATTTATTTCAAGAGAGCAAAGCAGACAGCTGAAGATAAGTCTGAAAATTGTATAACTCTCTGATTACAATATCCTCTGTTAAATTGTTTATCCTGTTTCGGGATAGTCTGACCAAGATGACCAACTGAGTCCCCCACTCTACTCTATAATTTGAGGTCAAACCCTTAATCATGCATCATCAGTTCCACATTTTCTTGGGGCAATTTCTCCTAAATATAAGTAATCCTCATTTGTACCAGCTGCTTCCTCTTTGCACTTCATGCTGAGAATGACTATCCTATATTTTTCTTCAAGGGAGGAAGAGAATTTAGATTGTCAGCCTGAGGGCAGGGACTGTCTTATGATGACTGATCTTTGTAAACTGCTCTGGGAGCCATTTTTGTCTGAAAAGTGGACTAACAATCTTTTTCTTTCTTTTCGCCAATTTTGGGGGGTAGGAGGAAAGGAAGGCTGAGTTTACCTTTAGTTATGTAGTGGTATGGTGAGTGGTGAAGGATTTCTGTTCCCCCTTTTCTTGTTTGTGAGTGTGTGGGGGAAAACCAATGTACTTATCTGGTGGGCCAGCAAGAGCTCTTTGGTGGCTGTGGTTGTCACTTAGCCAGCAGCCACCATTTCCTTGTTCCCGGAAATATAGTGTATGTAGATCTCCACTGATCAAGCTCCATCTTTGAGGTACAAGTGGTCTCTGCCATCCAGATAATCTTGGTTTTGCCTTAATTGCATTTAGGAGGTCTTATATCATTTGTTACTTGATCTGACTGCCAACGCACACACACATCACAACAGCTCTGAGGTTTTCCCCAATCTAAAACACAGTGCAAAATGTTGACTTACAGGCTTGTTGAAGTTTATGGAATGCTGGAACAATACGTAGTGTATTAATTACACACTATACTTTTACCCTTAAAAAAAAATCCCTCCAGCAACTCAACTTGTGAAGAATTTTTTCAAAAGTATAAGAGATGTAATCCAAGTGGCAGCATTATTGAACTGTGTGTTATAAATGTTCTGGTGACAATATAATCAAAGCTGTGTAACAGGCAAAGACAATGCTGTTTCATTAGGTTCACAGATGCTGCCGAGGGTTCATCACGGCTGCTCACACTGTAGACTCTCTGTGAATCACTCCAAAAAGAGTAAGGGGAGGGCGCCTGTGAAAATGAATGGTCCCTTGGTGAACTAGACACATACAGTCTAAAAGTGGGTCTCTTGGAGGTCATCCTTTACAGGAAAAATGTATTGACCATTTCTGCTTCTACTGGTGTTTAATGAACTCAGACTCACAGCATGAAAATAGAGCTCAATAATGTGCAATGATGGCTTCTTTTAAAAGGGAAAAAAACCTAATTGGATTCTTATCAGGTAATCTCTCAATGAGGCAGTGTAGCCGCTAATTACTGTTATTGGTGACATTTGGATTTATTGAAGCGTAACACCTCCTTTGGGTTAAAAAAAGGAGATTTACCCCTAAAAAGGAAGGGAAAAGTAAGTTATTTAACACTCAATGGGGTGCTGTCAGATAGAATAGCAGTGTACCTATTAAATTTTTAGTGCCAGATTATGATTCACAGTCAGAGCATAAGAACAGCAAGAACCAAGCAGCAATTACTAATTAATCAGGGGCTAAAAGTGCAAAGGGGAAACAAAGGGGAAAACTGGAGCCAAATGATAAGAGCCTTACAGGGACAACAGTCTGTTCAGGGTTTCAGTTTTTATAACAGATAATATGTAATGTGATGACAATTTGACACTTTAATCTGCTGAGTATTTCCTGTTCGTGTACACTTTCTTTCTTCTTATAACTGCTGATAAAGACTGAAACAAAATACATTTCTATTACCTCAGTTAGAGAGGTGAACCATTTAGGCAATACCGTTTTGCCACATTTCCTAATTGTATTCTTAGCACCCTATAAGATTTATATTAGGGATGGGCATCGTATGAAGATTTGGTCTGGATTTCACATTGGAGCTTTTGAGTCAGAGGCTGCTTTGGGTCAGAGCCTCAGATTGGCATTGTGCTTTGGTTCAAATCTGAAGTGACGCCTCACTTTGGTATATTTTCCAAGGCTTCATGTGTCTCGAGAGTCAGTGTGGTGTAGTGGTTAAGGTGGTGGACTATGACCTGGAAGACCAGGGTTCGAATCCCCACATAGCCATGAAGCTCACTGAGTAACCTTGGGCCAGTCACTGCCTCTCAGCCTCATGAAAACCCTATTCAGAGGTTCGCCGTAAGTCGGAATCAACTTGAAGGCAGTACATTTACATTTTTCATATGCCTCTCCATTGACTATAGTAGGAAAATCAACAAATGGCTATAACATTTTAATGTTTTGGCAGAATTGGATGAAATGTACACGCATAGTAGCTCCTTCTGAGAGGGGTAAGCCTGTCAATTGTCAGAAAAGCAGGTGCAGGGGGTTGTGCAAGGGGAGCCTTTAATGTTAGCACATATTATTTTTTAAATAAATAAATAAAATATGTGGTTCTGTGGCCAATTTGCATGGACATTGCCTCACAGAGGTGCCCCAAGGCAAATTTCCTACAAAATTGCAGAAAGGTAAGTGGAGAGGTTAGAGAGTTATGATGAATGAAAAACAGTTTGAGGCTTTTTATTTGTTTTCTGCTCAGTTGGCACCAAGGAAAGTGCAGAGGTGATTAAACCTTGTGGCAGAATGGATAGATGACATTTTAGTGAGAAAATATATGGAAGTGTATGTTGTCGTGCTTGTTCAATACATATTAACAGGATTTATATACCACTCAATCACCAAAAACCTCAAAGAGGACACATACACACATACCATTTGTGAGTGTATGTGTTACACACAGTCACACAATGCACACACACAACAAAACAGATGCAACATCAGACAGATACACACTATATTCACAGACAGTAAGGCAGATACAGATCTACAAATACAGTAACAGTGAAACTATAGCGAATGCTACTATGGCCAGAACGGTTGAGGGAGGTGGGTGAAGGGAAGTGCCTTTCCTGCTAATAAACAATAAGACAGACACACACACAAAAAACTGCATCATGGGATTTTAGGAGATCAGCCTGGATTTAAAGAAAGATAGGTTTAGGTTGCCCAATCAAAACACAATCACTAAGAACTCCACACAGTTTAGTTCCCTCAGTCTGCCTCTTCTCTTTGTGTCACAGAGTTATCCCCCTAACTGCCTTCCTAACTCTCTTATTTAGTTCAACATGTAGTTCAACATTGATGTACCAACAATTTACTACATATTTAAAACCAGGTCAATCAGCATACCTGGGGACTACACAGGATTAATCCGGAAGGTGCTGGGGAGGAATCTGTACATGTAGCTGCCTTTTCTGGGGTCACTGGCTCTTTCTCTTTTAAGACAAAGGTATAACTTAGTAGCTTACAGTTAGTTGATAAGGCTTGGCATCTGTGAGAATTCAGGCCTGAGTAGTCTTAGAGCAGGTATGGGGAACCTTTGGCTTTCCTGATGCTGTTGAACTACAATTCCCATCAGTCCCAACACTCACGCCCAATTGCTAGGGATGATGGAAATTGTAGTTCAGCAACATCTGGAGGGCCAAAGGTTCCCCACCTGATTTGGTTACATAGATTCCAAGAGTATCAAAACAGAGTAGAAGTTAAGTGGGAGACATGCAAATAGTCTCCTATTTTGTGTTGAAATTTAAACTGAAAAGCAGTCGCAGGGGGCTCTTAGTTTGACCAGAGACAAGGTGGGGGGAGGAAAGATTCCTTTCCCATTGTTTGACCAAAATCACTCTCCTCAGATACAGAATTCTATATAGTTACTGTATCTGTTTGTTCAAACATTCTGTACTGTTTTCCAGTTACGAAGCTGCCTCCTTCTCCTCTTCCAGCTGGCTTGCATCTGTTCTTCCTTGTTCATCATGTAGCAAATGTTCATCAAACCTGTGTTTTCCTTACCACTATTATGTACAGCAAAACAATAGCTGGAATGAATCATTGATAGCAGAAAACAATGCACCACATTTTTGTGCATGCATATTTTATTAAAAGCATTGTCACTGATACATGTTTACACTTGTTTCTGTTTAAATAAAACATTAGTACTATTATTATTGACTAGAGTACTTTGTACATTAATTTATATACAGTATTACTATCAAACAGAATTGCAAATGTTTACGGTAAACGGCACTTTCCAATGCTATGACACTTCATATCAGCTAAACATGTCACTTAATTTTTTTCCTATGTTAGTGTAGCTGTTGTGGGATAGGATAAGAAAGTGAAAGAGGCAAAGAGAGTCTGGGTGGTCTGGTGGTATATTTTATGAAACCAGCATCTATTGGTGGATGAAGATGTGACAAAAATTTGATTATCACAAAGTTATACAGCTGAGCTCTGCACAATTCAAAAGCTTCAAAAGCTCAAGAGATGTTAACTAGGCCATTGTATTTGTTTATTTTACCCACTTTGTAATCTTTAATATGATTAGGGCAATTCCTGCTCAATTACACTTTGTACCCATGAAAGTAACTTTTAAAAACTCATAAAAGAATAAAAGTATGTAACTGTCCTGGAGAACATGTACAGTCCTGTGCATATGACCAACCAGTGTAGAATTAAAAATGTTCAGGGCAACTGGAGTTGTACCTGCTCAGAAGCAGTCCTTGCAGTGGGGTGGAGCCACCCTCCCAACACTGTCATCGTAGCACCTTACCAGGACAAGTCTAGGGCCAGGCTTTTCTGCAAAATATAGGACAGCAATGAATAAACCATCTTAAAACAATGGTGTTGTGTAGGGTTGGCCCAAGCCATTTTACTACCTCACATTGCCTTCCATGTGTAGAACCAAAGCAGCCTGGCAGCTGAATCTCACTTCAACTCTGGTGAAAGGACAAGGTCATCTACTGCACGTGAAGGCAGCAGGCTTGTGTTGAGGTGAAGGTCAGACCACATGGCACACATAGCTCTGTCTTCCAACACCACCTCACCATCACTTTCTGTCCACCCATCCCTGCATCCACTGACTGAAGCAGCCGCTGCTTCACTCTACCTAAGGGCAGGGCTGGCCCTGATATTGTGCAAACCCGATTGACTATATGGTATCATTACTCACTACAAGATCCTTAATTAGTTGGGAACATGCAGTGAAGAAGCTCTCTGAAGTGTGTTTGTTTTTTAAGTTCCAAAGTAGTAAATGGCTGCAAGTGGTCAAAAGAGTGATAGAAAAGAGTGACCATGCCTGCATACCCCTCCAATAGTTACTCTCACAACAAAAACTGAACCTCAGAAAATGCAGTGCAGTACCCAGCCTTAAAATTAAAATTAGCAATACAAAACATATAAATAAACCACATGAATTGTGTAAAAAAGAGTAGCCAAAAATCAATGAAACAGTTATAGGAGGAGTAAGATCACATGGTGTTAAAAGCATGACTGATTTCACTTGCCAGTTGTATTGCACTTGCTGAAAACACAGCAGTGATGGCACCTGGCAAATTTGTGTACTGTTTGATGTTCATGCAGAGCAATCCTAACTATAGAAAGGCAGTGAGGAGTACCCTGTTCCAAACTCTGTACAGCTGGAGTAGAGAGGAATTTGACTTGCAACACTCTTTTTGCCAGCTGCGCTCCACCAGATTGTTAGGTCATGTGATTGAGCTACAAGGGGTTTGGAACAGGTATAGGTCTCTCCTTGTCTCATCCCAACCCTGCCATGCTTCCCTACACCCCAGAATGCTCCTCTTTGGGGGGGCTTAGGATGGAATAAGATACACCAGCTTATACTCTGCTGGTTGGGGCCTTACTGAGTCCTGGCTGAGTTGGGATGAGGGACTTACATCAGGCTAGCCCTGGACGAGTTCTGGAAAACCCAGGATCAACCAAATCCAAACGTTCTCATCTTGATAGATCTTGGGTTTTGATTGCACTGTAAATAACATACGTGCAGTATTCACAACAATGTTTCATATTGTATTATGGAAACTATCTGCAACGTGTGCTGCTAGTATGGAAGAAGGTAGAAATATCCATGGAAATAAAAGGGCAGTTCACCCACATCTTTGTCTGATGTATATACATACGTACATGAAATGGAAATGGACTGCCTTCAAGTTGATTCCGACTTATGGTGACCCTATGAATACGGTTTTCATAGTAAGCAGTATTCAGAGGGGGTTTACCATTGCCTTCCTCTGAGGCTAAGAGGCAGTGACTGGCCCAAGGTCACCCAGTAAGCTTCATGGCTGTCTGGGGATTAGAACCCTGGTCGCCCAGGTCATAGTCCAACACTCTAACCACTATGACACACTGGCTCTCACACATACATACATACATATTTGTTGTTGTTATGTGCCTTCCAGTCACTGCGACTTATGGCAACCCTATGAATCAGTGACCTCCAATAGTAACTGTCATGAACTGTTCAGATCTTGTACGTTCCGGTCTGTGACTTCCTTTATGGAATTAAACCATCCCTTTTTGGTCTTCTTATTTTTCTACTTCCTTCTGTTTTCCCCAGCATTATTGTTTTTCTAGTGAATCATGTCTTCTCATGATGTGTCCAAAGTATGATAACCTCAGTTTCATCATTTTAGCTTCTAGTGACAGTTCTGGTTTAATTTGTTCTGACACCCAATTATTATTATTTGGTACGCGCAATGCTCTCCTCCAACACCACATTTCAAATGAGTTGATTTTTCTCTTATCTGCTTTTTTCACTGCCCAACTTTCACATCCATACATAGAGATCAGAAATACCATGGTCTGAATAATCCTGACTTTAGTGTTCAGTGATACATCTTTGCATTTGAGAACCTTTTCTAGTTCTCTCACAGCTGCCCTACCCAGGCCTAGCCTTCTTCTGATTTCTTGACTATTGTCTCCAGTTTGGTTAATGACTGTGCCGAGGTATTGATAATCCTTGACAAGTTCAATGTCCTCATTGTCAACTTTAAAGTTACATAAATCTTCTCCTGTCATTACTTTAGTCTTTTTGACGTTCAGCTGTAGTCCTGCTTTTGTGCTTTCCTCTTTAACTTTCATCAGCATTCATTTCAAATCATTACTAGTTTCTGCTAGTAGTATGGTATCGTCTACATATCTTAAATTATTGATATTTCTCCCTCCAATTTTCACCCCTCCTTCATCTTGGTCCAATCCCACTTTCAGTATGATTTATTTATTTATTTATTTTATTATTTCAATTTATATACCGCCCTTAGCGAAATAGCTCTTAGGGCGGTGAACAAACAAAATGATATGTTCTGCGTATAGATTAAACAAGTAGGGTGATAAAATACACCCCTGTCTCACACCCTTTCCGATTGGGAACCAATTGGTTTCTCCATGTTCTGTCCTTACAGTAGCCTCTTGTCCAGAGTGTAGGTTGCACATCAGGACAATCAGATGCTGTGGCACCCCCATTTCTTTTAAAGCATTCCATACTTTTTCACGGCCTACACAGTCAAAGGCTTTGCTGTAATCTATAAAGCACAGGGTGATTTCCTTCTGAATATCCAACATATGTTTGCGATATGATGTCTGCTGCCTCTTCCCTTTTTGAATCCAGCTTGGACATCCGGCATTTCTCGCTCCATATATGGTAAGAGACTTTGTTGTAGAATCTTGAACATTACTTTACTTGCATGGGTATTAAGGCAATAGTTCGATAATTATTGCATTCCCTGGGATCCCCTTTCTTTGGAAGTGGGATGTATATTGAATGCTTCCAGCCTGTGGGCCATTATTTAGTTTTCCATATTTCTTGACAGATTTTTGTCAAAATTTGGACAGATTCAGTCTCAGTAGCTTGTAGCAATTCTATTGGTATGCCATCTGTTCCTGGTGATTTGTTTTTTCCAAGTATTTTTAGAGCAGCTTTCACCTCACATTCTAAAAGTTCTGGTTCTTCATCGTGTCATCCTGTCATCTCTTTTACTGAGTTCTTCAATGTATTGCTTCCATCTTCCTTTTATTTCATCTCAGTCAGTCAGTGTGTTCCCCTGTTGATTATTCAAAATCCCTACTCTTGGTTTAAATTTCCCTTTTATTTCTTTTATCTTTTGGACTCGGGCTCTTGTTCTTCCCTTTTAGTTGTCCTCTTCTATTTCTATACAATAACTATTGTAATAGTTCTCTTTGTCCTTACGTACTAGTCGCTGTATTGTTGCATTTAGGGTTCTGACCGTGTTTCTATCTCCTCTTCCTTTTGATTTCCTTCTCTCTTTAACCATTTTAAGAGTTTCTTCAGTCATCCATTGAAGTCTTTCTCTCTTTTTAATGAGAGGTATTGTCTTTTTGCATTCCTCCCTGATAATGTCTCTGACTTCACTCCATAGTTCTTCTGGTTCTCTTTCAACTAAGTTTAAAGCCTCATATCTGATACTTATTTGATCTTTATATTCTTCTGAGATGTTATTTAAATTGTATTTTGGCATTATGATTGCTTTCTTGTTCTTCTTTAGCTTTACTCTGATTTTTGATACGACCAGTTCATGATCTGTACCGTAGTCTGCTCCTGGTCTTGTTTTCGTAGAAAGTATGGAATTTCTTCATCTTTTGCTACCAATTATATAATTGATTTGATTCCTATATTGTCCATTTGGTGATGTCCACATGCACAGTCATCTTTTCGGTTGCTCAAAACATGTGTTTGCAAGAAACAAATTATTGGCTTCACAGAAGTCTTCATTCTGCTTCATTTCTATCTCCTAAGCCCCATTTCCCCACAATTCCTAGTTCTTCTCTGTTCCTTACTTTTGCATTTCAGTTTCCCATGATTATCAGCACATCTTGTTTTGGTGTGTGATCAATTTCTTCCTGTACTTCCTGCATAAAATCTCTCCAATTCCTCTTCTTCTGTGGTTGCCGTCGGAACATAGACTTGGATGATGGTTATGTTAATAGGTTTCCCTTTGAATCTCATTGATATCACTCTCTCAGACCTTGTGTTGTAGCTCCTAATTGCTTTTGCTACATCACTTCTCACTATTAAGATAAAGGTAAAGGTGTCCCCGCACTTATAGTGCAAGTCGTTTCCGACTCTTAGCGTGACGTCTCACTGTTAAAGGAACCCCATTTTTCTTAATTTCTCATTTCCTGCATAAAATATTTTGTAGTTGCCTGACTGAAAATGTCCCATTCCCGTCCATTTTAATTCACTCACACCAAGTATTGTAATGTTGATATGTTCCATTTCTTGCTTGACCATTTCTAACTTTCCCTGGTTCATGCTTCTCACATTCCATGTTCCTATTGTGTGTGTCGTACAACTCCGGACTCTCCTTTCGCATCTGTGCACATCAGCCTCTGGGCTTCCTTTCGGCTTTGACCCAGCTGCGTCATTAGTCACAGTGCTACTCGTACTTGTCCTTTGTTCTTCCCCAGTAGCTCGGTGAGTGCCTTCTGACCTGGGGGTCTCATCTTCCAGCACTATCTTGTGTTGCATTTTGGATACTCTGTTCATAGGGTTTTCGTTATTCAGAGGTGGTTTACCATTGCCTTCCTCTGAGTTTGGATGCATCTTAGTCTGGTGTCTCAGCTTTGACCATTCTGCCTTGGGTGCCCCTGCTAGGAGTCTAGCCTCTTGGTCTAGACTCCTGACAGCATTGCTCTCAGCTTCTTCAACACTCTCAAACCCCCTCACCATTTTAAGGTGTGCATCCTAGAGTGGGATAAACATATTATTATTATTATTATTATTATTATTATTATTATTATTATTATTATTATTATTATACCATTTTTTGGGCAAAAGGCCCCCAAAGTGGTGAGCAACATATTATAAAACATATTACAAAAAAATTACATAAGAAATATACAGTAAAAATACAATGCATACAGTAGATAAATGAAAACCCATTTTAAAAATAACTAAAATTAAAATAATAATAAAATAATTAAAATATGTATGAATATAGATGTAGACATAGAGAGAGAGAGATGCATGCATGTATGTTTGTTCATTCATTTGTTTATGCAAGTTATTACATTTGTACCAGCAATATAATTAGGTTCTCTCAGTGATTTACACAGCCACTAAAATATTGTCATTCTAGTTACAAGGTAGATAATCAGAATCCTCTTATGGCTGTGGCATTGTCTACCTTGTACACTTCTAGTGTCAGTGATGTATTAAAATACTACTGATACAGCCAGCAGTTGAGGAAGGGCAGGCCATTGTATCACACTTTGCTGTATATCATTCCTATGATTTTATGGCTGTCTGTTCTTATCTCCCTCATACCCTATCATTTAGGTTGGAAGAAGTGGCAGGTAGAGAAGCAACAGTCACTCAGATAAGGTAAATGGCATTACAACACCATTATTTCACACTCTGCATGCCCTGTTAGAGATGAGGGTTTTTGTGCTACAAAATTTGTATAAATGAGGTGTGAATTTTTAGGGAGCTTTCTGTACTGCTAAATAAATACAACTAATCAAGCGCAAAGGAAATTCCAGTTTTGTGGCATTGACTGAAAAGCAAGCAAGCAAAATGGGCAAATTGCAAAGCTGACAAACGACAAAACTCCATTGGACTTTTTTTTAAGTGTGCTTAACCTGGATATTTATATTTTGGAGGGAAAGCAACTGTACAGACCCAATCCAGAATGTGATCCTGCTCTGAATTATTTTTCTGCTAAAAGTTTCCCCATCCCTGCCTGATGTTTGTCTTTGAAGATGCTGTTTGCAATAAATAACTTTTTGGGACAAAGAAAAGAGTCATTAGGAAGGCACAACTTTCCTCAGCCCAAGGCCCTGATTCAGAGCGTCTTCTTGACTGTGGATTCATGGCTGCTTTTTCTCTAAAATAAAAGCAGCCAAGTTAAATTCAAAAAAGCATTAATAATGTTATGTGTTATTTGGCTCTGTCTGTAATATCTTCCATAGCAGTAACTGTTGAAGCAAAACTGGCAAGGAGTCTTGTGGCAACTTAAAGATTAGCAGATTTATGATGACATCAGCTTTCATGGTATAGAGTCCACTTTATCAGATGCATGAAACTTTTAATATGGCATGCATGTGACAATGCCAATAGTTTATCCTGATGCATTTTTATGCAGAAATGCACTTCATCTGGGGATATATTTAGACTGGTTGTCTAGCACCACTACTTTGAGCTCAAATAATTTTCTGGATTGGAATGCTGGTGGCATGCAGACACCTTCCATGCCCAGGCCCTAGCATATGGTATTGTCCATGCATGCTAAAGAGCGCAAGGGGTGACAACAGGGGTCTTTTGAACCCTATGTCAATCCCTGCACATGCTTGGTGCTGCATCCATACCAAAAAAGATTATGCTCTTAATTTCCCAAAGATCTGGCACTTCACACTCATTCCTATTGATTCATGTTTGTTATATGCAAGCATGTGTTCATTATATCAGAACACAAATGCATTCAACACCTGTAAGGCATGTTCCACTCTGCAAAGGAGTATGAGGAGGATATAATTTACAGCAACTCATGTTTCATTGTGAGGTGGGAGCTATTAATATCTGAGAAAAGATATTTTAAAGAAAACAAAATCTTCCCCTTCTCCAAAGACAAAATGCTCATATTAATCTATATGAGATTGTGTTATTTGAGAAACGAAAGATATATGGCAGCTGTCTGTCTTTAGTAAGGATCAACGTTGCCCTTCCTAACCATTGAGATAATACCATCATAATAACAATGTTGAGTAGGAAGGGACAAAAAAGCAGCTGCCTGTTACAAAAGTGAGGGTTGTTATGTTCCTCAGGATGCCTGCAGCTACCCTCCTACACGTGTTCATAATCGGAAAATGCATCAATAGCCCTCCCATGCACAGATTTCCTTGCAGTGTAAAGAGCCATTTGCACGCAGAGAGAGGGAGGCGCACAACATCAAATGACACCTCAGCCACCCTTCCAGGGAGTTTAGGATTGTCCACTTAAGTTATATTATGATACACTGCCTTAGGTGGACTTTGTCCAGAAAGGCATCCTATAAATATTTAAATTAAATTAATTCATGTGTTGTGATATGCATCTATTTTCATAATATATAAGTGAAATGCACATGTGCATCCCATATGCAGCTCACCAGGCCATATACAGAAGTAGTATCAGTGTTATCGCCATCACCGCAAATGCCTCAATGTGGTTTATTCCCCACCAGTAAGGTTTGTCTACTGCTTCCCAATTCTCAGGTGTTATTTCAGGGGTGTGGAACCTTTTTCAGCCTGAGGACCAGATTTCCTTCTGGTCAACCTTCCAGAGATTGCATGCCAAAGGTGGACACCGCTAGAGGCAAAAGTGGGTGGGCAATGGGTGTGAACTCAACTTTCCACACTAGGGTACCTTCCAGCCATGCAAAAGTCAGAGGTGTCTAATTGGTCTTTCCTCGCCAAACATCTCTCCATCCCTCATCAAGAGGCATTGTAAGCAAGAAGCATTCAAGATGCACTGGAGGAGAATGAAGAACAAGGGCAGTGAGGTGTGTGCCCCGAAGAGAAGAAATACAGCCTGAGGAGAGTCCTATGGGCCAGACTGCAGAAGACCACATTTGGCCCCTCAGCCTGAGGTTTGCCACCCTTGTGATACATGGAAGTTAAAATTCAAAGAAAGATGGGTCAAAAGCTGACCTAAATTTCTCTTGTACTCACGTGGTGCTCAGTGTACAAGCCCCCCCCCCGTAGACCATCCAAATCGCTTTGTAACACTGGAGGGAGGTAGCAGTCTATTTCAGGGGTGAGTTGACTTGTCTTGTGTCCTCTACATTTTGCTGGTGTTGCTAAAATCCCAATCATCTACAAATTAATTTTAAACTTGCAAAGTAAGAGTGCATAGTCAGGATCTCCAGTAGTTAGAGTAGTCTCCATAACTTTGGCAGTCCTGACCAAAGGAGCTGTGGTCCAAAACATCAGGACAGCCCTTGGTTGGGGAAGGCTGAGTTACAGCATACGCAATTTGTGTTAAATTATCCTGAATATTTACTCTTGCTTAAGAGCATGAGACTATCCCATTAATGTTCTCTTAGCTCAGCAGGCTGTGCAGGAATCCCAGAGGCCACTAGGTGTAGCCAGGGGTGTAGCCATCTAGGGTCATAGGAGGGCTGTAGACCCCTTACTTTTTTGGGAGCCGTGTCCCAGCAGGGTCCCTATGTACGAGCCAATCATCATGAAAGGGAATATGTCTTCTCACTTGGCTAATAACCAGAGCTTGGAAGTAATTTAGTTACAAGTAACGAATTACTTGTAATTCATTACTTTTTTGAGGAACGAGTGGGCAATTCCTTTACATTTTGATTGTAATAGAACTAGGAGTAATTTTATTACTTTTGTGAAGTAATTGTAATGTTTCCAGCATTACTTTTTTGGGGGGGGAGCAGGGGAAGTCTTCCGCTCCTCTGATTTGTGGATGAAAATCATGTGCCTCAAACTGGGCTTCTGTGCAGCATCGCTCTTCCCTCATGCTCTGTGGGTGGATAGGAGGCGACGAGGGAGGAGGTGGAGGGTGAGACGGGGTGGAGTGGAGAAAACAATTGTTTAAAAAAATGAATGGTGGTGGTAAAGAATGGAGTGGAGGGAAAAAGGAATAGAAGGGCAAGAACATGGGTAAAGGAGGAGAAAGGCAGCAGCAGAATGGAGATAAAGAACTGTGGAGGTGAAACAAGGTGTGTGTGTGTGTGTGTGTGTGTGTGTGTGTGAGAGAGAGAGAGAGAGAGAGAGAGAGAGAGAGAGAGAGAGAGAGAGAATACTGTGTTTGCACTTGGCACACAAAGTGGCCTCCACCCTCTCTGGCTACTGTGCTGCATTTGCAGTATTTTAACTTTTTTGCATCTCGGGGAAAATGTTTGCTTTGGTGAGTGTCCCTTAGTTGGTGGCAGGGCAGGGTCCAGGAGGTGGTTAAGTGACACAGATTATGCTTGCTGGCTGTGAGTGGGGGTTGCACTTGATTTGATGTGCAAAGATCTGAGTAGTGGCCTCTGCCTCCCTCCCCACATCCCTTATCAGCGGAGAGACCACCATTGCTATCTTATAGATAAAAATAATTATTCTACTACCTCAGTATGTGTGTGTTTATTTTTAATGTTGTTTTAGGCTACTTAGATGTGCAGCAGCCAATGCCTTGTAGGCGTTTTTTTTAAAAAGTAACTAATGTAATTGTAGTGATTACTTTTACTTTCAGAGCAATTGTAATTGTAACGGTAATTACTACTTTTTGGGCCGTGTAATTGTAACTATAATTTATTACTTTTTAAAAGTAATCTTCCAAGCTCTGCTAATAACATGCTTCCTTGTCCTTTCGTGCTGATTAGAGCCAATCAGAATGAAAGGAAATGAGTCAGTCACTGATAAGAGTCTTCTCAGTAACTAACACATGCCTCCCCTTTCATGCTGATTGGCTCCCAGGGTGAGAAGTGAGCTTCATGGCAAAGAACCTTGGTCTCCCAAATCCTAGTCACTCACTTGGCTTCATTTCAGAATGCTTAAAACCAAAACATTTCTTGCAACATTTAGCCCCCAGAGAGAGAGAGATTGAGCAAGGAGAAGTGTAGGCACACAGCAGTTTTATTCTGGTTCTGTAATCCTGGGGGCATGGCTGTGAGGGGGCATGGTATGACTATGATGAAGGGGTGCACTTCTGAATTTGCCACTACATGACTGGTTGTGAGCTACCAGAAATTGGCCAGTGATCCTTTTGTGGACCTTCCTTCTTCCCAGGCATGGGCTGTTTCACAAAATAGATGCCTTACTTTTCCTACATAATTTCCCATTATCTTTAATATCCACAGTCATTCAGCTTTCATGGAGTTTGCCCCCTCTAACATTTCCATGCCAACCCCTACCCCTATGATAGCTTTTTTGGCAGATCAGACCATTTTTACATGTATTTTATCTCACATTGTTCTGGAGTGGGGTGGGGGAGTGGGGAAAAATATGTGAGGCTGGAGTTGCTTTGGGGCAAGATAACCTTTAAATCTCAAATACACACACTTCCAATTCTTTATACAGCCTTCTGTGTCTCAGAATATGTCCCTTTTGACATTATCTTGTGAGAATTACACAAGCGTCTGACTTTGGCTGTTAGTACAAACAATGCTATATTTTTCCTTCTGTAAGCTTATTTCCCCGGGAGGGGGGGATCTCTGATAAAATCTTATCAAGACTATGGCAAGCATTATTTGGAGCAAAAGAAACTGTGGCAAATCCAGCTTATCATTAGAAGTTCAGATTCAGTGGAGGTGGGAACGCTAGTGCATGGATTTTTATCTTCTGCATTAAGATGCTGCAAGAAACCTGCTTGCTGTAATCATTGCTTGATAGCCACATTTATTTCTATTGAAGATCACTAGCGATTATTGACGACATTGATATTGTTATCAGTCCCACAGAGTTCCCCTGGCAAGGGTGGGGTGGGGAGATGATTAGCAAAGACATAATTCTGGCCAAACGCTGGGGTGGGGGGCGGGGAGAGAGAAATAACCTTTCTTTCCTGCCAAAGCAGCAGAAGCAGGATAGGCTCATCAGCTGATAATCTTTGTTCATTGCACAAAAGCTTCTGAAGATTCTTGCTCTGCCATTTTTACTGGAAGATTCTCAAAGGCTGTATTAAACTGTTGAAGAGATAGCCATTCTAAAATGTACTATTGCCTAACATGATTCCAGTAATGTAATACAGGGGCCTTTGCCTTTGTATAGCTCCTGATTTCAAAAGGTTACAGTGGGGGGAGGATTTGCTTAGAATATGGGAACCCAGGGGCTGAGGCTTGTAGATTCTATCCAAGTCTCTCTACTCCCCCAGCCAATAATTTGAGCATTGACAGATTCTGATAGAGGTACTCATTAGAATAGGGTCTTGAGTGAACTTTGGAGCAAATTTGGGAGACCTTTCCTCACAACATCTGAAGAATTTTGAGGGACAGGCCAACCTGCTTCAGGTGGCGCTGGAGGGCAGGGGCGAGAGGGCACATTGGAAGATGAAGGCAGGAATTGGTGTCTGAATGGTACAGTGACATTTTAAAAAATGTTGGCTGCAGGGAGGGGGAAAAGCACTATTTGAGCTCTGCTTCAGGTGGCAATATCTCTGGTAGCAATATCAAGGAAACTGAAAGGCATTTAAAAAAAAAAAAGCAACATTTCTCCAGTTTTGTAAATCTGTATGTTGAATATACCTTTGTATTTTAAATGTGTACAAAATGTGCGATCTGTTGTTCTTATGGCTCTCAGAGCAATACAGCAATTCCCTTGCCTGAAACAACTCTGCTAAACAAGCATTTACAGTAGTCAGCAGATGGATTTATTTTGCTTCTTGTTGCTGAGGGGCAGGGGGTTGTATTTTTTTAAAAACTGAAAATATAATATTGTCCCAGTGCATTTGGTGGAGGATGCTGTTATAATTCAGGTGTTGTAGCCTGCTGGAGCCTCTTTTCATGAAGCCAAGGAGAAATGGTCAAAAAGGAGTAAACATCTAAAGACCTTCTCCCAGCCAGCTTCTTGCTTGCTCCCAAGGCGAGGGCATATCTTCCCAGAAAGGGAACAGGTCCTTTCTGGCAAAGGAAGCTGTGTGTGAACAGTTCACTATTGTGTAGCCCTTTCAAAGGCAGGAAGTGGGAGAATTTGCTGTGAGCCTTAATCCTCCATTCAGCTTAGCCCATCCTGCCTTTCCTCCGACAGCTCCTTCATTTCAACATGACAGATAAATAAGTGTGAGTAGGAGGACAGGGCCCAGTGCAGGAAAGTGGGTTCCACAGAAGGGGCTGGCAGGGTATAAAGCTAAAGGGCTGCTTCAGCATTCACTGCCCCTTGATCCCTTTGCATTCATGTCAGCATGACAAATGCAGGCTCCTTCATCGTTTATTCTCGATGGTTGCATTGGGCGAATGCAGCAGTGGGCAAGAAAGACAAAGAAAAGTATTATACAAGTGTAAGTTTGTGAAATGAGCTCTTTGTGTTTATGCAGAGTTTGAAATAAAGGCCGTAAGGGGTATAAATAGATTCTTTGTAGTGTTTTTTTGGGGGGGAGGGCATCATACACAGATGTGCCCAGGATATTTTGTTAGGGCTTTAACTCAAGATTTATTTTTAACATATGTTGTTCAGTGGGGGCAAGGTAGTTAAAGTAAATCTTTAAAGGAGTTGGGTGATTTGTATGAGCAAGGGCTGCCAACAGGCACACTGTAGTCATAGTCAGTCTGACAGATTTGTGGTAAGGTTAAACTATAACAATGAGAGAAGATGCTAAACCTGCTGTCTGTATAAAAAGCCAGATTGAGGTGTTATGTATGTGACTATGCATTTAAAATCATATTATGTTATTTCTTTTCTTTTTTCTTTGTTTTTAAAAAGGTAACACATTTGTTTTTTAAAAGGTGAAAACTAAATAGGACCACCATGTAGAGAAACCCCGAAGTCCACACATCACCACTTTAATTTCTGTGTATTCAAAGGGATTCTACCACAAATGTAAACCTATAGAATGCTCTAAAACATTTGCACTAGCATCAACAACTCATTTGGGAGCAGGATGCTGTAGTGCACTGTTTTTCAGCCTTTGATCCCCAGATGTTGTTGGACTACAACTCCCAACATCCTTGGCCATTGGCTAAAATGGCTGGGATTGATGGGTGTTGTAGTCCAACATCATCTCGGGACTCAAAATTGAAGAACAGTGCTGTAGTGGGAAGATCTCAGCGATTCATTTCAGGTAACCCACACAGTGCAGGAGAACTGTGGATGTTTACGCAACAGGGGCACCAACCATGGGAGGGAGAAGTAGCTTCCATGCTGCCAAGTGAAAAGGGAGGAGCTGTCAAAAGACAATTTACTTCCAAAAATGTTTTGAGTATTATAATTCTTCCTCAGGAGTGACTGGGATTCCATTATTTCAAAGAGAAACCAGAGCTGTCTTCCTCACCATCCCTTTGAAAGTAACAAAGCAGAGTTGCTCCTAAGAAAAAAATCTAACACTCAAAACATTTTGGGCAATACATTGTCTTTTGACAGCTCCTCCCTTCTGACTCCCTTAGAAAGTAACCTTTGCAGCATAGAGGCCAGCCACCTCTTTTTGGTAACCCCACTGCAAAAACATTGGAAGTTCTCTTGCATCATGTGGGTTACCTGAACTGAATCACATGACAAAATACATGGGACAATGAATTAACTTTGGTGCACTTTTGAGGTCTTCTCCCCCTTTGTTCCTGCATTTGACGCCTTCCTTTCCTCTTTCCAAAGATTACTTTTTTTAACCAGGCCTGAATGGGTTATATTGAATGCTCCTACCCTCAGCTGAATCTCCGGTAAAAGGGGTCGAGGTCCACTCAGCCTTCCATCCATCCGTGGTCGGTAAAATGAGTACCCGGCATATGCTGGGGGGTAAAGAAAGGCCGGGGATGGAACTGGCAATCCCACCCCATATATACGGTCTGCCTTGTAAACGTCGCAAGACGTCACCCTAAGAGTCGGAAACGACTCGCACTATAAGTGCGGGAACACTTTTACCTTTACAGTAGGGCCCCACTTCCTGGCGCTTTGCTTCCCAGCGTTCCGCTAATGCGGTGGCTTTCATTTTCCATTTTAAAGCCGATTTTTGCTCTTTTGCAATGTTTTGCAACGCTTTCGCGTCATTTTCGCACAACAGCCCCATTATAGTCAATGAGGTTCTGCTTTATGGCGATTTCCGCTTTACAGTGGGGGCCTGGTCCCTAACCCACCGTATAAGCGGGGCCCTACTGTACCTTACCCTCAACTGAAATGTGCATAATCCACATATGAATCTGCTTGAAGACCACCTTACATGTTACATTACAGTCCCATGTAATATTAAGCCACCAGCCCCTTGCCCATTGCACGGCACTCTCAAGAAATGATGTTTTGCAATGAAAGAGGGAAGAGGAGTACTCAGTCCATTAGCTTGAGGCTCACTCCTGCCGGTATTCTAGAGACATGTTGTGCTGCACAACCTGGCTAGTGTTACATGCAGCTGCCAGAGTAATAATGCATGGTTTGTCCTTATGCTGAGTCAGGCCATTGGTCATCTAGCCCAGTGCTTCTGCTTTGACAGCAACAGCTCTCTCAGCACCACTAACTGAGAGTGTTTTACCTAGAAATGCCATGGATTGAATGTGATATTTTCTGCAGGCAAAGCAGTTGGTCTACCAGTGAGTTATTTTGGTAAACTTTAAGCTGACTGATATTACTCATATTCCTTTTGGAAGCTTATTATTATTATTATTATTATGCCCATGAGCATCTTGCTACTTTGTGATGTGACATTCCATCCTGAGAGGCATAAGAGGTTGCAGTTTACTTACAAACTCTTTCCCAGGGCCACTTTGGGCATTATTTTTGAATCAGGTATTTTTCATGCAGGGATCTCTTGCATATCTAGCTATCTGATCAAAATGCAATGTGTGAATTACTGGCATGTGGATTTTGCTCACAGTCAGATATGTACCCTAAGATGAACTCTGGAACTCTGCTGAATTTGACTGCAGGAAATATATCTATGTGTGCTGGTGATTTGCACATTATGATTTTAGAAGATATGCCAAGGCACCGCTTTTGCTGCCTGAAGAGAATTTCATTCTCTGAGGAGGATCATCGGCATACAGACTGCTGCCAGTTCATACTATATTATTCTGACAAATACCTTTTGTGGAAACTTTGCAACATGTTAATAATGCTACCCGTCCTCTTGATACAGCCCTCCTCAAAATGAATCTTCAAAGCTTTTGTGTGTGTGTTTTTTTTAAAAAAAAAACCAGCCTGCAGCTTTCTCGAATAAGAATAAATGACATTTCATGGTTTTTGTTTAAAAATATTCAAGTCATCTGTAGATAATAACCTCATCAGACATCCAGTCCTTGACCGAATCATAAAAGTCTACTTTCTTCAATCCAGATAGAGGCATGTTTCTGAAATGGAATACAAAATCTGAGTAGAACAGAATGAAGCCTTTTATTTTCCAAAACATACCAGGCAACAGCTTTGGTCTTGGATCCAGTTTGGAACTATCTTTTGGACTGTTTACGTGCTGTCATATGTTGAAGCAGATAAAGATCTTCATTATGATGCTACAATTACCTCATTAGAGGTCAGCTTTCAACACAGTTACTGTACCTTCAACCTTCTTTCCTTTTCAGGTTTCAAATGAAATCAGTCAGTATAAGAGAATGGAAATGAAATAACAAATGCTGCAGTAAATTCTGGTCACCCTGAATTGCAGAAATCTTTTTATTTATTTATTTAAAACATTTCTGTCCCACCCTTCTTCCCTACAATAGGGCACTCAGGGCAGCTACAATAAAATAATAATAATAATAAATTAATAATAATAAGTTTAATTTTTGTGTCGCCTATCTGGCCGAAGCCACTCTAGGCGACGTACAAACTAAAATTCAGTAAATTACAATACAATACAGATAAAATACAATAAAATCAGTACGATCATTAATCACAGCAGCATGAAATCAGTTAGGGCGATCAATAGATAATAAAATATCCCAAAAAAGTTAGCCCTCCCCGGAATTCCTGAAGGCCTGTCCAAAAAGCCAAGTTTTTAATGCCCGGCAAAATATATCCAGGGAAGGGGCATGGCGAAGATCGAATGGGAGGGAGTTCCAGAGAGTGGGGGCCGCCACTGAAAATGCCCTCTCTCTAGTCCCTACCAACCTAGCTGTTTTCGTTGGTGGGACTGAGAGAAGGCCCTGTGTGGCTAATCTGGTTGGGCGGCTTAATTTGTGGTACTGGAGGCACTCCTTCAGGTAAACTGGGCCGAGACCATATAGGGATTTAAAGGTTAATACCAACACCTTGAATTGGGCCCGGAAAACAACTGGCAGCCAATGTAGATGAAATAATACTGGCATGATGTGATCATGGCGGCGGCTGTTTGTAAGCAACCGAGCCGCCGCATTCTGCACCAGTTGTAGTTTCCGGACCGTTTTCAAGGGTAACCCGACGTAGAGCGCATTGCAGTAGTCTAATCGAGAGGTGACCAGGGCGTGTACCACCAGTGGGAGCTGATGAATAGGGAGGTAGGGTTGCAGCCTCCGTATGAGATGTAATTGGTACCAAGCTGCCCGGCTCACTGCCGAAATCTGAGCCTCCATGGACAGCTTGGAATCAAGAACCACCCCGAGGCTGTGGACCTGATCTTTCAGGGGTAAACTCACCCCATTAAACTGTAGGTCAACAGCACCCAACCTCCCCCTGTCACCCACAAGTAGCACCTCGGTCTTATCAGGATTGAGCTTCAGTCTGTTCCTTCCCATCTATCCACTCACGGATTCCAGGCACTTGGACAAGGTCTCCACAGCCATCTCTGGTGAAGATTTAAAGGAGAGATAGAGCTGCATGTCATCTGCATATTGATGACATCGCAGCCCAAAACTCCTGATGATAGCTCCCAGTGGCTTTACATAGATGTTAAATAGCATGGGAGAGAGGATAGAACCCTGTGGCACTCCGCATGTGAGGGGCCAAGGGTCTGAAACCTCATCTCCCAATGCTACATGTTGATGCCTGTCAGAGAGAAAGGAAAGGAACCACTGCAAAACAGTGCCTCCTATTCCCAATCCTTCCAGGCGATCCAACAAGATACCATGGTCGACGGTATCAAAAGCCGCCGAGAGGTCCAGGAGGACAAGAAAGGTGGATTCTCCCCCGTCTAATGCCCTCCTCATATCATCCACCAGAGCGACCAAGGCTGTTTCAGTACTATGTCCAGTCCTGAAACCCGATTGGTATGGATCCAAATAATCCATTTCATCCAAGTGTGCTGCCAACTGGCCAGCCACCACTCGCTCAATGATCTTCCCCAAAAATGGCAGATTTGAAACGGGGCGAAAGTTGTTCAAGACTTTGGGATCCAAGGAGGCCTTTTTCAAAATAGGTTTTATAATTGCCTCCTTGAGGGTTGGTGGCAAAACACCCTCCTTCAAGGATGCATTTACCACCGCCCTGATCCCTTCGCCTAATTTCTCCCTACATTTCATAAGAAACCATGATGGGCAAGGATCAATCAGACAGGTGGTAGGCTTTACCGTTGAAAGCACCTTGTCCACATCCTCAGAAGGGAGAGGCTGGAACCGATCCCACAGAACCGGACTGCAATTGGTCAACTCTGGATCCCCCACTGCATACACAGTGTACGGAATTGAGTTCTTCAGGTGCTCGACTTTATCAGCAAAGTGCTTTGCCAATTTGTCACAGGAAGCCTCAGAATGTTCCAAGGGTTCCTGAGCAACTGGACCGACCAGGCTTCAGACCACTTGGAACAGCTTCCTGGGACAGCACTCTGCGGATGCAATAGAGGCAGCAAAGAAATCCTTCTTTGTTGCCCTCACTGCCACCTGGTAGGCAGCTATTGCTGCTCTAACCTGTGTCCGAGCATCTTCAGAACGGGATTTTCGCCACCGGCGCTCTAGTCGTCTCACCTCCTGCCTCAGACTACGCAACCGGGGTGTATACCACGGAGCCGTCTGAGTCCTATTCAGGGGGAGAGGACGTTTCGGAGCCACCTGGTCTAATGCCCTGGTGATTCCCTCATTCCACTCCATCATCAGGGTTTCGACCGGGCGACCTTCAGCAGGTTCCAATTCCCCCAGCGCAGTCAGGAATCCCTCTGGATCCATCAGGCGCCTAGGGCGGACCATTCTAATAGGTCCTTTACCCCTGCGGAGGGAGTGTGGCATCGAGATGTCAAAATTCACCAGATAGTGATCTGACCATGACACGGGGGTAAAAGAAATAGCCCCCAACTTCAGAACACTTCCTACCGCTCCCAGGACAAATACAAGGTCGAGAGCATGACCGGCTACATGGGTGGGCTCAGTATTATTAAGGTGCAGTTCCCAGGAAGCCATGGTTTCCAGGAAATCCCGAGGGGCTCCACTGAGGGTGGTCTCAGCATGCACATTGAAATCCCCCAGTACTAAAAGCTCTGGGGTCAATGCTCGTACATCCGAGACCACCTCGAGCACCTCAGACAGGGAATCTGCCGTGCAGCGGGGCGGGCGGTACACGAGCAAGATCCCCAAACTGCCCTTCGGGCCCAACCTCCAGTACATGCAATCAACAACCTTGGTCCTTGGGAGCGGAGGCCTGGTGAAAATCAAAGACTCCCGGTAGATGACTGCCACTCCCCCTCCCCGCTTACCTACCCTCGGTTGCTGTGCATAATAGAAACCCGGCGGACACATGGCCTTAAGGATGGGAGCTGAGGCCTCGTCCAGCCAGGTCTCCGTGATACCCACCAGGTCTGCGCACTCATCCAGTATCATATCATGGATGACAGATGTTTTTTGTGTCACAGACCTGGCATTACACATCAGCAATCGAAGGTCGGTAGGAATCCTGCTTCCCCCAGTTAACTTCTGGTTTTGGGCAGACCTGGAACACGGGATAGGTATTACGCATCTATCCCGTGTTCCTCTAAATTGACATGGTCTGCCCCTAGCATCAATCCGGCACCTGCCGCCCAAACTTGATATAGCTTGGCCCCCCTCCTTCTCTGTTTCATCCCTCCTTGGTTTGCACATGCCCCTATCCCTAATTGCCTGCTGGACAGGCCTATCTTAAATAATATAACAAATAATATAAACATAAAAACCCACCCCTTACCCCCCGGGGGCTGCCAGTCACTTCTTGTACACCACGACAATATACAAACAACATACATACAACAAACATGTAATTAGAACAAAGATACAACACATAACATACGACATAAGACAGACAATACACAACTTACACCTTACATACAACCTGCATTTGAGTGTAATCACTCCATACAAAATAGCACACATATATAGTAAAATAATACAAACAGAAACATTACAGTAAATTAAATGCATAAAATACAAAATACATAAAAATAGAAATATTTTAGAAATAACAATAAAAATATTTTAGAAATATTAACATGCAGAAGTATTTGGATTTGAATATGGGGACGCTATACAATCCTAACCAATATATTTGGTTATTAAATACTCTTAAGTATTAACATTTCCTTTAAGCACCTTATTATATGGCAGAGATTGGGGAATGAGGCAATCTAATGTCATTTAGCATCATAGCAGCACTTCACAGTTTTAGGATATCTTTAGAGTTAGTTTCTGTCCTTACAGTAGCCTCTTGTCCAGAGTATAGGTTGCTCATCAGGACAATCAGATGCTGTGGCACCCCCATTTCTTTTAAAGCATTCCATAGTTTTTCATGATCTACACAGTCAAAGGCTTTGCTGTAGTCTATAAAGCACAGGGTGATTTTCTTCTGAAATTCCTTGCTCCGTTCCATTATTCAACATATGTTTGCGATATGATCTCTGGTGCCTCTTCCCTTTCTAAATCCAGCTTGGATGTCTGGCATTTCTCATTCCATATACGGTAAGAGTCTTTGTTGTACCAGTCCATAAATATGTTTTCCTTCTATTCTTTGGTTCCCTGAGATACACAGTTGAGGTCAAAATAATGTATTGCAATTTCGGCTGTAAGGTGTTTGAGTGGATGTTGGCAGCTCAGCTCTTGGATGATGTGGATTGTCTAGATGTATTTCAATTCAGTTCTCGACCTAATTTGGGGACTGAAACTATCTGGTTATCCTGACAGTGAACTTTGCAGGGAAATAGGGGAAGTGTGACCTTACTGATTCTCCTGGACCTGTCAATGGGTTTTGATATAATCAACCATGATAACCTACCTTCTGCACTGAGTTGCTAGTTTTGAGACTATAGGGCACTTCTTTGCAATTGTTCCCCTCCTGTCTACTTGGAAGGTTCCATAAGGAATTATTAGTCCCGTAGGAATTATCCTGTGGAACACTGGAGGGTCCATTTGGTCTTCCCAAGGAAACTACTGGGTGAGATCATGGCAGGGTTTGGGATGAGCAGTGGTGATTTGTAAGATAGAGAAAGGCAGCAATGTCCTTTCAGTGGCAGTACTGTGCCTATCAGGATATGGGTGGGGCAAGGCAGTGGTGGTGAGGTTGGGGGAGTCACTGTTGCCCCAGAGCTTCCCTGACCTCACCTGTCTGGGAGTCCTCCTGGATCCAGCCTTGCTGCTAGGTCAGGTAGTGGTGGTGGCCAGGGGAGCTTTTGCTCAGCTGAGGCCCTATCTTGGATGCTCAGATCTGACCACCTTCACCCATGCCCTGGTCACCTCATGTTTGGATTACTGTAATGTGCTTTACATAGGGCTGCCTTTGAAGACTATTCAGAAACTTCAGCTGGTTCAAAATACGCCTGCCAGGATGTTAAGAGCCACTTGGAGCATGTTATGCCTATGCTAAAAGAGCTACACTGGCTCCTAGTTTGCTTCAGAGTACAATTCAAGGTGCTGGATTTAACCTTTAAAGACCTAAACAGTTTGGGACCTAGGTATCTGTCTGCCTGCCTTCCCCACATTAGTCATGCCCATCACACAAGAGTCAGGGAAGAGAGCCTGTTTCGAGTGCCTACTATATCTGAACCTGCACATGCAGCAGAGCCTTCTCTGTTGTGGCCCCTAGGCTATGGAATGCCCTCCCCATGAGGTAAGATTAACCCCCTCTCTTCCCATTTTTAGATGGCTGCTGAAGACTCATCTTTTTATTCAAGAATTTGGTTAAATTTCTAAGCCTATTTCTTTTTAACAATTTTATGGATTTTTAAATATGTTTTGTATTTTTAAATATCTGTTTGGTTTTAAGGTATATCTTGTATTTTTAACTTGTGTAATCTGCCTTGGGACCCGCATTCTGTGTGACAGCCTCATCATCATCATCATTATCATTTTTATCATTATTATTCCTGGAACACAGAATTTAGAATCAGCCCACCAAATGCTAACTCATTGTTCAAAAGCTGTATCAGTTTTGGCAATTCAGTTCAGAACTTCTCTCCAGATAAAATTCAGCTTCATTCTGAACTGCACAAAAAAGAACAGTGTGTGTTCAGTTGAACATAAACCTAGTATCTCAGGCTGATTTTTTTTGATACTAGTGAGAGTCTAAAAATCAACATGAAACAAATTCTGGCTCTTTTATATGCATAGTGGCCTCATTGCACTGAGAAAACATGAGAAACCTACTATTTTTTTAATAATACAAAAAGGGAAGGGGAAACTACCTGGAACCAATTGGTGTTTTGTCTTAGCTCTTAGAGACATATGCTAGAATCTTCCTACCAGTTGTGTAGGTGAGTCTGGCTGACTTCAGTGGAACTTGTTTGTAAGAAATAAATGGTAGAACTGCATCCAAAAAAGGGGTCCCAAGGTGAAGGCTGATGTGGGAGCCAGTAACAATGGGAAAACTCCCCTCAGCTCAATTTGGAATTGGCTCAGTATTTACAAGTTCTCTCAGCAAGGATTCAGAAAGGCCCACCTATTTTCTGAGTGTTCTCGTTTAGCTCATAATATTGGTGTCAATGTGCTGATACTGCCGTCTAGGAATTGTGATTGGTTTGCTTGTTAATCACTTCACTTCACGCTATCAAGCTACTTATAGGTTGCCTGAACGACATGGATGCCAACTAGGTATGCCTCATCCACATCTATCTGCCCATCCAGTATTTGACATTGGCTTCTCCCACTTTGCACTTGTGGCTGGACTTCTCCTGTCTCCTGAGGTTTCAATCCTGAAACTCAGAGCCTGGGAACCAAATGGTGGGGTAGTGCCTAATAGTGCCTCTCAAAGGGGAGAACCATGTTTGTATGCTGCCTTGAGCTCCTTGGAGCAAAGATGGGATATAAATGTAATAATAAATAAAAAAATAGAACTTGGTATGTTCAGGGTAGAACCTGGTGGTCAGGGCTGGTTCTAAAGGGTGGCCAGGTGGGGCACTGGCCCGACGGCCCCTGAAGCTACAGGGGAGCCCTCAGCGGCCCCTCTGCTCCCCTTCCATGTTCTGCAGCGATCCACGCCCCCTACTTACCTGCCTCCTTTCTCTTAGTATTGCCCTTAATGAAGATGGCAGCCGCAGTTTTCCTAAAGTACTGAAGCCCCTGCCGCCATCTTAGTTGATGGCAGAGATGCATGCACGTAGCACGCACGCGTGTCATCAACAAAGATGGTGGCAGAAGCTTTATCCCCTTACGGAAACAGCGGCCGCCATCTTGGTTAATGGCAATAATAAAAGACAGGAGACAGGAGACAGGTAGGTGGGGGCATGGGGGCGTGCGCGCATGCGCGCGAACGCAAATGCACACACATGCCGGGGCCCAGGGCAAGCTGATGCCCAAGGGCCCCGGCATGCCTGGAGCTGGCCCTGCTGGTGGTACCTAGAGAGGGTAAAAACAGGTGGGTCAGGAGACAGAGCCTGGCTGTGCTTGGTGGACCAGGATTGTATCCCGATAGACATGGGGAAGTTGAGCTAATAGCAAAACCATTCAAGCCAAATAGAAAATAGCCTGCCTCTTGGTTCTGTGTCTTCACCTTGAGATTTTATTCTTTCCTCTGGAGATCCTGAGATGGGGGCTAAATCCCTGAAACGTTGGTTGAAACCCTGAGATCTGATGGCCATGCTGGTGGCTGGTTATTATCTCCAGTGACTAGCCCTGAAAGTTTCATTGTTCCTTGCAGAGTATGAAGTGTGAGCATGTGGTAACAGGGACCAGACGGTTCAAACATGTAAAACCGATTCTGGCCCACTCGCATTGGCTGCCTGTATGTTTCTGAGATCAATTCAAAGTGCTGGTTTTAACCTATAAAGCCTTACACGGTTTGGGACCACAATACCTGATGAAACGCCTCTCCCAACATGAACCCACCCATACACTACGCTCAACATCAAAGGTGCCTACTTGGAGGGAAGCTCGGAGGATGGCAACAAGGGAGAGGGCTTTCTCAGTGGTGGCCCCCAAATTATGGCATGATCTGTCTGATGAGCTGCACCTGGCACCAACACTGTTATATTTTCGGCACCAGGTCAAGACTTTCCTCTTCTCCCAGGCATTTTAGCATGTGTTTTAAATTTTATTTTTTTAAAAAAATGTATATTTGTTTTTAATGTTTTTAATCGTTGTAAACTGCCCAGAGAGCTTTGGCTATGGGGCGGTATACAAATGTAATAAATAATAATAATAATAATGTGAGATTTACTAACAGGGCAGTTTGATAAGGAGTTAACATCTGGTGGGAAAAGAAGCTAAGAAGACAGTGTTTAATGCATGCATCCTTAGACATGTCCTCAGACTGTGAGGAAAGAATCATTAGAAAAATGCTGTTACATTTCTGGTGTCATAAGCTCATGCATTCCTGAAGTTGACCTGAGACAACCAAAAGCATCCCTCCTAGCCATATGGAGCATTTATACCTTGAGCTTGGCTCTCCTGATTTGCACACTCCTGGCTGAAAAAAACAACTGGAAAGGGGGGGGGGAATGTTGAAAGCCAGAGTACACTTTCAAGGAAAACATTGTTACTGTATGAACTCTTTGAAAAGGCATGGCAGGGAACAACTTTCAGCTCACCTTAGCTATCAGTTCTGAACACAAAAGGTTTCCTATCTTTTAACTGGCAGGCCTGAGAAATAATCCAGCTGCCGGTTGCTTAGTAAACCTGCTGGTAGGCACTCACACTGTGGGATCTTTGAAGCTTCCCTTTCAGTTGTAACCAGTTGTCCATCTTATACATCTTATTAGAAATTGTTCTTAATGATGCTTAATTTGTAAAATGGGAGGCAGTAGGGATCATCCCTGCTAAAAGGAGCACAATGCAGGCAGTGCTGTATTTATAGTTGATAAATAGTTGATAGTTGCACATGTCAAAAAGAGAGATGGCTCTGAAGTCCACAGTATTCACCCCAAAATTAGACCAGTGCTTGCAGTCAAGCTGCATTGGAGCTATCAGCTGCACTCAGGAAACTGCACTGTGAAGCTAGAGGGAGCTGTGTGTAAAGAGTTTTCTCAGCATTGTGCCATAGATCAGGTCACCTAGGCAAGCTTGGGTTGAACATGCAGAGCTGTTTGTACTGTGGGGGTGGGGTGGGGTGGTAAGAGTCCATGGATTGCCTTTTTGTATTCCATCACAAATACTCTATAACACCTGTTGAAACGGCATATGAAAAGCCAATCAGCATTGATATCTGTACCTGTAGCATCAGAAAACATCTGACCAGGACTTACACGTAGCTGCAAGCTGATGAAAAACTGCATATACCGGATGCAGAGAAGGGTGTGAGAATAGGCCCTGCCATGCAACATTATTCTTCATGAGAACAATGAAAGAAGTGTATTGGGCAGAATGTCAGCTGCTAGTGAAAGCAAATAAACTTGTCAGTTCCCTAAATCTTTCCTTGTAAATTAGGAAAAAAAGATGCTTATTTAAAATGCTCACATACCTTAGGAAATAAAGCCGTTTACTTAAATCTGCCAATCTTATTTAAGCTTTTAGCAGTTTGGTTTTCCACAGTAACAAAGATGCTGATTGCATACAGAAGTATATGGTTTAAAAATTTTTACTGCCCCCTCTCCCAATGTTATGCACAACCTCTGTTTCAAATTCACATAAGCATATTAATGATCATTAGGTTTGACTCTGAGCAACTTAGACAATAAAACACATTAGCTGCAGTGTCTGATTCAATAAGAGGCCTCTTTCAACTTAGCACACAGTTGCAGAAACCGCTAATTAAGACTACAGTGATTATTTTGGGGCCCTCACTGAATCGTCACCTTGCAGTGGTGAGTGGGCTTGAGTGTTCCAACGAACCCTGTGAGCGATGCTGTCGATGTCAGCTTTTACAGAGAGATGGCTGCCAAGATAAGAAAAGTGATCGACGTTCTCCAGCGTCGCACCATTAAGCTGGATTGATGGTGCTACAGAGGGATTGGTTCGCACTTGCTGATAAAGCACTTTGGTTTTTTTGATGTTAAGCAAGAGGCCAAGCTTTTGATATGCTTCTGCAAAGACATTTAGGATAGTTTGAAGATCTTCCTCTGAATGTGCGGAGACTACATTATCATCGGCATATTGAAGTTCTATGACAGATTGTAATTACCTTACTTTTTGCTTTCAGCCTACTGAGATTAAAAAGCTTCCATCTGTTTGATATGTGATTTCCACGCCAGTGGGAAGTTTCCCCTCAACAAGGTATAGAATCATGGCGATGAAAGTAGCAAATAAGATCGGAGCAATGACACATCCCTGTTTGATGCCTCATCCCACTTTGAAGGGATCACTTTGAGAGCCATTGTTATCCGAGATTGTTGCCGTCATGTTGTCATGGAGGAGTCGCAAAATATTCACAAATTTATCAGGGCATCCCATTTTCAGAAGGATGGTCCAGAGAGCAGTTTGATTTACAGTATTAAAGGCCTTAGTCAGATCAATAAATGCCATATACAGAGGTCGGTTTTGCATTTTTCTTTTTTTTTTTTTTTACAATAATTTTTATTCAAATTTTCATAAAACAAACAAAACAAAATCATAAAACATTCAAAGACACAAAACAAAACAAAAATGATTAAACAAAAAAATAAAATGTTGACTTCCCATTTGTCGCAGATCAGTTATGGGTCTACAATATATAACAATCCTGTCTCTTAAATTATATTATAAAATCACTTTCCTCCAGTAGTTAACTTAATTAATCATCAAATCTCATAGACATTACTTTATTCTTTCCACAAAAAGTCAAAGAGAGGTTTCAATTCTTTAAGAAATATATCTATCAATTTTTCTCCAAATAAACATGTCGATTAATCCATCTCGTTAATAATAATAATAATCTTATTGTCATAACCATAGTCCAAATAAACATATCGATTAATCCATCTCATCAAAATCTGTTAGGTCCAATAATTTCAATAGCCATTATTCCATTATCCATATTAATTCCATCTTCCATCTTCAATAGTCCTGTTAAGTCCAGTAATTTCAGTGTCCAATCTTCCATTATCAGTATTCCATAATAATCTTGCTGTCATAGCCATAGTCATATAATAAGAGTCTGATGGGAATTTCCTCTATCCCAAATATTTTCTTGCCATCGATTCTGAATAAGTTGCTGAAATATTGTTGTAAAGTCATATCTCTGTTCTTCTTTTTTACAAAATGCACTGGCTCATCTCTTGAGAGTTTTTCCATTGTCACATGGCTGCAGTTAATTCCATAGATTTTCTCTATATCAAGCTCCATCACGTCATTCCAGTCCAGAAAATTATCCAAGCCATTGATAACTTTATCTCTAATATCTTCATTAATTTCTTCAGAGATAACGTTAAATTCCAAACAGTAGATTTTATTTCTAATATCCATAAACTCCAGATCTTTTTCCAATTCCACATTTGTTCCAATCTCCAGGGCTTGTATCTTCCCTTTATTTTTTCTTTTCTCATCTCTGATCTCATTCTCCTCTCTCACAGGATCCCCTATTTCTTTAAGCTCCTGCGTCATTTTGCTCAGTTCCATTTTCAGCTCCTTACTGCCCTGTCGCAGGGTTTGTTTTGTTATCTCAATCTCATCCATTATTTTCTGAAACATAATTACTTCCAGATTCTCAGCCACTTTCTTGATTGCCATTTTTAAAACCACGAAAACAAAACAAAACAAAAATAAAGAAGAACCACTTCTTATTTCAGCAACAATTGGGTTAATATTCCAGGCTTGATGACATCACAGTATAAACAGAGCAGCCTGCCTTATCTCTCTATGTTCAAGAATACAAAACAAATTTAGTTCCCAGCATCAAAACAGTTAGTGGCGTCGTGAAGAAGCAGATTCGTCAAAATAAAATAGACCAAAAAGAGAATAGTCCCAGACAATATAATGTTCCAAAGTTCATATTTTTTATTTTTTTCTCCTCGGAATAGAAATCCCTCTTCTGTTTATATCTTTAGAATGCACTTCCAGGACAGCTTTTTGCAATAGAAACAGAGATAAGCTGTTAATTTCGTGAATAACAGAGAAGAGTTATAGCTCACCCAGAAGTTCTTTAAAGCTGATTCATTTGACAAATCTCTTTTTGCTGCAACAATTTAAACCAAGTAAAAAAAAAAATAGAAAGAAGAGTGCTTGCCTGTTAGTCCGTTTTCTCTTTGAAGAAAAGATAAACGTGTCGCATTAATCAGATAGAGCTTGTTCGGAAGTCCGTCTGGCATTGCTGGCTGGACCTTTTCTCATAAATTAATGAAATCCAGTCCTCCCAACAAAAACAGGCTTTTGAGGTTGATCTCTATGTTTCTCCCTGCCCGGGAGAAATTTCATCAGTCAAAAAAAAAAATGTTCTGACTGATTTATATCTGAATAAGCTTCTTCTGAGGCGGCAGCCCGTCTCAAAAGCAGGCACAAGTGAAGTCACCCTTCCCGGAAGTCCGGTTTTGCATTTTTCTTGAAGCTGTCGTGCAGTGAAGATCATGTCCACTGTCCCCCTGGAAGGGCGGAAACCATTTTGGGATTCAGGGAGGATGTCTTCTGAGATAGGTAGGAGGCGATTTGTGAGGATCCTTGCAAGGATTTTACCTGCAGTAGCAAGAAGAGAGATGCCCCGATAGTTCCCACAACCTGTTCTATCACCCTTCTTGAAAACAGTGATAATTATGGCATCCCTAAAGTCTTCTGGGATCTCCTCCCTCATCCAGATTTTTTCGATGAGCTTATGAAGTTGTTGTGTAAGTTCAGGCCCACCTTCTTTAAAGACTTCAGCAGGAATCCCATCAGGTCCACTAGCTTTGTTATTCTTCATTTGATTAATGGCTTCACTGATTTCATCCCAATTAGGGGATACTGCAAGCTCATCTCTAATTTGCTGTTGCAGGATTTGCAAGAAGACCTCATCAGCCACAATAGAGTTACGATTAAGGAGGTTGTGGTAATGCTCTTTCCAACGCAGTGCAATAGACTCTTTGTCCTTTAGAAGTTTGGTACCATCTATTGAACGTAAGGGATTTGTACCATAATTTGTTGGTCCGTAGATGGCCTTTGTGGCATTAAAAAAGCCCCATGCATCATGAACATCTGCAAAATGCTGGATTTCATGAGCTTTTTTTATCCACCAGGTGTTCTTAAGTTCTCTACCTCAGCCTTTGCACTGGCATAGATGTTTTTCTTAGCAGCACAGTTAATGTATTTTGCCATAGCTGGAAGGCTTTCCTTTTCTTGTCAATTATATGTTCAATCTCACTATCATTCTCATCAAACCAGTCCTGATGTTTCTTAGTTTGGTATCCAATAGTTTGTTCACATGCTGCAATAATGGAAGTCTTCAGTTTAATCCAGTGTTCCTCAACGTTTTCAGGGAGTTCCATAGGTAGATGTTTCTTGAGAGTTGTTTGAAAGCAAGCTCGCTGAATAGGATCTTGAAGGGTGTGGATGTTCATTTTACGTCTTGGTTTTCTTCCTTGGAGTCTATGTTGAGGAACAATATTAATGGCCATAGTGGATCGAATTAATCGGTGATCTGTCCATCAGTCATCGGCACTTGTCATGGCCCTGGTGAGGAGTACATCATGACGATCTCTGGCACGGACAGTTACATAATCCAGGAGATGCCAGTGCTTCGACCGAGGGTGCTTCCATGATGTTTTAGATTTATCTTTCTGGCGAAAGAGTGTGTTTGTAATAACAAGATTATGCTCTGCACATTTAGTCAGAAGTAGAATTCCATTCAGGTTGCTATTGCCAACTCCTTCTTTATTTATTTATTTATTTATTTATTATTTCAATTTATATACCGCCCTTAGCAGAATAGCTCTCAGGGCGGTGAACAAACAAGATAAAATACAATATATCATAGTAAAAAATCACAAAAACATGTACAAACAAACAACAGAAAGCACAACAAAAACGAAATACAACACAAATTAAGAAGGATACATGTTAAAAGTAGGAAGATTAAGAAATTAAAAGATTAAAATGCCTGGGAGCATAAAAAGGTCTTTACCTGGCGCCGGAAAGATAGAAGTGTAGGCGCCAGGTGTACCTCTTCGGGGAGGCTGGTCCACAACTCAGGGGCAACCACAGAAAAGGCCCTAGATCTAGTAACCACCCTCCGGGCTTCCCGATGAGCTGGTACCCGGAGGAGGGCCTTAGATTCTGAACGAAGTGAACGGGTAGGTTCATAGCGTGAGAGGCGTTCCACAAGGTATTGAGGTCCCACGCCGTGTAAGGCTTTATAGGTCAAAACCAGCACCTTGAATCTCGCCCGGAAGCAAATAGGGAGCCAGTGCAGACGCGCCAGAATAGGTGTTATATGCGAAGACCGACTGGTCCTCGTCAATAATCTGGCAGCCGCGTTCTGCACCAGCTGAAGCTTCCGAACTGTCTTCAAGGGCAGCCCTACGTAGAGCGCATTACAGTAATCCAATCTTGAAGTTACCAGAGCATGAACAACGGAGGCGAGGTCGTCCCTGTCCAGATAGGGGCGTAGTTGGGCTACCAGACGAAGATGGTAAAATGCATTCCGTGCCACCGAGGCCACTTGGGCCTCGAGAGACAAGGAAGAATCGAAAAGAACCCCCAAACTACGTACCTGTTCTTTCAGGGGGAGTGTAACCCCATCCAGAACAGGGTGAACATCCACCATCTGAGCAGGGAAGGCGTTCACCAGCAGTGTCTCGGTCTTGTCTGGATTGAGTCTCAGTTTATTAGCTCTCATCCAGTCCATTATCGCGGTCAGGCAACGGTTCAGCACATAAACAGACTCACCTGAAGAAGATGAAAAGGAGAAATAGAGCTGCGTGTCATCAGCATATTGATGGCAACGCACTCCAAAACTCCTGATGACCGCACCCAGTGGCTGCATGTAGATGTTGAAAAGCATGGGGGACAAGACCGACCCCTGAGGGACTCCACAATGGGGAGTCCATGGTGTCGAGTGATGTTCCCCAAGCACTACCTTCCGGTGACGGTCCGCCAAGTAGGAGTGGAACCACTGCCAAGCAGTGCCCCCGACACCCAACTCCGCGAGTCTCCCCAGAAGGATACCATGGTCAATGGTATCAAACGCCGCTGAGAGATCAAGGAGAATCAACAGAGTCACACTCCCTCTGTCCCTCTCCCGACAAAGGTCATCATACAGGGCGACCAAGGCTGTTTCGGTGCCAAAACCGGGCCTAAAACCGGATTGAAACGGATCTTTCCCAATGGTATCTGGCTATAAATCAAAATCACGCCCAACTCTTGCATTGAAATTGACCAGGAGGATAATTTTACCCTCCTTACGTATCTCTGATAAGATGGTGTCCAGCTGGGTATAAAAATTTTCCTTGATGTCTTCATCAGCATCTAATGTTGGTGCATAAGCACTTAGAATAGTTGCCTGCTGATATCGACGCTGAAATTCAGCATCATCTGAGCTCTGCGAGTGCCGCATTCTCCTGAATGAAGCTTAGAGTGTTTGAGGATCGGGATATTCGCAGGGAGACCAAAATGCTGATTTACAAAGCCATTGTACTACCGACCTTACTGTACACCTGTGAAACATGGACTATCTATAAACACCACTCCCAACTTCTTGAAAAATTCCACCAACGCTGCCTCCGGAAAATTCTGCAAATTACTTGGGAAGATAGGCGGACTAATGTTAGCGTATTGGAAGAAGCAAAGACCACCAGTGTTGAAACAATAATCCTCCAACATCAACTTTGCTGGACCAGCCATGTTGTTCGAATGCCTGATCACTGTCTTCCAAAGCAGCTACTTTACTCCCAACTTAAGGATGGAAAACGGAATATTGGTGGACAGCAAAAGAGGTTTAAAGATGTTCTAAAAGCTAATCTAAAAAAATGTAACATAAGCATTGAGCCTTGGCCCATGAGCGTCCCAGTTGGAGGTCAGCCATTATCAAAAGTGCTATGGACACGAGTGCAGGGCGGAAGGGACAAACGAGCTAAGCGGAAGGCATGTCAAGCAAATCCTCATCATGACCATCTTCCATCTGGAAACCTATCTCCTCACTGGGAGGCTGTGTGGATCCAGAATTGGCCTCCACAGTCACTTACAGACCCCCTGTTAAAGACCTTACCCTGGAAGACAATCTTACTTGGCCACAAGTGATCGCCAATGAATGAATGAATGAATGATTATTTGGGGGCGGGGAAGGGTGTCTGTTGCTTTGCTTAACAGTATGATTTAGCCAGCATAGCTGGTGTTCTTGGTAATTTGTTGCCAGCTATTTTGAGTCTTATAATCAACATTAAAGATGTATTAAAAACCTTAATATGAGTATGTATTAACAGCAAATCCTACAGAAGATGTGATCCCTTAAAGAGTTAAGAAACTTAAAAAAACTTTTGCAGATGGGAACTATCAGCCTCTTCAGACTCAGAATCTCCACTTAGAATGTCTCCACTTGATTTCTGCACAATGTATGGTTGTTAAAGGCATAGGCTGTTTTTTTAGGTCAGTTGCCAAGCCTAAGGTTGCAAGAGAAAAAGAGAAAATTCAGTGCACACAAGCCCTCTAAATCTCCTTCCCCTCCTTATTTTCTGAAGGCTGTCTTGTGCCTTCAAAAGCTGCCCATCAGAAATCCAGCCACTTTGTACCTATGAGTTATTTCTCCTCCCCTCCATGCCTCTCAAACTGTTTTTAGTTGTCTCCTGTGATTTCTTCTTCCTGTCTCCTTTCACAGCTAACTGTTAAGTCTCAAGGCTGTGAGTACATTCACATATCTCTCATCTCCTTCCTGACCCCAAGGCTTTTTCTGTCCCTCTTCAAACAGCCACCCACATTCTATCAGTTTCCAGCAGTCCATCTCTGCCTGTCACTCACTCTCACTCAACATTCCACCATTCAATCCCTCCCTCTTCTATTTAGTAATGTTCTCTCACAATAAAGTTATACTGATCATGTGTGGGCACACTCTTATGAAATTGAGTAACATTGGCCACAAAAATGCCTTTTAATCATAAACTACAAATTTGTTACACAACTCACAGATTATGGCACATACTCATTCCCCTTGACCCAATACAACACTTTCCCAAATGGCATGGTCCAAAACCATCCCAGAAAAGTCTATGGGAGAAAAATGCACACCGCTACCAAGTTCCCAAACTCACTCATCATCCATTTAACTCATTCCGAATAAACCATATCTTATCCCTTCTACCTCAAATTCAGTGTAGACCATCCTCAAACTTGCCTCTTTTACACTGTCAAGTTTCAAGTGAATCTATTGTACTATTTTTAACTGAAATCCATAGAAACGACACCATCCCAGTTTCTCATTATAATGACATAATGTGATCCAGCTGACATCCTTAACATGGGGGCATGATTGTGGTCCTATAATATACAGTATATGTGTATATAAACTGTATTATTATTGTATTAATGCGAATTGTAATGATTGAGAATCGAGCCCTTGAATTTGTTTTCAGAGACAGCCTAAGAAGATGGGATATAGGAATAGAGTGTGGATTCTGAGCATGTCCAGAATGCATTTACTTTCCCATGTTGTAGACAAAGGTGATATTAGGGATTACATCACGAATTTACAGGACAGTTTTTCCATGCAGTTTTATGTCCCCTTTCTTTAAACTTAACTACTGAGAGAGAAGCTTTTCTTGATGCAGTAGTGGCAATAAAATTTTCAGCAGTAAAAGATAGTACAATTTGTCCTGTAGATTGTTAATCAGAGAAACTAGGTCAAATAATTCCTTGAGTTACACCTACATTAGACCTTTGCAATCAGTAGGTTGCTGACTGCAAAAGCTAACACTGATGAGTTCCATGTACATGACACAGTGGTTAAAACTGTGTTCAGAAGAAATGTAGCATCTTGCCATTTATAGGATGTTGCAGAATCCCAGTCCCTGCCCAAATCCTAATTAAAATAATACTAATTTAAAATGCTTTAAGAAGCAGAAGGGACTGTCCGTGATGTAAGTCCACTTCGTTTTTCCAAACATTTACAAAAGAAACATTAAAGAGGTCAGTCAATGTGTTCTTAGTGGAGATATAAACTATTTTTCATTGATGGTTTCCAAATAATATTTTCTTTAGGGAACACTTTGTTTAACGAAGGACTTCTATGGGAAACAGAAAGTGAAATTTGCCAAGGCAATCTCTCAGCAGAATGATGTTTCCACAAAGAATGGTTTCGACTCCTCCCACATTCTGTTCCGAGTGATTCCTCTGCTTTCCAATCAGCCGTCCCCAACATGCTGCAGTGGGCTGGCTTTATGAATTTGTTAACCAGTCAGCTGCTCTCCCTCCAGTAGTGTAGGGGCAAATTCTGAAGTGCTGGGTCCCTTCATAGTAGAGACACGGCCACAGTCCCTTTTAAGAATTTATAACCTTCTAAGAATATAGAATAATCTGCCCAGGCTTGAATAGTGCTTTCTGCTTCCCAATCACTGTAACCATTTAACTGTCCTTTCTCATAGTCAGAGATATTGCTTAAATTACTAAATTCAGTGTCTACATGTTTTTATCTTGCTGCTCCTAAACTGCTTGATGATGTAGATGGGATGTTATCATCAGGATTCACTGTCTCTTCTTCTTCTGCAATTACAGAATTCATACTTTCTACAACTTGTTTCACAGAGGAACTAACAGGAACCCTTTTAGCTCTGATTGGCACCAATCAGCAGGAAATGACAAGCATATTAGAATACTCTTCTCATGCTGATTGGCTCACTGGACACTGGAGACATGGGGACCCTGCTGGGATCTGGCTCCCAGAAAAGTAAGGGGTCTAAGGCTCCCCGAGACTCTGGATGACTACATCCCTGTCTGACAGACAGACAGAAATGTGTGAACATGTGAGAAAAGAGGCAGGTGTGGATAGAGACACATGTGTACACACTTCTCTCTTGCTTGCTGCCTAAAATGGATGTTTTTAGCAAATTGGAGAGAAGGAAAAGAAAAACAGGCAATCAATAATGTCTATTGGGTGACAAAGTTGTCCTATGGGTTGCCACTTGCCAATCCGGATCCCCCCTTGACAGAATGATAATGACTATTCAGAGAGAAAATACTCTGTCTTTTCCAAAGTATAATACTGGGTAGATACATACTTACTATTATGACAGTTCCAGTGCATCTCCACCTCTGTTTTGTAGCAATGGAGGCACAAGATGCTAGTCACATCCCCCCCTTTTTTACTCTAAAACCTGGTTGGATCAGCTGGAGTGCATTTTGTTTTAATTCAGCGTCAGACAGATTTTGCAGCTGATTGGTAGATCAACCCATTGCCCCTCCAGGTATGGCCAATGGAAACACTTTGCTGTAGGCTCAGGCAGAGACAGTGATTGGCCCAACACTTTGCTGTGGGCTGTCCTGAAAGATCTGAAGTCAGCAATAGGGAAGGGAGGTATGTCCAGCCAAGAGCAAAGTCATTTCAAATGCTGCCAGAAAAACCATTCTAGCTGCTTTTGAAGCAACTAGTGTGCCCACAGCCATTCAAGTTTTTTTTTAAAAGGACACTTTAATATATTTAATAATATGGCATATTGTGTGTTTTATTATTAATAATTATTTATTCAATTACTTACCTGTCCTTCACCTGTCCCGGGGTGGGTTGC